>NW_027021309.1:0-300000 GCF_036884655.1 Musa acuminata AAA Group | reverse complement strand
AAAGACCCAGCTCCAAAGCCCCTGTTTCTTACCAAAGAGAATTAAGGTATGGGGGAGCCTGAGGTTACTATTTATGTTATACCGCTAGACACTTTAGCTCCCTACCGCAGTATATGCTTGTTTGCTCTTTCTCGAAAGTAGTAAAGTTAGTGGTTTCATTCCAACTATCGAGCACCCGGCTCCTGCTGACGGGCAATAACTAGACTTGAAGCTTCCCGCGCCTACCTATCTTCTTGCTGCTCTGTTTACTTCTATGCCCGGGTTCCCTGCCTAGTACCAAAGCCTTGCTGGCAGCAGTTCAATCCGATAGTGAGTAGTAGCATTCCTAGTTCCATTCCTTAAGTAAACCGTGAGTCAGCAATACAAGCAAAAGAATTCCAATAAACAGGTGCAAGAACAAGCAAAGCAAAGGAAGAGACAAAATAAGCAACGCGCTAAGATAATACTTTAGTCGTCTAGGGGTCGGCTTAAGATATGAGTTCTTCAAGTAAGGAATCTTAAGTAAGCATTAAGTAAAGAGTCTGCGTCCGTAGTTCTCGCAGTAAGCAATGAGGTTTCAACAGGCAAATTAGTTTCATTGATTGTCAGCAGCGAGGAAACCCTCTTTTGACTTGATTTCTTGATCTTTATAAGTAGATAAGTAGGACATCCTATTGATTATTGTTTAGATAAGTAGGACATCCTATTGATTATTGTTCTGTTCCGAGTAAGGCCGCTCCGGAAGCGCAATAAACAAGCTTAATAGAAAAGGGGGAGCTAACACGAGCCGAAACCTGTCTATAATAGAAAAGGAGGAGCTAACACGAGCCGAAACCTGTCTAATCTCAGTTAGCGCACTATATCTTATTGTTACAACTTACTGTTAGCCTAGTAGTGCGACTCATTCATTTGAATATCACCCTCAGCCCAGTATATAATCCATGATTGTAAAGAATCTATTGATTTTGTTAATCTTACTTTGCTTTAATACAGCAAACAAAAGCATCTTCTATTGTTCCTACTAGCTTATGTTTCATCTACAGATCTCGGAGACTAAACAAGCACTGCTCATTCTTCTGCTACAGTTCCTTTTCCTTGCGCAGGAGAAAAGAGAGTCGATTCGGTTTCGGCTTCTTAATATGATGAAACTAGAGCAGAATCACTTGCTTTATACCCTTACTTGAGATATTTGATTCTTCCTCGAACCTACACTTTCCACTTCACAAGAACCAGTACTAGATGATTAGATTCTCGCTGAGCTTGATGGTTCCCCGCCTGAACACTATAATAAGCTTTGAGCTAAAGCCTTTGAGCTAGAGCGACACCCTCACTGAACCCACTTGGTGGACCACTTTTATTCAACCTTAACCTAGCGCATTGAGTAAGGCACTTGACCCAGCTTTATCGCCTGATTGAGAGTCTAAGAAAGCTATTAATCCATCTGTTATACTAGGTGTTGCCATAAACCCATCTTTATCTAAGTAACACCTATACATATGTTTAGGGCTGACGGGCAGCTCTTTTCTCTTATTCTTATATTTGTCCCTGGCATCCTTGCAACCCTGACTTTTCTTCTGACCTGTTAGCTTCCATTGCTTGCTTTTAAACTAGCACTACCGATCCAGATCCTTGCCCAGTTGCCTATGAGACTGGCGCTGCTCTATCTCCTTCTATAACTGGTGCTTCTACGAATGTAGCCTACTCTATCAGACGGAAAACCCGCAGCTTCCCAGGCTCTAACCGCTACGACAAAGGACGGACTACTATATGATAAGACTTTCGCTACTTACCTCGAAGCAACCTCTCCTTCCCTTGATTCTAACTATACAGTTTCTCATTCTTGTGAGCCGTGGTTTCATTCTGATACGGACTCGCTACTAAGGCTTCGATTTTACCAGTTCTACTAAGGCTTCGATTTACCAGTTCTACTAAGGCTTCGATTTACCAGTGCCATTCTTTGACTACTTAGTTGCATTCTGAGTTTCACTAGTCTAGCTCTGGTTGTTAGTGCTTTCAAGGCTTGTTGCTAGGTGTTTCGGGCTTGTTGTTGTTATACTTGTTTTTAAGTCTTAGTCCTGTTTTACTAGGCACTGTTTGGTTCTGTAATTCCAGTTCCTTTCTTGTTTCGTTCTCACTTAACTACTTATGAGTTTCAGTCTTACTAGCTACATACCAATACCTGCACTACATACCTTAGCTACATACCCTTACTAGCTCAGTAGTTACTGTATACACATAGCTGCACGGGGAATTCAAACCTTATGTACTACTATAGCAAGGGAAGATTTAGACTTTGACTACTTAGGTCAATTCTTTCATTCCTACTTTAGAGACAAAGCCGACCCGGCCGGAGTAGCTCTTTGAACTTAGCTTAGCAGCCCAGCAGCCCCCATTCAATTCTGAACTTCAATACCAGAGTCCACTACTCTACTACTACTAGATACGGGAAATCAGTAGTCTAGTTAACAGACTTTGACTCCCTGGTTGCATTCTCACTGCCCCCGCTTTAAGGCTGATATTGAATAGCTGCCCCCACGTTTAAGGCTTATACCTATGAGTGGAATTCTTACCTTTGAACTTCGGGCTTACTAGAGTGGAAGACCTGATTGAGATTTCCTAGTTCCGAGTTCGAGTATGACCATTAGTAGTTGCATTGCTGTTATCCATTAGTTCAATCTGATAGTGAGTAGTTGCCTTGGTGACTAAAACATAGGTATGGAAGGCAGTAAAGTAAGATCAAACTCATAATGGAGGAGCTTCTAAACAAGTATAGATAGTAAGATTGGCTACTAGAGAATAAGGCTTGGGAAACTGACAGTTAGTTGTGATAGGCAATGAGGGCATTCTCATATTTTTCTCCACTTATTCTTTATTCTACCTTTTTATTAGGAGTCTGCTTTGGTTAACTTCTTTTTATTTCGAGGTTGGTTCTCGTTAGTACTAGTAAGATTCTTGCTTCCCCTTTTTCTATTCCATTAATGGATGCGCTAGTCTCGTACTACTACTGCTAGTCTTATAGCTCCGGTTTCATTCTCGTTAATACAGCTCTAGGTCTGTTCGCTAGGTCATAGGCTTCAATGTCAACTTGCCTACTTGGGGGCATCTATTATTCTCCTACTTAGGTTTCATCCAAGTGTTGAGCGCGAATCCGTATATTCCCAGGTTCTTTCTTATACCTAATACAGCAGCGACTCTGCATACTTGTTCCGTTCCCGGTAGCATTGGTTCAATTACGGTTTTTGAGTTAACGAAGACATCAGCGATAATAACTAAGAAGATCCTATATCTATACTATGTGTTGTTCTTTCTTTCAGTTGTGTTTGTAGAAGAACGAGTTTCATTCTGACTTTCCTACTAGTGAGTGGAATAATGAAATTCCTTAACATAAAGAAGTCTCATATATTCCCCCGTCCCCGTTGCTTCAAATCGAGTGTACTTTCGAGCACACGAGCATCTAGCATAGAAACAAGTAAATACCAAGTTCCTGCTTATAATCTTTCTTTTTTGTGCCGATGATCTTTCTCCCGCTTCGGCTTCTTCTTGATACAATGACAGTACTCGCACAGCATCTGATCTCGTCGACAACTTTGGTTTAGCGCAATCAGTCCCTTGAAACTCTTTACACGCACTTAGTATTGATTCAAAATAACAACAAATACTTCATGAAATCTGGAGAGCGTCTAGAATTCTTAGTCAAGAGAAAGCTACTGCTTCAGATACATTTGATGCTTCCTTACCAGCTCTTTCAACAATAACTCTACTTTGCACTAAGGCTTAACTTATGGTCTTTTCAACTCCATCATGACTTTTACCTAAACTGCTACGTGGGCATTGCATTCTTCTTAAGTAGGATATTAGGCTGAAACAAGACCAAGAGCTGGAACTGGCCCCGCTTGCTTACTTTGTATCCGGGTAGTAAACATCGTCCTTCCTAGCTGCCTTGTCTCCGTCCTTTATGAAAGTAGGGTACCTGTTTAGTATCCTGCCTAACTCTTGCTTTTAGTGCAACAGAACAAGCCACAAATACTTCCATTCCAGAACAGAAGCAGGTGGGGAATAAGAATAAGAAGAACCCTAGATACAAGTCGGTGCTTTGGGTACTCATAATTCATGGTAGAGTACTTCAAGGTAGGGTTTGGGCCCGTGGAGAGCAGCTGTATTCTTACTTGATTCCGTATTCTTACTTGATTAGTTGAGTGAGAGCCCGGGAAGCAGTGGTTACAGCCGTGACTTACTTCTATTTAGAATACTACGATCTAGTGCATACCGGAATAGAATCAAACTAGTGGCAAAAAGACAGGTCTTCGGGGTACCAATATGATTCCAAAAGGGTACCAATATCCTGTGAAGAGAACAGGTATAGCACCGATCAGACTTTCTAATACGGAATAGAACTTCGGGTACCAATACCTATACTATAGAATAGCATAAGTGCTCCAAGGCTAACTACCCAGTTTATGAGTCTATCTGTTTATTAGTCTATCGTTACTTATTCTAAGACTGCAATTACGGATCTCAAATTCTTATTTCACTTATTAGCCTGTAGCTCGTACCCATCACTCTGCCTTTCCTGGCTATCAACTCTCAACTCCTTACTCGAACTCTGGTACTAAATCCTATTCAACATCATTTGTACTCACTCGACCCTTTCGCATACAGAGCAAGCCTAATTCACTGGTATAGTACCCAAGCCTTATTTCCTATTCCCTAAGTCTCTCCTTACTGACTCCAACTCATACTACTTGCCCGCAGCATCTATGCTTTCAACCTATCTTTCCTCGCTCTCATCTTGCATTTGATGGTATAAATTCCGTATTCGGGTTATGTTCTATTATAAGCCATTGAGTAGTAAATATCATAATGGAGCTGCTGCTGATAAGACTTTTACTTACAACTACCGGAATGAAACACTACCCTCGCAATGCAACAGTGTCTAACAAAACACTCTTTATTTGAACTCTCCTACTCCCTCATCGAAGTCTACTAATCCTTCCCGGCACTCTTACTGGCCATACTCACATTCCCCAACTACTGATATAGATCCGTGTCCTACTGCTTATGGGCCTGGCGCTGCTCACCCTAAACTCACTCCTCTTGCCTTAAGTCTACATTGAACCTATTAAGGTCATTACAGCCCGTCTGCCCTGCCTTGCTTCTAGTCAGCCTGAAGTACCCATCTTTGAGTCACCAAGTCACTACCAATGAGAAGAAGCGACCTACAGCGAAAAAGAATCAAATAAGAAATGCAGAATACACCCGCTATGCAGAGTTGCGATAAGGGAATTAAAGACAGAAGTCAATATGCTGGTCTATAACACAGGAAAAAGAAGATCTATAGAAAGAATTACTGAAACACCCGATAGACTGGATTGTGTATAAAGGAACAGGGAATTGAACTCATTGGTAAGATAATACCCCTAGTGCGCTTCTCCTATGTCCCTCGTAGATCTAACCTCCTCTACCGGGAATCTTTCTCATAGGTATAAGAATCCAGGTATATAAACTTACAGTTGAGTTGGACTCTCGTCAGTGGTAGTTCATTTATGTATTCTAAGAGAAAGTCTCGTCCTGGGGTAGTGGCTTCCTTAACAAACAAGGTATGGGCGAGATCGTTAGCGGCAGCTCCGTTTCTTATTGATAGTAACAACAGTCTTGTCAGCACTAGTGAAATCCCCGGGGTGAGTTTTCGGTCTTGCTTTTTCTAGTTGAGTTCTTCGGCTTACGATTTCTTCTCTGACTTTGGAGTTTCGTTCCCTCCGCTCCGATCCGATACCCCTTCTTAGAGATACTGGGGATGCGCTAGGGAATACCTGACTTCCACTACCAATACTAAAAGAAATAGAACTTGCCCACCACTAGAAGAATAGGCTACGGGCAAACAGGCTTACCATCTCCACTCTAACTCTGCAGCTACTTGCTTTGATTCTTATGATACTGAGCGCTTCTACTACTTTCAATCAAAAGTCGGAAATAAACTAATAACAGGGGATTGAACTACTAAATCCAGAATGGAGCTACAGCTTCGAATACTTTCACTTTTCACTCAGATACGGGCTAAACTTCTACTTGAACTTTTCACTCAGATACGGGCTAAACTTCCACTTCCGCTTTGAAAGTCGAATTCCTAGAATAATCATAATTGCGCTACCCATAGTAAGGCTCCACTATATCAGACCACACGAAACTCACTACTACTTTGGAACTAGAAACTGGGGCTTTCGCTACTGATCCGGATCTTGACTTTTCATATCCACCGCCTTACTTGTTCCCTTCAAACCACCTCTCTAGCTTTTAGCTCTTATGCCCCTTGCTTGTGTTCTGTCTTGCCTGCCTTAACGCCCAGTCGTTACTTATCGAATTCTTATCATCCCACCCTATAATCTTTAGTTCACCTCCGCTTCTCCTGTCTCTCGGGCTTACTCTCTTGTCTCTAGGCCTGCGCCCACTCCCAGTATTGGTAATAAGAATAATAGTAATAGGAATCCCAGTATTGGTAATAAGAATAAGAAGAAGTCTGAAGCTAATAAGACTTATCTGCAGTGTTGGGACCCAGTGAACTCGACTCGGAACTAAGACTTGAGCTAATACTAACGAGGCTGCCCTTACCCGGTTTTCGGCCTCAGCAACCACACAACTTACACTGCAAAGGCTGCATACAAGCTAGAGGAGCGAAAGAGCAACTCAACTAGTTTAAGAGGAGCCAAGCCACTGAACAACCCAGTTTAGTCCGAGGCGGAAGGAAGACACGAGAATACCCGATGCTTGTAGACTCCATTCCTCTCTTTGACAATCTTATCCACTCCACAATGTAGAAACAGAGAACTAATAACCAAGGGACATCCCTTGTAGCCTAAGTGAACCGAAGTGCTTTTCTCTTTTAAGAAGCACGAACGGCTGTCGTGTTCGGACTAGCAGAATCTCTTGCTTCCCCCATGAATGCTCCCCAGTAACCTAAGACTACGTAAAGGTCAATCGTACCCTAAGACTACGTAAAGGTCAAAGAGAATACCCCTTTCCTTAGACGAGTTCCTCAGTGATCAATACCTTTCTAGTTTGATGTTTTAATACCAGAATACAGGGTTTAATTAGGTTCTTTCCCCGGCCGGCTCACCTCGACATTAAAGGTTTGCCCCTAATCCGAGTTCAGGTCACTCCTTTCGTTTTCCTCGAGTTCTGTTCTATTAGTTTCATCCCCAAAAGCGGAAGAAGCTAAATGGGAAACTCCCTAAGGTGACCTTCTTTGCCTTCCATTACCATGGTTTTGAAAGACTGATGAAGCCCAACAAGCCAGATGAATGTAAGAAATCAAATATGATGTGAATGGTAAGAAATCAAATGTAGGCTGTTGAAGCAGTTGGTGTTATCGCTGCTAGCCGTTCCCCGTCTTTTGCCCTCCCTCTCTGATCGAGTGATAGGACAACGAACCCCGCGGAGACCTCTCACTCCAAGGTGCAGTCTACGGACAGAGACCAAGCAGGGAATGAGATGGGCATTGTCTCGGTAAGACATCCATAGGGTTCTATCGATTCTTCTAATTCTGAAAACAACCAAAACTTGTAGGATCCTGCTAATGGAAGGGAGTATGGAGTGAAAGTGGAACAAAAGTGCTTTTCTTTTCTCAAGACTGAGTGTAGGTCAAAGGCATGAAATATCTGTCTATTTTACGGTTTCAGGTAAGTAGTCGCAACTGTACTGTAGGGCGGTCGAAGTATATAGAATTCATGATAATAAAGAAGCGATCTATCAAGCTGTACCACTTCAATCGCTAGCCTATAATACAAGCCTAGAAGAAGCAACCTTGTTGCGCGCCATTATTGCATACGCTCGCCTCGGCGTCTCGTTCCTATCAAGCACCAAACTGAGCGTGATAAGCTGCTCAGCGCACTAGTGAAAATAGGACTGACTCTCTAGATCTTATTGAAACCGAAACAAGGGATCATGATCCTTCCGCGTCCAAAGAAGCAACCAACATCTGAGCGCTCTTTCTTCCGTCGAATCAAAAGTCTATTCTTTTTTGAGTTTCACAGGTAAAAGAGTAATATAGAAGTTTCCAAACTGGAGCACAGCACCTTCATCTGCAGAGGCATACTCACCCCAATAAGCTGGAGAATAGGGGTTATGTCATATAGTCACCATAAAGGGAAGAATTGCATATCGATCCGTGTAGTAATAGTATAGAGGTAAAGAAGTAGGCACTTGTGAATGAAGGACGAGAGCCGAAAGAAAAGAAGAACCTGGGAGGGGCCCTCTCCCGCTTTTCCTATTTCGGGTTCAAGGCGCAGGGTGGAATAGAGGCAGAGAAGGGCTTGAAATCATCTATTAGTAAGAAGATCTGCCTGCTGCGATTGAGGAATGAATCTAGAATGGGACTACTATCTTCTGCGGGTAGACAAGCTACGGTATGCAGGTGTATAGGTCGATTGACCTGGTCATATCAAAGCAAATGGGTCTTTTTTCCAAGGAATCGATAGAGTTAAGATCGTCTAGCTATGCCAACGGGAATAAAGTGCAAAACTGTCTTTCTAGCAGACTCGTAAGCAGCTGACTCTTCCTTATTATTACCAAACACAACACTATTTTCATCTTATTTAGTTTGGAGTATTTTTGTATGTCTGTGTGATCTGCTCTAGTCATGCAGTGGCAAAGGAGAGCTTGAAAGTAGCCCGAAAATCGGAATTGGTAGTTTCATCCGTTGTCAATGGAGTGGGTAGACTATATTACAGTTGTCCAACTTTCTCGAGTGACTGAGCTAAACCAGAGTCTTCGTTACATGCGGGATAAAGCAATTCCCCTTATCTGATTAGATCTTTTCACTGAGAAACTTATCTGATTAGATCTACACTGATAAAGAACAGAAAGATGGGATTTCTTTAATGCCCACCGTGTGCAGAGCTAGACATCAGGCTTATTAAGACAAAGCTTTATTACTAAACTATATAGTTCAATGATCGATAGGCTGGCTTTGGAATCCTACGTTCACAACGGTTACTGATGTGCCATTAAGACCTGATACTAGAAACTCTAAGAAGGGTTCTTCCTCCAACAGCCTCTTCTTTCACTGCTTCTATGCCAAGGGGTCTTCTTTTCCTGGGTTTCCCTAGGTTTCGTTAGCCTGCTTTGCTTCCTCTCCGTTCAAGGAGCGTTTCTTCCCAAAGCTTATTCTTTTGCTACAGTACAGAACAAGGCCTTCGAGCAAAGGCATGATTTTGCCTAGCCTTTAGTTCACTTGCAAGATGGAGTTACCCTATTGAACGTCCTTACTTTCTTAGATGCGAAGAATAGCAACAGTAGCCATATTCACAAGGAAAGGAAGCCATAGACCGATGGCATAAAATGAGTGACATTTCCGGTGCTAGCAAGAAGCAATTAGGAGGAATGCCCCTTCGGATAGCTCATAAGGAAAATCGAAAAGTAGAGTGAAGTAGTATGAAGGAAGCAGTGGAAGCGCTAATGCCACTTGGAATGTGTTTGTTGAATCCGGTGAATCCGCTTTGGTGAAGGTTTGGTGCTATCATCAACATGGAATTTGAATAGTTGTAATTGATCGCGTTAAAGGACTGATCTCTCTCTAACTAGAAAGAGAATAATAGAAGAAGAGTTCACGCTGCTAAGAGATAGGAGAAGTCCGGCTTAATCGAATTGATATTATGACATTCATTCCAATCTTTTGTGAATCTCGATTGCCTTGGTTTTCTTTGAATGAAAGAGATGTCTTCCAATCTTTTGTGAATCTCGATTGCCCTGGGTTTCTTTGAATGAAAGAGATGTCTCGTCTCCCGCTGTTGGTGCTTTAGGTTTTGTACGGGCAATAGGAATAGGAAAGCTTGCTTGGTATGGTATGGCCTTAGTTTTCTGGTAGTCTTGGATTTTGCTTTTTGTATAAAGGTAATGGTTGCCCTCCTGTTAGGAGTTTGAGGTCCCTCCCATTCCGGGTAGACTTGTTAGAGAGTTTTTCCTTTCAGTAAGGCCGGATAACACACCCGTATAAAGTCACTCTAATATGGCACTGAACAGAGCAAGCCAGAGTCAAGTATAGAAGTCTACCTTTCATCCTACTTGGACAGATCGGCTTCGTCGTATAGCACCAGTCAAGCTCATAACTAGGTAACGAACGAGTCGAACCAAAGCGTGAAATAGCTTAGTTTAGTGATGTGACCCGCGGATTCTACTAGATTAGTGAAGACTCCAGTCCACAGAGAAGGATATTAGGTAGTTAGTCAGCCTTTCGAACTATCCTTTCACTTGCCCCTTTACGCTCCGTCACCTCAGTTTCGAAAGATCAATCTTTTTCTTGTACAGGATAGCTTTCCCCCTAAGGCATCCACAGGCCCTTAGCAACTTCAATTTATATGCTTGTAGAGGCTAGTCGTAAAGCCTTCCTTTGGATTTTAGGAATAGGCCGGACTTCCAGCTACACCTCCACCTCTGAATAAGCTTCTAACGAGGAATCAGACTTCCAGCTACACCTCCACCTCTGAATAAGCTTCTAACGAGGAATCACATCGATCGTAGGAATCAAAGTGCAGGGAGCCCTTATGTGCTATCCTTAACTTTCATGAGTATAAACTCGTTCTTAGTAGAAACTCGTTGTTTGCAGAACTTGATCTCGGAGTACTCTGCAACGTCTGGTTTCTAGGTCATTCTAGCCTATTTTGGGTATTTAGTAACTGTGCCACTTTCAACCGCTCTTATAAGATATTCTTCTCAGGTTAGCTTTATTTCCAAGAGGATTACTACTCTGGAAGTATAGATTTGATACAGTTCTTTGAAGTTCACTAGTTACTGCAGAGAAATCGTAACAGTTGTCACTCTTCAAAAGGATTTTCTGAATTTGCAGCAAGCACGTTTTTTTCTTTCTTTTTTTGGTGAAAAGCTTACCTTACTTACAAGTTTCATGAGAGAATGAAAACGAGAGGAATGAGCGCCACCCGGAGACCGGCTCAATGAGCACCTTCGGGCTATGGACTACAACCCCTTTCTTGACTCTATGGACTACAACCCCTTTCTTGACTCTAAAGAGCAGGAAGAGGAATGCGAAAGCTACGAGCTTTTAGTTCGATCTTGATGACCCGTAATAAAGGTAAATAATAACTCGACTATATAAAGAGTCATTGATGAATACCTAACCGAGGGTAATCTGGTACCGAGTGATACTACCTTATTCGCTAATACTCTTTGTAACTACCTTTTTAGTGGAGCTAATACTCTCTTTCTCTTTCGTATAGGAGTTTCTACTTTTTCTTGTTTCGGGTGGAAGAAAAGAAGATCGATCTAGAGTACCTTCGATTTCATGCCTCGAATCCCATCCCCGAATGTCATGAGTTTGACAATTCGCTACACTTGCTTCCTTACTGCTTACGAACAAAGCCATCAGCTATTTCTTAGCATTGCATCCTATACTAGTAAGTACAGTTAGTTACCGCTTCGACTCTTTTGTTTGCTACATGAACCCTTTGTCCAAACTACAGAAAGGAAGAAGTAAGGTGCTGAAAGCCTTTCGATGCATCTTTCCCACTGTAATAAAGGCCCTACCTCAGATTATGGCTACAACGTTCGGTCCTTTAGTTAAAGCAACTGTCTCATCTCTTGCAGTTCCTTCGGGGCATCTTTCGATGAGTTGGATCTTTTCTTTTCCTTAGCAATGTCCCTTATCCAATTGGACAGCTTTCTTCCTAAAATCCTATCCTTGGCCGTTAACGTTAATTCCATAGATGTCGTCGCCTGCCAATCCAGTGCAAGCAAACTCTTAGCAATACTGTAAAGACCGGTAATTGAGCATCTGAATAAGATGGAAACCTATGTCATTTCACGTAGCAAACAAGCCCTTCTTTCAAGAATGGATTGACTGTCTTGTCTATTTTCCCACTAGAGTGTTGTCCTACCAGCGCATTATTTTCTTTCCTTCAAAGAGCGTACTAGTAGCCTTTCTCTTCAAATGGGGAAGTGGTCTTCGCCCTTCTAGAAAAGGACCTTTGGAATAAGGTAAAAGATATAGAACCGATGATGATTCAGCGAAAGAGCTCCTTCGCGCTAACTACTAACTGCTGCTCTTCCTGCAGATTTCTGATTTAAGATACATCATTTCACCAGTGTGCTTAGTAGGATTTCCTCTAGTCGGTCCGCGGCTAGCTGTCAATGAGCCTATTTCTCTTTCTTTGAATTGATTGAAGTAGGTCAATCCAATGAGACCTCGCTGTTCTTTGATATTATTTGGCGTAGACATCTGGAGTATAGCACGCACCTTGGACGGATCCACGCTTAATGCCCTCGTTTGCTAACAATTCCTTTGATTGAGTAAAATCCTATATGATCAAGCCACTAAAGCCGAGGAGCATTCCGGCAGATAGACCGAGCATTTCTTTGGATTCTGATTGAGCTTCCATTTTAGGGCTCTTTCGAGGACTAGACGAAGGTTAGCTTCCCGGGATTTCAACGTATACTCCCATACAGTCGTGTATCATATCATGGAAAGATGGCCGGCCCTTTGATATGTGGCTCCAGCATTTGGAAGTCCGAATGGCATGACAACATAGCAGTAGGTTCCCCAGGGTGTAGTGAATGATGTCTTCTCTTGCTCTTCTTTAGCGAGCTTAATCTGGCCGGAGAAAAGCGTCTATGAATGATAACATCTCGTAGCCAGCGTTTTTCTACACGAGGATTTCAATGTGGGGTGGCAGTGAAAAGTGCTCTTTTTTGCAAGCCTTGTTAAGGTCTCGGAAAGAAATGCAAAACAAACTTGTCCATTCTTCCTTCTTCACCGGTTAAGACTAATGAATTGGTTATTACACTGGTGACACTGGTAGCTTATTTCATTAAATGGACTCGGATGCGTGGCTGCATGCGATAGGTAGAACTGAAAGACTTCCGTTGGCCCGCCTCTACCACCTCTGGAAAAACCACATTGCCACCCTAGAACTGAGCTCGGGGTTATTGAAGAATTATAGCCCTTCCACTCACGGTACACCTACTATCGGAATATATGCTCTTTGTTCTCTCTATATAAGATTTGAGGAATATAAGCAGTTTCTCCCTTTGAATCTCCTCAATCAATCTATCTCCATCTTTATAGCATAAGAAACCATCCTAAGCTAGTGGAAACTAACACTCGTGATATACAATGCAAAGGAATATATAGCGTGACGGGAAAGCGGGAAGATATTGGATTTTGGGGAGAAATAGTTGCCCTAATAGCCTTTTGGATAGTGAGCCTCCTTTGAAATTCCATGGACGTACATACTGAGGATTGAACATTGGCTAACAACTGCCACGGAAACTGGAAGGGCAAGGTAAGGACCTGATCTGATAGAAATCAAACGGCTTTTGGCCTGCAGAGGAGAGCTTTATGTAGTAGTAGTACTTCCTTAACTCAGGCAGAGGAGAGCTTTATGTAGTACTTCCTAAACTCGGATAATGCTTAATAACTGGACAGCAAACTTATGCTCGACTGTATAAAAGAAAGTATGCCTATGCCATACTTCTATTTGGGTAAGCCCTTTTTCGCATTTAGGGTTTGTTATCACCACTTGCTTGTGCGAAAGGCTTTCAAACTCAAAAAACTACAGTAATAGAGAACTTCCAGCCGAGAACTAAAGGCTATATATGCTGGCCTTAGACAAGCGGGCCTTATACACGCTATATAGAGAGTATAGTACGGAGCCATATTCAAGCCGGCCCTACAACAAAGGAAAGATGTATTCATACCTGCTTAGGACCGGTCCTCGAGAAGACATATTCTGAAACTTCCTGAGGAGGCGCTCACACTGGCTCGGCTGGATTACTTGGATAAGCAAAGGCAATAATCAAGAGGGACCTCTAAAGATGACCTCGGGGCTTATTCCCTAGGCTGTGGATCGCGCTGGAAGCACTTAGCTATAACTGGGAACTATAGCCTGGAAATCGGAAATATGATCTAATTGGGCACGGAAACAGGCTTAAATCGAGGGTACCCCCGTCCTTACACCACGCCTAGAAGGAATGGAATGTGAGCGGCCTTAAGGTGGTTTGGAGGATTCTTAGAATATGCTCTTTTCCAATAGAAATGTCTAGTTGTTGTATTATTTCCTTTTATTTACTTGCAATATAGAATATCATATTCTAGGTTAGGATAGTGCTTTCCTTTTTGATAGAAATGGGGATATCTAACTCAAAAGAAGTGCATGACTCGGAACTAGCACTCGATGACAGGTAGCTCCCACAGGAACTAGAGAGAAACCAAATACGCAGCACACAATGGCAGCTTACCAGAAAATAAGGGCACTCCCTTACGCTAGGACTGGAGATATATGCGGATTTTCTTACTTAATCAAAAGGGGAGAAACATAGGGAGAAATACAATAGGACTGACTTCACCACTTAGAGAATGGACTGTTCTACTTGAATCGTCTTAATAAGAGGAATCCATTTTGGAATGCGCGGGTAAGAGAAGAGATAGAGTCAATTTGAAATGGAATGCTGCAGTAAAGTCTATTTGTTCTGTCACTTGTTGAGTATTAGGAATCCGTTCGAAAGGAAAGTGGAGTGATTGCAGAAGAGGAAAGCACGCGTAGAGTAGCTGTTTCCGGTTAAGAATGATTTGTTCCACAAAAAGATGCAACTTATTCCTATTGATCATCAGCTGCTGCTTACAGTTTCATCTGTTTTAGACTCGAGATAAGGAAGAGTTCATTCTGCCTTCCTCCACTTGAGAAGAAAGAGTTGCATCTGTTCAAGTAGAGTTCCAGAAGTCGTAGCTACGGTTGGTATTATCTTCTTCCGTTGCTAGTTTGCTTGGTTACGCGTGAGGAGTTCTCTGATCTTATGCTTCATAGCAAGCAAGTGAAATGACTGGTCTACTTGCTTGTAAGGGAGTGGTTGACTCGGAACAAGCTACTGGTGGAGTTGTTGTTTTGAATGCAAAGGAGAAAGCCAGGGACCATTACTAGGCTCAGGTCTGTAACCCAACAACTACTAATGACCAAGCGCCGGGATGAGTAACCAAACGACTATATTGATATAGAAGATGGTTTCACTAGATGGCGTAACTAACCATATTATACGTAGCTTGCACTTATAGACAAGCTCCTTGCCTAATTGCTTGGCCCAGTTTCATCCCTAGTGGAATCTGTTTGTCGATGATAATTGTCTGATTCAGATTGCTTTGACTTGGAAATCCGCCTTCTTCCTTCTTGCCTTTGCCTTATAGTTTGTTTGTGCTTCTTCACTTCATCACTGTGTCTAAGATATAGGTGATTGATTGGCTTTACCTTATTTGTCATAGAAAGAATCCGCAGTTTGAGAACCAGCTGTTAATCGATTAAGGCGCAAGTCAACTGTTCTAAAAGTAGAGTTTTTGTTTCATCCTAGTGCGAGGCGAAAGGCAGGAGTATCCGGAAATAATGTTTATGCAGCTGCCCGCGGAAAGTCGACTACTCTCTCTGCTGGGCTATGTTATCAAGAAAAAACACATTGGAACAGAGGTTTCACTATGCTAACAGAAAAATGCCCTATCCCTATTAAGACACCAACAAGCAGATAGACAAGCAACGTAGTGTTGGCGAGAGGGGGGTAAACTCAGACTTATGAATGGAATTCTCACTTTCCGACTTTAGAACCCATGGAGAGGCTAGTGACATCTTCTATTACACCCCGTACACTAATTCCAATGTTTGAGTTGCATTCTTTGTCTAGAGTGTCTTTGTCTAGTCGTTACTTGGCTGAGCAATAACCTTATGAGTTGCCATAGCCTTGGTTTAGCACTTGTTATATAAGCTTGTCAATATACTTCCAAAGTTCTTTATTCGTCGGGAGCTCACACAACCTCTGATCTATCGGATTCTCTTTCTCCTTATCTTGAAACTGAAACTAATAGTAGTTGCTTTGCCCGGCCAACTCTACTGCCTAACCACTAGCTAAGCACTAGGTCATTTTCCGCAGCAAGACAAGAGCTTCCTCAGATGGATTCCAAGGGCTGTGCTTTCTTCAAAGACATCCGACAATGACTTTCTATCCTTTGAAAGATTAGCTACAATGACTTTCTATCCTTTGAAAGATTAGCTGCTTTTTATCTTTTTTCGGATAGCTTGCGAGATACTCCGAGAGCTATCGAATAGGAGATAAAGCTTGTCTATTTGAATAGCCTTCACACTTGCAAGTATTCCACTTCCTTCCTCACTGGATGCTAAAAAGCAACGACAACTTCCACAGGCACTCTTGAAAGAAGGGATATGTTATAAGCTATTGACTCCGGAATCTTAGGTGTGCCGGGCCGGTTCTTTAGATATATTTACTATAGGGTGATTTAGGGGTTTCTCTTTCGTCCATTGAAAGCATCAAATGGAATCCCTCGAGTGAGGCACAGGCCAATGGAATCTATCCTGTGAGCAATAAAAAGCAAGGTCAGCGTCAGCTGCTAGCTGCGAGCAATCCAAAACTCCTTTCCTTCCCTTGAAATCTGTCTCTCTTATCTTATACATATATTCCATTATACACTTAATGCTATAAGTGCTTAATGCTATAAGTGCTTGACTAATGTGAATAGCCTACCCCTTCCCCCGAGGGCCCAAGATCAGCTTCGGTTTCGGTGGGTGGGTATCTTAGGGTAGCCTTACAATCTCCACTTTATTTAAACGAGGGACTGACTTTCAAATAGCATGCTGATTGATAACCTGACTTTCCGGATTCCTCAAGCCTGAAAAGATCTTTACCTGGGACTGAGAGCCTTCCTTCTTACAGGGCACGAGATTGGCCAGTCATTTCTTATTTCCTTGTTTGTTGTTTTCTCTCTCTGTCGCAATAAGGGCTGCTACAGCTAGGCTCTTTATATGGGCTTGTTCAAGAAGTGGATGGGGGACTTTATATCAAGGAATGCCCTTTCACTTTTCGAAAATAAGCTTACATTTAGAACGACCGATCTTTTTCATGAAATTAGTGAGTACATTACGTCGGGTTGATGAAGATCGCCTATGCCTTAAGCACGCCTGAACCACTCTCTCTTTTAAAGAACCTTAACTTCAATACATTGCCACTTGCTTCAAGCTTTATATAAGTTCTATTATGGATTCGATAAGGAATGAATGAGTGACAGCCCCTAGGATGGATATAGTCTACTTTCTGAAATATACCTCTTTCTTCCTCATGAATAGATGATTTCACAAGGCAGTAAAAGATCCTACAACTAAAATACGAATGCTTTTTATAAACATGGACAGTAAGGGCAGCTTTAGCTGGTCACATCTTTTTCTTTCGTCGGCAGGACATGTCCTTTTTTGTCAATCCAAATCGTTTCAGAGACACTGGTTTCAAATGTGTTCTATCCCGGAGTGAGTCGGCCAAAGACAGGTGGTTGGCCCCGAATGGAACTGTATTACTAGCTTCGCATAGTCAACTATCATAGGGATAGGGAGAAGAGATAGCTGAACCATATGATCTTCTTCTCTCGGCCTATATCAATATCCTTATCTTACAAGGTTACTCCGGCACCTCACATCTCAAAGAGTGAATGGAATATATATACAGCAAGCTTTGTCTCATCTTCATGAAAGCCACAAAAAAACACTTTGCCCCCAAGCAGTTACTGAGAGAAATTATGCTCATCTAATTCATCTTCCTCGAGAGCATCCGATTACTAAACACCTTCACAATCCGACGGTACACTAAAGCAAAGGGGTGACTCCTAGAAGTGCTGAGTGGTCCGTTTGTGCATGTGAAGTTGCTGTTGAAGAAATGCCACATCACAGCTTTAACTAATAGACAGATAGGACAGCTTGCTTTCAATAGAACATAGAGCTCCGCCCTTCTGGCTGTCCTAAAGGAAAGGGAAGATCCATAGGTCAGGATATCCACGTGCATGAGAATGAGATCGGCCAATAGTCGTTAGATCCGTTTTCATGCCCGCCCGAAGGAGCCCTTTTTAGGAAGTTGTTTAGCCTTCTATTCTATCAGATTTCTAGTGAACTAGTTAAAGAAAGCAATGCCCCACCGATTCCCTTTAGCAGAGCATGGCTTTTTCTGTGCCAAACTTATCTTCGCTTCTCAGTGTTGACAAAACCAAAGGTGCGTTGATTGCTATAGGGTTCAGGTGAAATAATATTAGCCTAGATATTAGCCTTCCCTTAAAGAAAGGTCCGCTCCCGCTCATGGAATTGTTGAATGAATTTACTCGACCCTACCTGACTCACCGGCATCGGGCGGCGTTTGGCTTTGCATTTGGAATCCCCCCGATCCTTCTTCCTTGTCTTGTCCAATAGGCTGTTTATGCAGTAGTCACTTCGCTCCCTTTCTTCCTATCCCATTGCATTGACCTGTTTCTTCTTTTGGGGTATTAGGGCGTCGGCATTACACACACTGTTAAGCAATTATATAAACCCGCTACTGACTTCATATAATCAGAAGAGAGCTCAGCTACCCGATTCGAACCTAACAACGGTAAGGCAGCAACCGACTATCCGACCCCTTATTTGGATTACTAAGATAAGAAGTAAGGGAAGGCAAGCAATACTTAATACTCTAAAGAATACGATGAGAAATAGAGCAGGCGAAGCGATAGCGGATCTTACAGTCGTCTGGAGATCGGGTTACGTCGCTAAGGAACGGAAGCGGAAGGATCCCATTCATTCTAAGATTGCCGGCAGCAGTGGAATAAGCCGAATCAAGATGCCTCCCCCTTCTTTTCTTTATTGGCTAAGGCATTTCTTCAATCAAAAGCCTTTACTTAGTTTAGGTTTACATAAGCGGTCTTGGCGGGTTGGGCATTAGGAGTCGATTTCATGGGATTTCTTTGGTCATCTAGCTAGGGTCTTTCTTTCTTCTTTGAGTTCAATAAAGTTTCAATTAGTCTCTCTCGATTTCTTTGGATTGGATGTCTTGTCGGCCCAAGCTAGGAGTGATCTGTCTCTTTGAACTTGGAAAGAATCCTGTTTGTTCTCTTTCTTATCTCCTGCTGTTTCTTACAGATAAGATGATAACTCTTCTCGACTCTGAACGAATGGTTTCTGTTCAAAGTAGAATGGCTCAAGTGGAAGCAGTTTCGTTTTCTGGTATGGTGGAATCAATCTTCCAAGGATCCCCACCCCAATTGCAAAGGAAGCGGCAGCTGTGGTATCGTATATAAGAGGGAGGCCGCTTATATATGTTTAGATAAAAGAGTTATGTCTTTCGAACTATCGGTACTCGTGTACCATTGCATAGGCCGACATTGACTAACCCATTAAACCATTTCTTTATCGATTCAGATCAAAGCCTAGTTTCGTAGCCAAGAGCAGAGAGTTCCGTGACCCGAGCTGAGGTTTCAAAAGAATAGGAATCGAGTGCATTTCTTCTTCACTTTCATAGAGGCAATAACTCTCAAATGCTTTCTCTGGTTTGCTTGCTATTTGAACTATGTTTTCTGTGGTGAACTTTTGCCGACTCTTGACTCTTGCTTTCGTGGTCGGTCGAACAACGCTATGAAAGCCCTGCCTCTACCGGGCTAGGAATGGTTCCCTGCATTGGACACCGGCCGTAACTCCATTCTCCAATAGTTTCGTTTGAGTGATGAGGCTTGGCCCCGCTAATTCGTACTTTACTGAGATGTCTTCGACGCCTAGGGAGTCAAATGTCCCTCCTTTACTTGTCCAGTGGGGGGTCAGTCAATTCCATTAATTGCCAGGGGGTAGAATATACATTATTTAGTGTGTGTTAGTTATGAATTGTATACCTTGTGCTGGTTCAATATATTTCCAGAATCAATCTGCCCCACTGGGATTTGGATCTGTATCCTTGCCTACAAGATCATCTTTTGAATTGGATACTATTTTCTTTCAGGTCGTTGTCTGCCTCGTTCTCCAGACCCGAGATTCCGTTATGACAAAGACCAAGCTTATAAATCGAAGGAAACTAGGGAAGACCCTAGCCATATTGAAGAATGCGGAAAGCCTACCTGACGGAGGAATCCAGGCGCCTGGAACACGGCTGGGAGTCAAAGTAGAAAAGAGAGAGAGCCTGAAGCCGACCGAGACTCACAACGAGAGATAGCTATGCATATCAAAAGCCAATGAAATGTCATAGGGTATACCTAGTGCCTAGCAATTTGCACATTTACCTGTATCCACCATCATAGTTGACCTGAACCAGTCGCATTTGTGAGCCCTATGCTAAAGCAAAGCCCTATCCCGCCTATGCCTCAAGTGAAGTCAATAAATAAGCTAATAGCAACGTCGCGTTGTTTCCGCTTTTGATTCCAAGTGGTAGCTGTAGCTTCAAAGCCAAAGAGGAAGTTTTTCTTCTGATTGGAAGGTTTCCGATGTATCCGATGTAATAGTGAACATGGTGGGTAAGGCGGAAAAAGAAGGGCGGTCCCCGCCGACATCCCTCTTGCTCAGTTGTTTGAAACGGCGAATGCGAGCAAGGGTCAAAACAAATCCATCCCAGGATGTTGTCAATTTCTTGAAATAGGATGGATAGCTTGTACTAGGTCTTGGATACCTTCCTATATAAAAGCAAATGGCGAGACTCAAGGGGTAATTTGGATTAGTAGACATAGACCACGCCACGGTGCGGGCCTACTGATCGAGTGTATGCAAAGAAATCCAAATGGGTTTCTGGCGTAGAACCAACAGACTTCGCGACAAGCAAGCAAGTATGTTTAAGCCTTGAGAAAGACTTGTCTACGCTTCAACATATGAGCCGGAATAAAGATGAGCATAGCTTTACTTAACTCTAGCCCTAATGACGAGGGTCTATTCTTTTATCCACAAATGAGATCGGGGACGGACTCTTTTCCTAAAGGCCATGATATGAAGAGTCTTATGATTGCTCTTGAAGGAAACAGGAATTCATTCATTATACATCCACTTACCAAAGCTTTCAGGAAGGAATCTATTGCAGTATGCAGAGAATGGAATGGATTTCTCATCGAAAAATAAAAGCATGGGCCCTTCCCCATTTCAATGCGGCAGCGAATAGGAGAACTTCTTTTTCGAAACTTATACGAAAAGAGCCAACGAGTTTCACAAAAGAATCACTTTTGATTGGAATAAGGTTAGTATATGGTTTTTAGTAATATATGGTTTTTAGTAATGGATCGAGGGTTGCAAAGTGCTTTCTGGAATTCCATAAAACCATAGGGAGATTTCTGCTACTTGTGTTTCTATAGGAAGAAAGAAATGCTTTGAGAGAGCGTATATGTGCATGCACCCGAACCGAGAAAGGTAAAGAGCGCAGTCTCAATCCCATTGGTACGATGCCTACTTCTTGACTTTCCCGGCCTACTACTAAGAGACTGGATTAGGGTTAGGGATCCAAAAAGGTAGGGCTAACCTGATCTCCTATCTATCATCGATTAGCAAGAAGAAGGAGGGAATGGGACTTCCTTTGTTTGACTCTTCCCCTTTATTGCTTTTGTTAAGGCGAATTGCCTTTATCCTTTACTAGGCGACTTAGAAAAAGTACTAGCCCCGTAAGCTTACTTCTTTCTTGATTTCTTCCTTGATTGATGGGCGGTTCCTCATAATTGATGGTGCAGGGGCGATCTAAGGCCTCTTTCTTCTTGTAAGTGCCTTCGTGGCAGTCCGTCTTTTCTGGAGAATCGGACGTTGCTCGCTCAAAGATCCTATTCCAATCATAAGCCGCTGCAACAGTTATGAAGCCTACACCTAGGAGCGTAGCTTCCAGCCTTCCTTTAAGCCTATAAATAAGGGCAGCAGTTGACTCCTTATCTCTTTTGAGTCTTGTCAGTATTGTATCGATTGTGGGTGTGGAAGCATTTCCGTATCGATTAGTGGAGGAATTCCTTTGCCTTTTTGAGTTAAGAAATCCAAGTCTTCCCACGTTACTTTCCATTAATCATTCCCATTTTGTTGAGGTATCGGACTATCCCCGGAGCCTTGACTGGATTTTCTAGTAAGAGGCATGTACCCTTTCCGTTAGTTGAGTTTACCTCGTTGCAATCTTTCCAGTAGTTTATGCTTTCGAAGCTGCCCATTAGTCTATGTAGTCTTTCTTTCATGGATAGGTAGGGTATGGCTTGGTTTCGAAAACAACTCCTAGCTGCTAAAGCGAAATACATAATCTTTATCGAAGCTTCCTTCTACCAAATAAATGCTTCGGTCCCTTATTAAATAACGGAAAGTGTTATGATGAGGATGTTATGAAGGCCTTTCAATAGTTGCTAGGGAGATGGCCCTTCCGGTGCTGTTCTGGTTGGTTGTTCTATTCTAAGATACAGCTCAATCTTTCCCTCTCCATAAGATACAGCGATTACACATTCGTATTAGAGGAGGATCTTTACCGATATACTCCGAAATAGGAGAAGCGGAAAGGGCCAAGCTACTACTATACAAGTATAAGTATTAATAAGGGATTCCACTCATTGAAGTAACAAACTGGGGTTTTGTCAACTGCTTGTCCGTATGCTTGTTTCTGGATTTGGAACTAGCTTCTTTCTTTGCTTATATGACTTTGAACTAGCTTCTTTACTTATATTAATTTACTTGTTTGTTCGGTGAGCTCTGTTAGCGCAACTCACTACTAAGCTTGTTCGGTGCGAGTATAGTTCGAGAGTGGATTGAATCAAGAATCGAGTGTTTCAGTTTCTGGATCATAAGCTGAAGAAGTCAAGTAGACAAGATAGATTGGTGCTTCTGAAGCGTGTGTCGTGGAGAGAAGTTCGGTGCTTTATTTAATTGTTTAAAAGGGTGTGTTTAAGGATAAGAAGAGAATAGAGTGCTGCAAGCGCAAAGTCGTGTCCACAAGTAAAGTTCCGTTGAGGTCCAGTTAAGCATTGACAGTTAAGTCAGTTCTGAAAGTGGAGTTTCTTTGGGTGCTTCCTCAACTCAAGTCGATCAGAGAATTAATCAGTAGTGTAAAAGATAGATTAAGGGTAATTGTAATATAAAGAACTTAGATGCATATGTAAGTAAGAAATTCTTAGGATAGCGACTCGAAGCTCGAAAGATAGCCAGGAAAAAGTATTGGTTAGGTGCTTTCACTTGGCTTTCAGCACCTTGCTTTGGGTGTTTTTGTTGTAAGAGGAAATAGGGTGGAAAGTTGGCTTGCTCCTATAGCATGATCCAGAATATTAGTTCCATTACAGTTGTCTAGTTGAAGTGTTGGCTACTCCAGAATCAGCAAGCAGAAAAACAATCTTAATTAAGCAGGAATAATGTCCTGTTCCAGTTAAAGTGTCCATTCCGGGAGTTTACCCACATATTGAATAATTCTTTGTTGTGAGATCATTTAGACCCACCCACTGAGCGGTAATCAGGGTTAGATAGAGATTCGTTAGTTGGAGTGGAGTACAGTTTACAGTTAAGTCGGTTCATAACTTCAATAATAGGTTGGCATTGGCAAAGGGGAAGAAGCATAAGATAGATCAGGATAAAACTCAGTTGAAAGAGAAAAAGTACCGGTACGCGAGCTGAGTTAAGGTCAGAATCCTTTACCTTGCTTTGAAGGAAGCGGGAAGGCAATAAAGTCAAGTGGAGCCTCTTAGCTTGGGGTGCTCGGAAACAAGTCAAGTTTTCGTCTTTTTCTTCTGTTTCCGCAAGTAATAAGTCAGTAGCAAGATATCTTGTTCGAGAGGGTGAAGGTCCACAAGAGTAAGCTGGATTAGGATCATCAGCGGTATTCTAAAAAGGAGTCGGAAAGTCAATAAGTGTTGGCGCAAGTGAGGAAGCTCGGAATAGGAAATAGGGAGTTGAAGTCGGCAAAAGCAGATAGGAGTGTGAGATATATCAATTCCGTAATAAGGGTCTTTGATGGATTCCCTTTCCGTAGGTAAAGAGAGAGATGACATTTCATAGTCAGAATAGGGCGTAAACAGGACTTGTACATAACTTCTGGGATTGTTTATAGTTCAATTATTACTGTAAGAGTGGAATTCTTCTGGGATTGTTTATAGTTCAATTATGACTTTAGTAAGCTATGTTGGTTGGTGTTAAAGCCCTTAGTTAGGAGATTGGAAGTAGTAAAGCAGTGCTTGTGGGGTTAGACTTGCCCTCTGCTCTGAGATGGCGATAATTGTGGAGTTTAGTAAAGGCATGTGGCGATAATTGTGGAGTTTAGTAAAGGCATGGCTTAAGCTAACTCGATTCGGTCTCGGTATTTGAATTAGGTAAAAGAAAGAGGAATAGGATCTCTAAAAGAAAGAGGAAGAGGATCTCATCGTTAATATGTATCGGTAAAGCTTCTCGACCCCTACAATGGATGTCATCGCTAACAAGCTATCTGGATACCTAAATATGTAAACCAATCAGAACCATACCCACGAGAGTACAGTTCAATGATTTGAATAACTTTAGGGTCGCTAGTGTCCTTTGTCTTCTTTCAAAGAGCAGATACGAGTACTCAAGCAGCGGCTTGCAAGACTAACAGGGGCAAGAGCCAGTGATGGCCTATTTTCCTTTATCTCTACGCCGAACTGAAGCCTAGTAGGACTTAACTACCTTGATCTGAATCTCAGGAACTCAAATAATACCAAGGCAAGTCCACTCTCAATTAAGCATAAGCTTGGGATCTTTCTTTCTTTTAAGAAAGCATTTCCCTTGAAGCCAGGTCTTTCTTCTCTTTTCGGAGCTGGACTTATTCTTCCTGGTCTTTCTTCTCTTTTCGGAGCTGGACTTATTCTTCCTGACTGACTCGATGCACAGTTTCATCACACTAAGCCGGAGCCAACCCAGGGTGAGAGAGATAGTAGAGTAGGGACGGGGAAGCAATGTCACCAATGGAACTAGCTATCTGGGATCTGTTAATAAAAAGATAGAGATGCTCTTCTAGCGGTCCAAGAGCTTCTTCCTTCCTTGAGCTGGCAATGACTTTATTCTACCCTGAAATCGTAGTCAGCCGGTATAAAGACATTCATATATTCCCCAGGCACGGGATAAAGGGAAAGATAGAGCCGAGAGCCGGGAACGCAAGAAACTTCATTTCTCTCGAGCGGGAATCTTCTGATTTATAATACTACCGAGACTACCAAAGCAAATGCGACTTCTTTCCCCATACTACCGAGACTACCAAAGCAAATGCGACTTCTTTCCCCTCTGCTGCAACTGAAAGATCAAAGACCGATGACCTTATTTCCTTCACTCAATAACAGAACTAAAGGAATGGAAAGAAAGATGAACAAACGAAACAACGAATTTCTCCGGTTTGCCAATAATTGCATTTGATAATTGCTCATAGGTTCAATTGCCGGGCAAGGTAAAGTGATGTTTATTCATAAGAATTCTTAGACTCTTGGGGCAATTTCCGTTCGTAGTTTCCTAGAAGCAAAATTCTATAAAGTGACCGGCTCTCGGTTATCAACATTTGGAACTACAGGGTTAGCCGGGTTATCCACATTCGTCAGGGGTTTACTAATTGATCGTTCGGTTAGTTGGTCGGAGATCCCTTTTCACAATGTTTGAATTGTCTCGAGAAGAATGAGTTGGTTATCCAGTTCCGGCTTGCGGATTGAGCTACGTTTGTTTCTTTTATGAAGCGAGCAGGGAAGCGAAAGGTTTAGAGGAAGCAGCGAGCAGGGAAGCGAAAGGTTTAGAGGAAGCAAAGGGCGGGTGTCCACTTGCTTAGTCGGAAGTGTTTCAACCCAATAGCATGGGGTTACTTGGGCTTCAACATATGATTTATCTGGACGAGGCACATCTTGGTAGATGGTGGTGGAGGTTTCTCAATGAATCTCAACGCCTCTGAATCTCAATCTTCAAGGAGAAAGAAGGGTTGGTTGTCGGGTAACATTTTTCTACTTGGGGTTTATGGGCAGCTGGGTCTAACCTTAGGAGGGCAGTTTCTTAAAGGTTTCTAAAGAAGGTTAGGTGGTGGGTGATGGGAAGTCTACCTTATTCTGGCTGGACTTATGGAGCGGCACAACTAGCAACCCGTTTCGCCAACCAGAGGTCCGATGACCCAACCCCTTCCTTCTACGCTGTGCTGGGCGGTCCCCAAGACTTACTCTGAATGGCAGGTTTCTCAATGCGAGATGTAACTGATAGGATGGGTTGGACGGCCTCTTCTCCTTCAGCTCTATGAGAGATGGCAGGATAACGAGCGAATCTATCCGCTTGGGATGGGCAGCTTAGCCAGCTCCAACAAATGATGGACCAAGTGAGGGAAGGGCCAAGACACTACTACAAAGGCAACGAAAGTAAAGAGCTCAATTAATATATGTTAATGGGGCTATAAACAAGTCCAGTATTCAGGGCGGCAGCGAGTTAAAACGGTAGGAGTTGAGCTAAATGTCAGCGAGTTATAATAGCGGCAGGAGTTATTGACACTACTAACGACCGCCAACCGGCTCTTAGCACCTTCCTTTAAGAATAGAGTGGACTTGACTACTTACAGCAAAGCGCATTCAAGCAGGAATGAAGAAAACATCCAGTAAGAATGAAAGTAAGCCAGATAATCCTTCATTTTGGTGTTCGTTCGTCTTCCAATTCCATTCCATTCTGATTTCTTGCTCTAGTGGTGGCTTGGTCAACAGTATATGATTCTTTGTTCACAGAAGACAGTCAAGTTCCAACAAGACTAAGTGCGCTAACGGGAGCAGCAAGTGTTTTTTCAAGTTAAGTGTAGGTCGGGGCTTAAGTGGAATCTGTTTGTAGGTAAAGTGTAATCTCTTTGTGTGCGAGTTTAAGATGAATCCCTTATACCTCCTATAACATGAGCTAGCTGCAGATTTAAGGCAACGAGAAATATACACCCCTAAGAAGGAACTAAGAAAAAGGGGATTTTCGCGGATAGGTCGGACTGAGCTCCACATGGATGAGCTACTGACTCGTTGTTGCTACGACTAATGAACTGCAATAAGGGGCTCCTAACCTGCAGAAGGATAAGTAGGACTCGTTTCAATTCCAGTTTTCGGCTAATGTGAGTTGGGGCAATCTTCTAGTGTTGTGGTAATTTGATACATTTCTATGCGATCTCGGTGATGCTTATGATAGCTCGACGAAAGAAAGATGACTGTTTGATTCGGCGCAAGTGCAATTACTGTTTAGAGAAAGATTCCATTGGGTACTTTGCAGCGCTAAGTGTGTGGTCCAACTGTCGTAAATGTAAGTGAGGATGCTAGTGTTGTTGGTTCTGAGCGAGCTGTCCGACTTAATCATTCGACTCCACAAGAAGAATCTGCCGTGAAAAAGGAAGCTGCAAGTTCCGCCTTAGCTACTTTCATCCTTGTTGGCAGTTAACCACAGTAGGCTTACTTGGACAATCATTCGACTTCAACTTTCATCCGTGTTAGCGAAGAAAATCCAAGAGTTTTGATCTTAACCAGCAAGCGCATCTGCCCTGAATGCGAGTAGAGTTCTTTATGCTCCTTTTTTCATGAAAGAATGAATCCGTGGGTGGGGGATTAGGATCATAATAATCATATCTTCTTGCCCCAACTCGTATACAAGGGAAATCCGTACTGGAACTTAGAGCTACCCTACGCGCAGAGACTTGAACCATGCTTAAAAACCTGTAAGAGAGTATGCCTTTCCTTCACCACTACTTGGGGCGGTTAACCCGGAACCGGAACCCTTCCTAACTAAGTGGAGCAGAGGTATTACTATATGCGGAATTCAACTTCTGATGCTGCGGAATCTAGTACAGGCTCTGGATTTGCCGCGGGGTTGGTGTCTAGGTTCGGTTCTAGTTTCATCGAAGTTCTTGTTTTACTGACATTATAAGTGGGTAACTATAGAATAAGAGGTAGCTGAAGCAGCAGTAGGATGTGTTCTTAAAAGTAAAGAAGCAAGGGTAAGGGTAGCTAGATCAAATGAAACAAGCAACTCAGGGTACCCATACAAAAATGAAGCAAGCAACTCATCTCTTTTCTCATGCCCACTACAAGGAGCGGTTCTATCTAGCTTAAAGAGAGTCCGTTTGTGTGCGAGTGGTTGTCTACGAGAAAATAACAGGTGAAGTAGTTAAGGCGAAAGGAAGGGTTGCGCGAAAGGAAGCGGATTGGCTTTACATCTATGAGAGAGACAGAGAAAGGACTTGGTAACAACTTCTACTAACATAACACATTATTGTTAGTTTCTTTTTTGAGTTTCACTGCGACTTTTTCCTCGGCGCTCGAAGAAGGATTCAATTCAAATGAATGAGTTGCGCTTATGGAATTGAGTGATTGAGTTTCTTTTGCTTATGGAATTTTCTATACATACATTATATGGGAGTCAGTAATTTCACTCCAGATTGTTTACTGCTCGTGTTCATGGCGTTAGGGAGAGTTGAGTGGGTTTCGTCAAGTTCAAGTAAAGTCTCTTTCTGTGCCCAGGGCAAATGCAGATATATAAGTGGGGAGTGAAAGGCTTTACCGAGTAGTTGGAATCTCTTGGGGGTGCTCCTACTCTTGTCTGCGAATAGGGTCTTGCTCTTAACTCGGGTTTCTTGCCCTGGATCAATAGTATTTAAGAAAGAACTTCCCGCGCGCAACTAGCACTTTTCAACTGTCACTTACTTACTTTCGACTGAACTGTCTTTCACTCGGGATTCCACAAGAACTTGAGCAGTACTACATTCCACTCGGGATGAAACCACTAGAAAAGCTTCTTTTAATTACATTTCAAGCGGGTTTGATCTCTGCCCAGCGGATTAACTGGTATCTCCCCTGTCTTTAAATGAAGTTATGAGTGAACCTTATTAATAGCGGCAGTGAGCTTACTTGTCAGGCCGGGTGTTGGCTTGTTGAAAGAAGTCTTTTTAGTCTGAGGTAGATTCGGAAGTGTTTGTTTCCTAGGAGCCTTATTCAGTTAATAGGAGCGTTCACTGCTTACTTTAGCAAATCAGTTATAGGTCTAAGCGGTCTTCTACTCTGGATCCAGATCCTTATGAGGTGCAGATATGATAGTTTAGGCCCTCAACAAGAACCGCCGATGCTGCTGATTCTCTAGTTCGCCATGAAGAAAGTTCTGTTGCTTGTTGGGTTAAGGTAAGAAAGAGAATCCGGTCCAGGTCAATCAGTATAGTCTCCTTGTTAGCGAGGCGGTAAATTAGATAGTGCCTCTCCTCTGGTATTTCTAAGTAATTCTATAAGAACAGCTACCACCTTCTGAGTCCTTTGCCCTTAAGTAATTGGTCGACAGGCGGGCGAGGAAGCTATAAGTTGCAGAAGTACAGGATCGGATCGGAAGAAACAGACTCATTGGAGTGGGTCGTTAGAGTGGAAAGGGCACCGTTTTCTCCCTTTGCTTTAAGAGCGGAGGCAGGATTAGAGGCAAGATCAGAAGCGGCTTTTTCATCTTGTTAGCTCCTTATCGATAGTGGGAATTAGCCTCTAAAGTAGTCAAGTTAGAATGCAACTCAGTAGTAACAGAATAGGAATTGCACTCAGTAGTTGTAGATGAGACAGAGGCAGAGGCAGAGGAAAACAAAGGGTTAGTTAGGTCTACTCGATCATAGGCAAGATAGGGTAGGCATGGAGAATGGCCAGTTTCAAGTTAAGGTCGGGGAAGACAATAAGAATAGACGGGACCGGGACCAGGACTTTACACCTTAGGAATATAGAAACAAAGCAGAAACAAAGATAGATTTGAGTTCCATTGACTCAGTACTGACACAGTTGAGGAAAACATACTACATTCTATATTCTCCTTATATATGAAACCAGAATCAACTCTTCATTCCAATACGAGGGCAGGCAGCTCAGTAGTTAATATAAGAATGCAACCACTAACATCAAGACTCAAACGACTCCTAGGCAGACTTAAGCCAGCAACAACAAGACTGGTGCTATTAACTCACAGAACCAAATCAGTAAGTGTAAGGCTTTGAAGCGGGTAAGTAAAGAAAGGGGAGTGGAAAGGAGAGTTTCATCTGTATGCTTGCCCACTTGCTATGTGGTTTAAGAATGAAGTTAGATGAGCCAGAGGCGAGGTCTGCAAGGTCAGCTGCTGTCGGGTCAGGTCAGAAAGAAGAATTAGTTGACTGAGCAGAAGTAGATGAGCCATAGGGAGATGAGCCAGCTCAATGTAATCGACCCTTGTTGAAGACCGAGTTGCTAGAGGAGAGAGATTAGCTAGTAACAAGAGTTGGATTAGATGAGAGCAAGAGGTCAGAGGTAGAGGAGACAGAGAGGGATGAGAGTCCGACAGAGCAAAGCAAAGGGTAGACTAAAAGAATAAGGGATCTACTAACTGGTTCGAGGGATGGTTGCCAGCTACCCTATTAGTAGTAGTTGCTTGGCCCTATTTGTCCTACTGACGCACAACTAAGTAAGACTAAGCTTGGTCATTAGTAGTTGCTTGTTGGCTTCACTCAGTACTGCTCGGAATGCAGCTAAGTAGTCCAAGAACCCGAGTCGGCTTGGTCATTAGGAGTGTATTGGTGCATCTAGTATAAGCTTGTCCCTTTGACTGTTCCTGTTCTGGTTGAATACCGAGTGGAATCCTGAGTTTAGTCTGAAAGGGAAGTTAAGTAAGGAAAGGAAGAATGCAACTCAGTAGTAACAGATCTTGTGTCAGTAAGTAAGCTATAAGTATTATTCCCTAGGAGTAAGTATTTCATACAAGAACTCCAGAGTAGCGGTAAGTCTATTCGTTGCTTGTTTAGTCGTTGCTTGGTCGTTAGTAATAGCTTGCCGGAGCCAGAGAGGGATGAGAGTCAAGGTGCTGAAAGCCTTAGTTCAAAGAGTTAGAGTAGAGGATAAGAATTCAGTTCATTGTTGACAGAGGTAGATTAGAGTAAAGCTTCTCAGTGCCAGTTTTCTTCTTTGGTCCGCAAGCCCAGGTGTCAGCCTCCGGTAGTGGAATGATTTGTTGACTTCAACTTGTGCCTAGTATGGGGTAGTTCGAGGTACAAAAAGCGGAAAGGGGAGTTTTGTTTAGTTTCGAGAGAGCTAAGAAAATGCACCGATCATCAACAGAGGTATAGCTCTGGAAATCTGACTTAGTTGACTTACTTGGTTTACTTACTTCAATGGACTAGCTAACCTGCCTCTCTTTACTCCCGGGTTTAGTCTTCAGTTTACAAGTAGTGATCTGGTCCAGTTGCATCAGTAGCTCCGGTAGACTTAATGATCAGTAGCTCCGGTAGACTTAATGGATTCCACTAATTCCCTAGTTCTTAAAGAAGAAAGTATCGGCTTTGTTGCGGGAAGGGAGTAGTTGTACTGTTCTTGTTGAAGACCTTGTTGTTACTAGTTGAAGTCTAGTTGTTGGTGAATACCTGTAGTAGTAGGCCAGAGGATAGGTCGGCTTGGTAGAATCTTCAATAAGGAGTTTCGGTCGGGGAAGTAGGAATAAGAGAAGAGTCGAGGTATGTTCGGGATACAATAAGGCTTTCACTGAGGAGGTATGTTCGGGATACAATAAGGCTTTCACTGAGGAGGTATGTTCGGGAGCTAAGTAAACTAAGAATGCAGCTAAGTAGTTACAGGCTTTCACCGAGCTACTAACAACGCTAGCTATTATGGAAAGTCAAACAAAGGGATAAGAATCCAACTAGTCAGTATCAGAATGGAGCTAAGTAGCCGGGTGCTCGATGGTAGGGTTAAAGAATTGCGCTAAGAGGTCAGCTAGTAGGAAAGGTAGAATTCATAGAGTTTTGCAGAGGAGAGGTGGAATTCATAGAGTATAGTGACAGCTACTCAGCTGGGGAAACAGAAACGAATTAAGGAGTACTCAGGAGGGGAAACTGTAACTCATGAAGGAGCAGCTAGAAGGGGAAGACACTTAGGAGCTGTGGAGAAGGATAAGAGTCAGATTAGGAAGGTAGAAAACAGACGAAAAGAATGATGGTATCAACCCCTACATACGGAATGGAAGGAGTGGCGAGTGGACTTAACAATGTCAGAATCGAACCGCTCCTGCCGCGCAACTGACTCCGTTGCTTGTCTCACCGAAAACCCACTTCCATTTCTTATGTACCTACTAAGTATACATACAGTAGCGGGTAGCTCACTTTAGCGTCATATTAGTAGTGACTTGCCCTATCCAAATCAATCTTCTTAGTAAAGATTACAGAAACCGGATTCTACCCCTTATTAGAATTCCTTCAACACGAACAAGAACAGGCCTACCGGGCTACTCAACTTACTTGTTTCATTGAATCTTTCTTATAAAGAAGAAGAAGCAAAGCTGGGTGAGTTAGGTCTACCATTAATTATAAGGGCAGAGGAAAGATCAGAGGAGATATTCGAAATTAGCTATGAAAAAACACGGGGTTGATGAGTGACTGAGTTGGGGAAATCATCTAGTAGTTTCATACCGACCCTAGTTCAATATAGTTTCTTTAATAAGATAATAATTCATTTAGTAGGCTTTCTTATACTGTGTCAGTACTGAGTGGGTAGTAAAGGGATAGGGCAGACTATCTTACAGGCAAGGAAGCAAGCTTGAGTGGAGAAGCCTTAAAAGGAGATAGATTTCCTCATTGCTTAACACAAGCACTGAATCCCATTCCTCGTTCCATTCTTCCTTTCGGTCTGTTACTACTGACTCCCACTAACTGACTTATATAAGAGAACAGATGAAACAAGGGATGAAACTCTCACGGCAGACAGCTTTCCTGGCAATAAGAGTCGACTAACTAGGCTATAAAGAGCACTAGCACCCTCACTTGCATAACCACTTGCGGCTTCCGATCTTGTAGACAACTTTCGAACTGCGGATTCATTCTCTGGTCGACTTGAAGACGAAAACTGCTGTACTTGCACTTGCGCCACCACCGTACTTGATAACAGCATAAGATACAGATCCTGCTCCCACTCCTGATTCATATAAAGATCCTGGGTTAAGGGCTTACTAAGAGCAGACATACTCTCGATGTATTTCTTACTTTCTATGTGTTTGTGGATAAGAATTCAGTTCATTGTTGCCAGAGTGAGATTAGCTAGTTGCCAGAGTTAGATGAGATGATAGCCATAGTTTATGAGATGAGCCCTAGGTAAGAGAAGCAGTCTAAGGTCAGAGAAGCAGTGCGCAAGTAAGTAACAAGCGAATCTGCTCTAGTTTCATCGTATAGCAAGTAAGGATACAAAGTCAAAAGTCAGGGTACAAAAAAGTAAGGGTGAAAAGTGAAGTATGGAGCAGGTGCTACGGCAGGTATAGCTGGATCAGAATCCGGTTAATATAAGCTTGATCAAGTCAAGGAACTGTACAGTATAAGAAGAAGCCATTATGTGTTTAGGGTATAGATTTTGGTAAGATTCCTTCCCCCTTTATAGACTCGGCGCGTAGGGGAGCTCCAAGTGAAAGTCCTGTTTCTTTAGTTGGAAAGTCAGCCGCAGAATTGCCTGTGAGAGTTTCATCTCTAAGATCAGATGCCAGAGACGGATCCGTTCGAAAGTCATTGTAAGCGAGAGAATCGGCTGTTAGCTTTGGAGTAAAGGAAGAAAGTACTGGCAAGGAAGCGAGGTGGCCTGATGCAGAAGAATTGAGCTCTGTAAGATAGAATCTGTAACTAACCCACCTAAGTGCTCCTTACTTAAATTAGATTTCATAAGGGTGCTCTGCTCCTCCCCCGCATCTAAGAATGATACTAAAAAGTCATAATTCTACTCCAAGGTAAAGGTCCGAAACAGAAGAAGTAGTTTCAAGATCAGAACTGGCTTTTAGAATGGAATTGCAGGGAATGAATTTGGAATGCTCATCTCTCAAGCATCGGTAGAGTATAAAGTCAGAGTTACGCTTGTCTGCAGCAATTCTTGTTTAATCCCTTGTTAAAGCCTATGTTAAAGTTTAATCCCTTGTTAAAGCCTATTAATAAGCTCATCTCTCTCTGATAGAATCAACGGCGAAAGAACAAGCTGTGTATTGGTATATTTAATATAAATAGTAGGGTCATTAGAGAATCAGAGGATTTAGCTATGAAGTCTGCTGAGCTATAAAGTGAGAGAAAGTAGAAAACAGAATACTTATCATATAGCCCAAGTATTTGTAAGTATCAGAATAGTAAGTATATGAATAAGACAAGTCAGAATGCAGGCGACGAACACAGTGTCATTAATCCTTCCTCGGGACAAGAAGTTGAATACGCAGGAGATGTAGCATCAGTAGCAACAGTACCCGTCTGTTAGGCAGTGCTATCAGCCTTAGACTCCCTGGGTTAAGCCTTACCCCGACCAGTTCCATTATGGGTTGTACTCGTTTCAATTCTGGGATTCACTGTTTTGGTTCTTTAACTACCTCGTTTAAGCCACCAATACCACTGAGACTGATGCTGGTGCTAGCAAGACTTCAACTAAGCAGTGATAGACTTAATACAGTGCCAGCAAGAATGAACCCCAGGAGTGCAAGCCTGAAACTCACACCAACAAGAATCAAACCGGGGAGTCCTAGACCAAAAGCAAGAATGCACCTAAGGAGTCCAAGAACGAAACCAGTGTCACTCAGACCGATGCTAGTGCTTAAGAATGAGACCGGGTAGGCTGAGACCACAACACTACCGCTATGGCTAAGACTTAAACAAGTAAATCCAAGGCTTCAACTCAGAAGTGACAGGGCTATAGCTGCTACCAACCAGACTGATGCCGGGTAGACTCAGAACCAAACAGCAAGCACCCAATCAGAGTTTCTTGTTTCGGATGTTGGTGCTTACGCTCTAGGTCTTGGTCTTGCTCGGGTGCGAGTAAAGAATCGGTGTCGGTGCTATAGTTTCATCCCGGTAGTCCAGCTCTTGTTCTTGTTAGAGTAGTGGTAGTCCAGCCCTGATGTTAATGGGTAAAGTGGAATCCCGAGTTTCATCCTAAGTGAAGTTAAGTGCTATCCTATAATCTTATATGAATTCCAATTCAGATCTTAGTCCTAGATGCTTGGCTCGGTTGCCTTTGTAGTAGTTACATGTCTATCCGTGACTTGACGCCTATACGCTTGGCTCTTTGCCTTTGTATACTCCGCTTGGCGAGTTGAATGACTTGTTTTCTTCCAATACGAGGCGCTTATTGTAAGTTCTGCTCACTGACTTTGTCTCCGGGTAGGGCTGGTGGAATGACTTGCTTGTGTGGGTAGTTACCACTGGAGAATTGCCAGTTCCAGGTCGAGGTCGGGAACTAAGGGATTCTAGCCGGTAAGTTGCTAGCTCTGTTCTTGTTGCATCCCAGTAGTATACGCTTGAGGAGAGGTTGCTAAGCTATAAGTAAAGAAGTACGTACAGGATCGGATCGGAAGAAACAGACTCAATTGGGACTCCGGGCCAAGTAAATAGGCAAGGTTTTCAATAGCTACTCGGTGAAAAGGATTCTACCTCGCCTCTAAAGTCACTTCCAGAAGTGCTTGTGTGCCGGGCAGTAAGAAAGAAAGTCATGGCTTTGCCGCGGTATTAGAAACTTACTTATACTTACTTCAACTAGTTAGTAACCTCTCCTATCCCTCTTGCAACAAACACAGATGAAACCACTGGCAATGACTGACGCTCGGCAGGTTCTTAATGGGGCACTGGACTTGAAACTCACTCTTACGTAAGCAGAAGACAGCACTCGGTAAGGGCACCGAACTATTGATTGAACTATTGATGTATAACTATTGATTGAACTCTTGGCAAATTACCTATGTTGGTACTTTCAGGCTGCTCTAGTTGATAGGAAATCCTAATCTGGACGGTTCCCTTCTTTATGGTTCCTTCCTTTCTTCCCTAAGTCCAGTAGCAACTGAGTTGTTGGCTTACCTGAGATCAGTATCAGAGGCGAAAAAGCTACATCCAGTCACTCACTACATGTCTCCTATCGTGCCTACCGCATGTAATCTAACTTGATTAAGCCTCTGAACCTGGCATACCTGGCATACAAGTCTTATTGGCTTTGATTCGAGGCGAGGAAGCAGAACTGTTCGATTATTGCCTTTGATGCGAGGGAGAGGTCAATGAAAACCACTGTTGCTAAGGGAATCAAACAAATGTTGTGGCGGAGTAAAAGAAAGCAGAGGCAAACAAAGGGTTAGTTAGGTCTACTTGATCAGAGGTTAGCTTTGTATCATAAGCATCAACTAGATAAGGATCAGAGACAAGATCGGGAAGGGAGTTTTTGACTTTAATCGGGAGTTTAGAGCAGCTGGATAACATTCCTATGATATGGGCGGGTTAGATGGATTCCATTCATGTTTTTTCAATGGAGTCGCTAGTCCCAACAAGACTGGGTGCGCTATCGCTATTTGACCCACTAGCTGTGTTGGTGAGCTAGAAAGAAGGGTTTGTTTCTAGTAGTGTTGCCGGTTCAACAACAAGTAGAGTGAGTTCGCGTGCTAAGCAAGACAAGATGGATTCCTAGCTCCACTAATAGCAAATACTCTTGGAGAATCAAATGCAAATGGGAATTCTAATACAAAGAAAGGAGCGAGCACCTGGTATAGATCTCAGCTAAGTAAGGACACATATCCAGCTCCTTCGTCTGATCCTACTCCGGATACTGATTCGGCATCTTCTCTCAACTCTACTGAAGTACACCTCGCTTCCTTGCCTGTAATGGATTCTCCAACAATAACAGAACTTTCATTTCGAACTGCAGATGATCTAGATGTATACGTTGCTTGGCGAACAAAGTGGAAGCTCCCAAAAACAGGCCTTGGCGGCTTGCTCCTGCGCTGCTGTACGATTGTTCGCTTGAGTCAGTTCAGTCTACTCGGAAAGGTGTGTTAGCCGTTTCGAAAGATACAAGTGCTAACGTTAGCTTTTGAGTCAAGGAATAAAGCTTATTCAATCTCACTGCACACCTTCTTTCTACCTATATAAGTAATAAAGTCACTGAATACCAACTCTCTTTACAGCGCGGGTAATGCTTGTTCGGTTAAAGGAGAGAGAAATGGTGGATAGGCTACAAATATGAGGGGGGCTTCTCAATGCCATGAAATGTACAACCATCTTAGTGGCAAGGTAAGAGCACAAGGGGGAAGGGCAGAATTACTATATAGGATTCTTTAGTCATGGCATAAAAAGAAAAACCGGCTCCAAGTGGAAACTAAGAAGGGCTTTCCCTTAATTCGATGGCGCACAATTTCTAGTTACCTTTTACAAGTCATGGGCTTCTTTAAGTTCCAGTTCTTTACCTACCGCTCTGTGGGCTGGAGAACAAGATGAGTAGACCAACATGAGGACAGACTACCGACACCGTAAACTAGGAGCAGAAGGAAGGGACCGAGCTAGCTTCAGAAGACGGATATAATCTAAAGCCTACCCTTGAGTGGAAATAAGAGGAAAAGAGCTAAGATAGAAGGGGACAAATCCTTGAGAAATATCCCGAGCGAAAGGAAGAGGCAAGCAGCGTCCGTCCAGGTTGAAGCATAGACCCAGGCGAGAAGCATATAACATCTGTGATTCCAGAAAGTAGACCTTCCACATTCCAGTCAGATCACCAACGACTATGTAGATTCTTTATGCGGGATTAGTAAAGTGACTTGCATAGTAGGTTTAACAGAAGGAGAGATAGACCCGAAGGATAGAAGTGACCGTTCTTCCCAGTCCATTGAACCATACGAAGTCAGAAGTGGAGCGACGAACTTCCCGTGTCTCGAAGACAAGGTGGTTACTTTAGTGAAAAAGTGAATACCGCCGGGATTATATTGTATTGCTGTCAGAGGCCATTTCCATTGTGTCAGCGTCCCTGTCTGTCTGTCTGTTTATGAATGAGTAGTAGAACCATCGGTGCGAGCGAGTTTACAGGCCAAGTTAGAATCCAACACGACAAGAGTCAGCAAACTACAGCGCTTCTTTGAAAGACTGCTTAGCCCTTAGAGAAACGAAAAACACTGCTTGCTGCGGGGTTTGTGACATTAGTAACGTTGAACAGAGGTCTTACCATGAGAATTGACTTATCTTATTGCCCTAATTTGATAGCCCAACTCAAACAAGCAATAGTAGTCTATCATCTTCTTTTCTTCCATTCAACAAGCAAGCAAAGATTATAGGCAGTAAAGTGTGAGTAAGGAGTCCGGTTCCACACAAATATTAGTAGTAAGTTCAATTACATGATATTCTTTCTGCTCGAAGTTAAGTACTATTGTTGTCTAGGGTATAAAGTAGAAAGTAGAATGTAGAATATGGAGCAAACAAGGCAACCCAATAGAGCTCCTAACGCGTAAACCATTTTGGCAGTAAGTCAGGAGTAGGGTTCCCCAATGAGATCATGTATACGATGGATTCCATTCTTTTTGCTGCACTCAATTCACCCTTTGCACTAGCTTCTACTCTTCACCGTTAGCGAGTTGAGTTAAGTTAAGTGCGCCTGAGTGCCTTAAGTGGCGGCAGTGCTCGGCTAGTCTTAGCGCGGAGGTCCTGGATGAGTTTGTACTGGTATAATTCTCTAAGTAGTGAGTTACTTGTCTCCCTGGATCTTGTGGCATTGGATTAGTATGGATCCCCATATTAGTAGCTTCCGTTACATTGGCAGCTTTCAGGCTTGAACTTCCTTCAAATTGAAACGAAGGGAATTCTGAATTATACGTATAGCAAGCAAAGTCTTACACTAACTCATCGCGGATATGGCCTGCGTATCGATGAAATGCACTTTTCAATAGTCGAGACCAGGAGGCCAGGGGAGTGCTTTATCTCCGGGCAGAGAAAAGGCTTTCCAGGGCAAGAAGGATGGAAAAGAGGGTAAGGCTTATTACGGGTAGTAAGTTCAATTGGGTCCCCAGGAGCACCTTATTGCTGGTGAGGATCATAATTGGCCTGAGACGCTGCCTTCTTAGTTGCTTAGCGGACTTTTGAGCTTGGGATTCGTTAAGAGGCTTGCTTTTGACGGGCCCTGGATGGCTGGCTTGCTGCTTCCGGGTGCTCTCTTGTCTCTGTGCATTCTGCTGCACCGCATTAAATAGATCCGGAGGTCAAACTCTTATCTCTCTTGACTTGGCTGCTGAGTTCATTTCTTTGGCTCTTAGCACCTTCTTAGGCAATCTCCTAGAACCATTGCATTGCTTCCTTGATAAGCGCATATGCTGGTTCTTTAGGCTTGTTTGTCACTGTGTCAATCACATCGTAAAAACTACTACGAGCATAAAGGGGTAGAGATTTGTTCTACTTTAGTGCTTTCCCTTAGACTTACTAATGAGAAAGGTGGATCAATAAGCCAGACTGGGAATCAAGACCTGGGCAATCCCTACAGAAGGACAGCAAATGATGAAATGGGTGGCCTTTACTAAACTTCGGTATCTTAAAGCGGCAGAGCGGATGTCGGCAAAAACACTCTCATCTAACTTTTCTACTGTATTGGTCTGCTCTACTTCAACTGAAATCATTACCTCTCATCTGACTTTGATACTGCTATTATTGTGATATTATTGCTTTTCCACTGCTATTATAGTTATATTATAGTATTGGTCTGCTCTACTGCAAGCTTCTATCATTGCATTGCCTCTCATCTCACTCTCTCCCCTACAATAAAGATATTAGGCTTGAATATTGATTGAATAATTCTGTGTTTCCAGATCGTATAGACCCACGGAGCCCTACTCCTACTACTCCGACTTCATACCCAACCATATCTTGTCTTGCTGCTGACCTATTACTTGGTACCTACCTAGAAGATTTCTTGGCTTTGCTACCGTTCCGCTTACTTGATCCGAGATACCGCACAGCATCCCTTTTTTCATTCGTCAAATGGAATTGAGTGCTCCCCATTATAGAAGAGGGTAACCCAGAAGTAACCGAAAGAAAGTAACCTAGAATAAAGTAACCTAGAATCAAATAACCTAGAATAAAGTAACCGAAATAAAGTAACCAACTCTTATCTTAACTCAACAAACAACGGAACAAGCTAACAACGTAACAACTCGCATCAACGCCATCTTATTAATATTAATAAAGAGCTTCTCTATCTTTCTCGCTTCCTTGATTTATACCCTTCCTTTCGCCAAAGAATAAGCACCTATAAGTGGGGAAGCTCACTGCCTAAAGCTTTTGAATTCCCTGCTCGCTTTTCTTTCGCGCCTATTGTCTTGATAGCAGCTCTCTTAGGTGGACATTGTCTTGTTTGCTTTCGCGCTATAAGTATAGGAAGGGCCTTCAACGGCAAGCAAAGCATCCTTTCTTTCCTTCATATAGGAGTTCTCTCTCTCAAGGAATCTTCTCCCTGTCCCTGATGCCACTAAAGATTGGACTATACAACTATGGGACGGCTACTCAAGAGGTAGCGAAAAGGAAAGATAGGCTCAAGAAGGGGCCTCGTCGTTTAGCTATCGAAAGCCAGCAAGAAAGCACTTTCGCACAGAATCAATCACATAGCAAAGACTTTTCCCTTAAGGCTACTAGCCCCCCTTTTCCATAAAAAGAAGCAAAGCGCATGGCGATAAAGTTAATGAAATCAGGCAGACCGATGGATAAGAGAGAGAAGAATCCCAGAGAATAGGCTCACAAGATATCAGATGAAGACTGAAGCGAATCAGTGTTTTTTCTGAATTAGAAAACATCCTCCTCTCCTCTTCTTTACCCCACTGAGCGGTATAATCATAAACAAGTAATCTCCAATCCACTAATAGGTTGAAATTGGGTAATCACTTTCGAGCACTGAGGATTCTTTAATAAAGCAAACCCTCCAGTCCTATCTTGCTACCACTTTCCAGTTTAGAGATCCTACATTCCCAATGGCAGAGAAGAAGGAAGGATTCAAGCTGGAAGGAAGCAATAGAGATTCATCCAATATAGAGAGATTATACCTTTAGAGATTCTCTTCGATCCCCTAAAGGGAAGTGCCCATGCAATAGAATCCATGTTTAGAATCCAAGCGAGCTACTGTCCGGTCTAACAGCTACTGGTCTAAGAGATAACACATTTGTTTTGATCTTTCTATTAAAGTACTAGTGGCGTTACGGATGAAGACGGGGAGTGAGCAGGTTAGAAGTCGGGCAGCAGTCTTATCACTTCCAGGAAGACCTATATATTTGGGAGTAGAGCGGCAGAAGGAGGTCTTTCTTCCCCAATAAATCTACAAAGGTTACTAGTCTAAGATCGTAGACAAAAGACGGATCATCAATTCTTTTGACTATTTCTTTAGAGCCTAAAATGAGAAAGAAATGCTAACGAGGCGAGGGTCAATGAGGCCCACGAAGGAAACCAGCAGCGTAAAGGCTCTTTCAAAGGGGCAGGGACGTAGCATAGGCCGACTCATAGGATAAGACTGTGCGTGTGAATCCCGAGAGTTCCTTTTCATTCCATTCCTAAAAGGGCTGGCTACTCTTACTATTTGGAAAGAGCTTGTTTAAAGCATCTTCTATTGCTCACTTTATCAGTCGAATTCCAGTTTCGGGAGATCACCTTTCTCAGGGAAGAATAAAAGAAAGCACTTACTAACTGAATGACTTAAAAAGAAAGCACTTATCATTCAGGAGAGCGGGAAAATCAAGATTCATTAAGTTTGGTCCTAGAGATCCTTACTAAAAAGAGAAGCATATTACAATCAATTGTAAGGCATGAACCAAATGGGGGATTGACTTGAAAGTGGAGCGTCGCGATCTATTGGCAGGAATGAATGTGAATGAGAGAAAGGAAGAATAGAATGATTGCGCTTGCCCCAGCTCCAAAGGGGGGAATAACAGTATGGAATAAAAGAAGACGTCGTGGGCAGATAGAAGACTTACCGGAGTACAAAGGAATTCCTTGCTCCACTAGTATACAACTTTCCATGTAGATATTCAAGCAAATGGTATATAGGCCCGAAAGCTAAGACGAATTCGAATTGACAAGATGTGAGTAGTGGCCAAAAAGAGAACTCCCGTGGACTCACCACTACCAGTTTTGGACTCGCGCCTTGCTTTGAACTCAGAAAGAGAGGCATAGACTCTCACAAATGTTCATAGACAAATAGACTCTCACTAATGTTCATAGACAAGTAAGGTAAGGAAAAAGATAGAAGGTATATAAGACCAAAGGAGGCTAAGAAGAAATAAGATAGCATGTTGGAAGAGAGCAAGTAGGAGTGAGAAAAGCGAAAGATGGAATATGACTAAAAGAAGGAAGCAAGCAAATTCAAGATGAGAGCAGCTAGCAAGCATAAGTCGGAACTAAGCAAGCAGGGAAAGTATAAGCGCCTTTAATTGCGCTCTAGTACAGGGAGAAGGAGAAAGCTGTGGTGGGGACAAAGGGACAAGAGGGTATCGAAATGCATTCCTTTGCTTGACCTTTTAGAGATTGATCCTATAGTCTCCATATAAATACCTATGTCTGGATAGAGTCGGGGTGGATAAGATCAGATCGACACTATTAAAAGAGAGAATAAGTATATTAAAAGAAATCCAAAGTGGAGGGTCCATAGCAAAAGATAGATTTACATAGAAATCACTAAAGAAAAGGATGTGTGCCCGGGGCTTGAATATCAAATCCATTTAGCCAATACACCAGGTAGACGTTAAGCCCATAAAAGAACTCCATCTCTGGTCGCCGACAGTCAACGCAACACAATCACCTCTATCGTATGATTGACTTAGCGCTGAACATGAAAGATTCCCCAGGGGCTTATACTCGGCTGCCGAACCGTACGTGACTCGTAGGCTCTTCTATCGAAGGTCGAAGCTATGCCTGGACTATCTCCTTTTATAACTGGCACAAGAACTCCCAGCTCTACTGTATGGAATGAAGTCTTTGAATCCGGAGACTAGGAACTCAACAACTTGTCCACTGGCGCATATCAAAGAAAAGTCAGAGAAGAAAGAGCATTAGCCCAAGCTAGAGCATTTAAGGTTTGGTGGCAATAGGGAACGGCCAACACACTCAACACAAGTAATGCATGCCTTTCATCGGGGTAAATAAAGAGCTATCGTACGAGGGTGGAAACAGGAATTGGGACTGGGCCTCCCGGCTTGAAACTACTGGAGCTTTAGCCATTAGTCTAGCTCACCCCTGATTTGGCCTGGATCTTTTAGCGAATTGGATGATCGGTAAGATATTAGTTGTCCCCTCGCTCTCCTATATATGATCCCTATATATTTACCTTGAGCAAGTGAATTTCCCAACTCCAAATCTATAAAGCTTTTCAATCGGACAACTTTCGAAAACAGCATGTTTTTCGTCATCAAGAGTAAGAGGATGCTTTTAGAGAGTCCTCATCAGTCAGAACTTATAGAGTAGTAAGTAAGCAGATAGAGTAGTAAGTAAGCAGATAGAGTAGTAAGTAAGCGAAGATGGGCGGTGGTGGGGAGAGGGAAGAAGCTCACGACGAATCGTTTCGGCCACTCGACGGAAAGGGAAAGCAAAAACGAGTCCCTTACCTTATTTTGATGCTTAAAGAAAGCAAGCATGGTCACATCTTAATTGAAATAGAATTGAGAAATATGCCGCTGGTAGCATTCCCTGACTCGGTTCCGCTGGTAGCATTCCCTGACTCGACGAACTATCCGAAGCACAGGAGTGCTCTTTCCTTGAGCCCCTACTGTACCTTAACTTATTGTTTGGCTCGAGTTAACCAGGGCGATGGCCTTCACCTTCCCCGAGCCCCTCCGCGCGGTGATTGATCCCACCGCATTTCTTGCCCTGCCCACTTCTTCGTCATCAGCCCCCAAAGTCGGGAATCGCCGAGAGACGAGACTCAGGGCTCTTCCAGAAGAAAAGACAAGGAAAGAAAGGAGTCTGATCTCTATAGAAAAGAGTTATGTCATAACAAATAAATGAATCTATCTATTGGAATCTGTCTCTATATCTTCATCTATGGGGTCATACTTATGGTGCTTTTTGTGTACTGGTTCCCTCCTCGCTGGGAGAGGGGATCTTCCATTCTTCCTGTGGATCCAGCAAGAGTCTCCGAGGACTTAGTAAGCTCCGACTCCAACCTTCTATGAAAAAGCCTGACTTTAAGTCATCTTGCTTTCTGTGGTGAACAGGTCGAGGGGAGCAGCAGCCGAAACCGTGATCTTTAGCCCAAAATGTCATTTTCGTGTCTTTATGTTAGCCAGTTAGTTCCAAACAATAGGAACGGGCATCTTTCGGGAGTAGCAGAAGGATAAGAGCAACGGGGGCATGATCTGAAAGTGTTCTACTCAGGTGCTGAAACAGTAGTGTGGAGAAAGGGAACTTGCCAGCATGAATTGATTAGGCTTCTGTCCTACCAACCTTGCTCGGATACAAACATCTTCCTATTGGTTATTACACCAACTTGATACCAAGGAAACCAGCATTGCATCTATCTGTTTTGCTAGAGATATGGCTTCATGGAAATCGTCTATGGAACGGTACCGAAGGAGGGTCGGGTCCCTCTCGTTTGCATAAAGGAGAGTGTTGAAATCAATCCAGATTAGCCAGCAGGGCATTTCTATTTGCGATAGCACGTGTAGCTGCTGCCATAGTTCTCTGCGGTCAACAATCGAACACCTTGCGTACACAAAGGATAACACAGCCTCTATCTACCGTGCGCACAATTTGGTTCCTGAAGGTAACCGATTTGCTCATGAGAGTGCTGAAGGGTTAGCTGAGTTGGTAACTTCCTTTTTCTTACCTAAATCTTTACACATTTTAGAACAATGAAATTATCCATTCCCTATCGCTTGCAAAGAGCCTCCGCTTTCTTGCTATCTATCAGAAGTTCCTTAATTGCTATCAATTGAACTCTATGCTCCATGATAAGCGTCTTCCGTCTTCTAAGCGCAAGAAGTGAGGTGAGGGAATTCCTATATTCTTGTGGGGGTTGAGACTATCCTCCGAGTACTCTAACCACCTATAGGCGAATGAATAATGTTAGAAAACAGAGATGAGATGCATAGGCTAATAATAGGCTAATTAATTGATTATTTCATCCATACAGAGAGCGGGAAGTCCTTTATTCTAGTTAGTATAGAGAAGAAGGGGGCTCGGCCTGCAGGAGTACTTAATCTCGGGACTACCACGAGGCTTGCCTTCTTTAGAAAGACCAAAAGCCAACAATAAGGTTCCAGACATCAATGGCTTAAGAGTCTACAGAGTCATCATGACCTAACTCAGAGTCAGTTGTTGCGCTAACGTTAAGGGTGCCTCTATATTCCACTTACTCTCGGTTTCGGGTAACAAGCTACTAAACAATTTCAAACTCACTTGTTGGAAGAAGCCAGAGAACAAGCTTTAAGATGTGTTGTAACTCTAACAAGCTTTAAGATGTGTTGTAACTCTGATCTATTACTAGGAACGCTAGATTCAATGATTTTGCACTCCATTCTCCTATCCTAATTAGAGTTAGCTTAAGTACGGTAGCGAGTGTAAGTTGTCAAGTTCGCTTTTTCATTAAGTAAGTAAGGAGCGATGTTAGGTTCTTATATGATAGTTTATAGCTAGATGAAATTGCTGGTTGACTAAACACAGGTCTTACAGCTAGTTTCATGCAAGTCTCGTATCTTGGTTTCGTAGCCTGTTGAGTATAGAGAAGTTTCGTATCTTGGTTTCGTAGCCTGTTGAGTATAGAGAAGAAAGGGAACAAGCAACCAACCCGTCTTTTCAAGCAAAAGAGAAGAAAGTCAATGAAACCAACCAAAAAGAAAGGCAAGAAAGTCAATGAAACCCATTTTGATGCGCTCGAAGTAAAGCAGTAGAAACCTTTTCCTTTGTTACTATTCTGATATAATGTATGTGCCACTTCTGAATTCGAAATGAAATAACTAAGTTTTCAATCAAAAGGAAAGAACAAGCAACGGGCTAAGGGCCAAGCAACGGCGCGCCAAGACACGTATAATGACCGCCAAGACACTACTAACGACCGCCAAGGCTCCAACAAAGGAGTCCAAGAATCCAACTGGTAAGTATAAGCGTTAAAGCCAAGTAAGTATATTATACCTTAGCAATAAGTAATATAAGTAGCTACTAGGCAAGTCGACAATAAAAGATGCTGGATCAGGACCAGACTCAGTTGAAGGAGAGTTCAATTCGAAAGGAAGTGTTTCGGGTGCTGAAAGCCTTTTGAAAGGTGAAAGTTTGTATAAACAGGGTAGAGTATAGAGCTTGTGCGAGGAGAGAGTTGTAGCTACCTTATAGGGGTGTTAGCAAAGGATACTTAAGCAGAAAGAAAGGGTGCTCTTGGGAAGACGCGAAAACGGTGTCCATTCAATATATAATGAATAATTAGCTAAGATCAGATTCTCTGTACAGAGCTCCTAACTTAGTTAGACAAATTCCCATGATTGCAACCTTGAGAGATGACTTTATGGGGCGAGGGATTGGAACCTCCAGTAATCAACTAATAGCACAAGTAGCCGTGGCTGATACTGCGGGAAGAGACAAGCGAGACGAGTACTCACTGGTTACGGCACACATGCATCCAAAGCCATTAAGCCAAGGAGAGAGCGTTAAAGGAATACTTTCTGTTCTGCCCTTTTGTTCGCTTTTGTGCCACGTTTGACTCTTCATTCCACTCTTAAGAAAGCTCCTGTCGGATGGACTCAAATGACAATCTTCGAAAAGACATGGAGAACAGTATCCCTTGGCAGCGTTACGGATGAGTCTAGCGACACCCTTTGTTCGAAGTGGTAAAAACGATGTTGCTCCGAGCAGGAGTGGGAGAGTTCGAAAGAGAATTGTTTCACCTTATTCGCAGCTTCGCCCCTACTAGTTTCTATCAATGGGTTTTCATTATCAGCGGGAATTCAAATAACCTACTCTAACCATGAGAAATGGGGGAACCCCAGAAGTGGTTAGAAGATGAAAAGAATCATAATGATGCCTACGAAAAGCAAGCGGAGGGGAGAACTACAGTTTCCAAAGAGATGTTACCCTTAAGATTGCGGGAGGGACAGTTATATCCTTTAACTGTAGGGGTTATGATTGTTTTAATGAAGTTTGGGAAGATTGAGTGAGGCCCAATTGGATGTGACAGCTGAGATATGGAGGAAATATCTAATGGAACCCACTCACTTGGTTACGAAGCATTTCTATTTATCTTGCAAGAATTTTGGTAGTAGTGAAATTAGCAAAATCCACTCATTCTCCTACACAACCCAACCGAACCCTATACATCAAAATGGTTTCTATCGATACAAATTTGGAACATGAGATAAAACCGAATCTAATCACAAGATGAACCAATAACTCTATCCATGAAGATTCTCTCTGACACGTTTCTTGCTCTTCGTCGTCGTAACTAGTCAGGGTAACCTTTTTGACATGAAATTGAAACCTAAAAAACACTTTATTAGGAATGAACCTATGCTGTGCTTTCGCCCTAACAATTTATCGAACTTGCATCAGGGAGTTAATCCCACTGCGGCTGGGGATCAAGTAGCAAGGTATGCATGCACACAGAGGACCATGCCCTTCGAAAGTAAACATCAATATGCTGATCGGGAAATTAAGAGAACGGATTTCTAAGTCAACATTTTCGCTTTCTTAGGTGGCATTCCCTGAATTAAGATTACCATATGAAAGAAAGTACCATCCTGCTCTGCTACTTGTTTCTTGATCTCTGAATTTGAGGCTTCGTTGCGCCTCCCCTTGGGCCCCATCTTTTATTGAGTGATTCCTAACTGCTTGCCTTACTAAATTAATGTAGTGGTTTCGCTTCAGCTTCCCTTAAGAACGGAGTTTTCTATAAACTGGATGAGCTAAGCAAATCAATCCCCTTCTTGGATCACTTCCAATAGATATCCATCGGGCAAAGAGCTTTGATCACTTCAAATAGGTATACATCGGGCAAAGATCAGACATTCCCCTACGATCTGGAACGAAATGAGAATCTACTTTTCCATAGGGATCGGTACTCTCCAATCAATGGTCCTAGTCCTAAGTCAAGATTCAGCGACGGAGAAGTTCAGATAATCCAATGGAACAAAACTCATTTGATCACGGGTAAGACGTGGGCTATCCGATATGAGGGAATGTAAAGGGCGGATCGATTCGATTTGGGCTTGGCTTTGATTCTCACTTTAGGGCAGTGTCCCTGGAGTCGTCTCCCACCTCAACTGAATTTGACAATAGAACGCTTTCTCGAAGGCGAGGGTTGCTCAGTCGACCTTTAGAAGATGAGGCTCAGGTGAAGGCAGAGGTTAAGGAGCATGGCTAAATGGAATTTATAAGTAAGCAGAGCTACAAGGGGAGGAAGGTCTAAGGAAGATCGGTGGGCTCCGACCGGATGAGGCTATGGAATTCATAGGTTTTGTCCGTTTAGTAACTCTTTGGGAATTCATAGGTTTTGTCCGTTTAGTAACTCTTTGCCGGTTCCTTAAGTTTCCACCATTGAACATGTGAATCCTCTAAGATCAAGTCTCTATCTGAACATATGAATCCCTTCGAAGATAAAGTCTCTAGCTCTGGGAGGTCTCCCGCATCGCCATATGGTTGGGACTGGGCGATGCTAATATGAAAGAAAGGGAATCTAGCTTTCCTCACTGAAATAAGCACATAGGAACAATCATGGTATACTACACTTGAACATTGAACTGGTAACCTTGCTTCTTATTTGAAGATTGAGTCTACCTCTCCCCCTATCGGGCTTACCTTCCTGCTTCTTAGACTGGAACTGCTACACCCCCTTGCTTAAGGAATCCAAACACTATCGATAAGAATACAAATAATAAGCCCCAGCCTTACTCACTAGCAGCACACCGGCACTCCTAACTCGAACTCTTCCACTAATACACCACAATAAAGCCTTTTACTACCGCTTCTCAGACTTTATCCCCTGGGTTTCATTCCCTTACAGCTTACTTATATTATTTATCTCCACTATCAGGTAGTAGTACCCGAAAAAGTTGGTACTGAATAACAATAGCGAACATCAGCTTTGAACTACTGACTATAAGGAATTGAGCCAAGGTATACTAGAATAGAGCTACTACTGGAAGGAATGAAATCACGACTGATAACACTGCCAACAACACTGACTCGTCACACAATCAAACCTTACCCCCGCGTAAGAGGGACAAGCCTAACTCACCAGGTAGTCAATCCTTATAGCTCACCTCTTCGCCAAGCCTTATTCTCTATGTCCAGTTCCAAGCCTTCTTCTTTTGTCCACCCAGCCTTATTGCATCACTCCCGAGCCAGACACTACCTTATCCTAGTCCGGAAACCACCGTCAACAAGACTTTAGTTCACCTTTTTGACTTCTTAGCCTTAAAACTCCAGCTAGCTCTTCAGCCTCAACTACTTTATATCGTTCTTTGCACTATAACTGCTATTCTGACTTATCTACTTTATTACCTTATATTATAGTATGCCTCCCTTAACACTCATTCCTTATTGACAATATAGGACTTCAACCAATACTAAAAAGAACGTGAACTAGTGTTTCTAATACTTTCTCTTATGAAAAGGAATTCAATCAGTACTGGCGGGAATCCCACTAATAAGGAAGTAAGAGAGTTTGAAACCCATGCTTGTAAGAATGAAAACAGGTCACTCCAGGAATGAGCCACAACGAGACTTTCACTTGAAATGAGGTACTACTAATGAGGCTTCTACTCATAGCTATAAGACAAAAGGAAATAACCCCAGAACGAGTGAACTGCTCCTTGCTTTGGTAACTACAACTACTAGGGTCGAGGCTGGAACCCACTACTACAAGATTGGGACTAGTGCTTATGATACTTTAACTCATATCAACAAACAGGGCTTTCACTACTACTGGTAACACTCGAACTCGGAACTAGGGCCTCCACAGCTGGCTTTCAGCTCCTTGCTTTCCAACTGCAAATCCTTGTTTGGTTCCTGTAGTTACTGGCTCTCGGGCCTACGACCCTATATCTAAACCTATCTCTCTTTCCTAACTGCCTCGCTACCCTATCTTTGATTCTGGTATTGCTGATAAGGATCTCCTCTATATTCGCCTGTTAGTTAGTCTTTCCTGGCTCTAAGGCCAAACACTACTTCATATAAGAATGAAATGGGTAAAATCAAGAATACAGATATGATCTAGCGCACCCAGCTACTAACTATAAGATTTGAGCTACTAACTATGAGACAGCAATTCTTAACTATAAGAGTCAAAACACTGATAACAGCAATTGCACTTAGGGCATAATCAACCGCTACCAATCAGACTCTGAACTCAGGCTTGAAAACGACTATTAGAAAGAATCAAATCAACAACAAGGAATAGAGCCAATAACTACAATGCTCAAACTAAGAACTAAGGCTTTCACTGCTAACTCGGAAGTCAACTACTATGGGCAAGACTCCTGGTTGGAACTCACGCTTTCACTGCGACTAATAAGGCTTACCTCGCTAACAAAGGATGGAAACCAATAGGCATTAGACTTAGACAAAGAAGTAGGAATGAAAGAAAGTTGTCAAAGAAGTGGGACTTGCTCTAGACTTTGACTATATACTTTGTTGAGCTCCCGAAAACAGTGAGTCTCCAAGAGAAGTATCCGGGTGTTGGTAAGAATCAATTCCATGCTTGGAAGCTCTAAGTGAATGCCCAGTTCCAGTTTACAGTGGAGAAGAGCCAGAGCCAGTACTTTACCTAGACCTCGCCTCAAAGCAGAGCAGTGGAATCTGTCCTGTGTGTTCGGGGCGCCTATTTGTTCTTAAAGGTTTAGGATCAATTTCCGTAGTTTTTCTGTTGACTTTATCGATTCCTTAAGTTTTCAGTAAACACCATTCTTGGTAGTGGTAGCGCAGCTCTTTTGACTCCTCTGGCTCTTTGGACTCTTTTTTCTAAAGTTCAAGTTATAGGAGAAGAAGCCTTAGAATAGCCTGTTATAGTTCAGCGGTTAGGTTTCATCAATATTTTGGAATGAGTTTTGAAAGGCTTTACCGAGTTTACGAGATAGCTACACTCAGATGATAAACTACTGAAATTTCCACAGTACATACACTGTACACATAATTATATATTATCTTATTAATAGTAGGGGATGTTCTTATAGCTACGTTGCTTGGCCTATTCCTTAGTGAAATACTAGTTCAATACCGGGTAGTAAACTCCATTCTCTACCTTTCTTATGATATCCCTAGGGCTACGATACCTCTGTAAACTAGACCTTAATCCGGCTCGGCTCCTATACATATGGCTCTGTCCTGCAAGCGGACAAGTAACTGTCTTCCTCACCCGCATCAAAGCTAGTAAGATATTATTACCCAACTTATGATCTTTCTGAGGCATCTTATCGAGTTGCAAACACAGATTACTTGAGAACGGCATCTGCTCTTGCATCTTCTGAAAACAATACTTTCAATTGACAATTATGCTGCTGAAGATCTGAAAACAGCTCCTGCTTCTTATGCTTCTGGAACTCTCTGTGCTTAGTCAAATCCAGTACTTTATTATTGCCCGACGAAAACTTGACTCGTTACTATCGGAAACAGAAGCATTTGCCGAGAAACTCCAACTTATGGTTTTATTACAGTATTTGGACAAGCGAGTCCTCATTTTGTTGGCGTTAGCGAGTTTAGTCTACTCTCCTCTCCTGTTACAGAAATCCATACTATAGCCACTATCTAGATTCCATTCAGAAAGCTTACCATCTTAACGCGCCCGTAGAGAGTCAGAAGTTTCCCTCTTATATGGAATTATTGCCCTGCGTGTTTGCTTCTTTGAATAGAAGAGAAGATAGGTTAACAGGCGGACCATAATTGCCTTTCTTCGCTCTTGCCTCAGCCTCGGTAAAGGAAAGGTACACACCACGCTGTAAACCCTTCTTTCTCGCCGAGTTGTAAGACCTCCGCTCTGGAACTTATTCACACACGAAACTTATTGTCTTGCTAGAGCTCCTTGTCCTTGTACTTCAACTAATGACCTTGAAGTTTCAGAACAAATATCGGCATCAGCAGTTCGCAAGTCAGCAACAAGTGTTGTCGACGATGGAAGCCAAGAAAGTTCCAGTGACTGTGAAATCTGTGGCAGCAGCAAGCGGTTCAACAAGTTCAGTGTAGTTTGGGGCAGAATCCTATGGCTCTATACCCATATTGAGAGTACTAGTCGGTTTCAGCGGCGAACTCTACTCTTCTCTTATAGCTAATATATTATCTAAACTCGGAAACAGACAGTCCAATGAATTAATTGAAAGCCTAAATACTGGAGCAATTAGGAATTGACTTTCAAGCAAGGGCGGGCGCCATACATGTATTTGATTATTGTTGTTCGGGGTAAGTTAGGTTATTTGTAGGGGTGCTGAATGCAGAGGTATTATTATGGAAATGCTGGGGGATTAAAGGAAATGCTGGGGTGAAAGTCTCCAACTAGAAATATGGTGGAGCAGGGGGAAGGATCTGAGTCTAAAGCCGGGGAGCGGTCAAAAGTATTGTTCTATATCCGAGTCGAGTTCCTGTTATTGGCTCTAAGTCTACTAGAGAGGTTATTGGCAGAGCGGCCTGTTCTGTTGTCGACTCTTATTGCAAGGAAAGCTGGGGCAGGGTTAAGGGTTGCAGGGGCAAGGTTAAGGTCATAATATCAGTACTGGCTTTTGCTTTGAAGCGTGTTGTCAATCCAATCAGTTTCGTGGAATGAGAGTAGTATCTGGAAGCTCCGCGTCGGTTAGGTGAAGTAGACCAGACAATAAGTGTAGAGTTCGCCGTTGTGCTAACATGGCAAACAAGTATTATTCAAACAAGTATTATTATAAACAAGTATTATTATAGTTATTATTATGAAAACGAGTATTATTATTGTATTGAACACAAGCAACGAAGAGTTAACCCTTCACCAGATAAGATAGAGTCTACTGGAAGAAAGTAAGCTACATATGCATCATCGGGAGAAAGAGAAGAATATGCATCATCGGGAGAAAGAGAAGAAGTTATATAAAGAGAAGAAGCTCTATAAGCAAGGAGCGGGTCCGGGCCTAACAGAGGAAACATAAGAATCCGATAGGTATAAAAGATTGAAGTTTACCTGCCCACTGAGACTATCTACGAAAAAGCAAGGTCTCGCTATACTACTTTTATCGTCCTCGGACCCGGATACTGATAGCCCTAGCCCTGAAGAAGCCTATGAAGGGAAATCTGGGACCCCATGCTTCCTAGCGCATTAGACTAAGACAAGTAAGAATAATACAAGTATAGTTGACTTACCGGTATTAAACAAGAACAGATGATGGAAAGAAAGTATTTGTTGGCTCTTAGGGCGGTTCTGAAAGGGGAGTTGGAAAGTATGCTGGAGAATTGCCAGTTTGCAAGTAAGCAGCAATACCAGAAAGTAGAGCTCTAGTAAAGGTCGAGGCAGAATCAAACCTGTCGCGGGAAGTCGACTCTCGAATGATAAGTTCAGTATCAAGTTTGGTATCTAGGTGTTGGCGTCAATAATCTCTTTTGGGTGAAAAGGAAGGACCATAATCTTGGTTCAGAAATCGAAGTTATAGTTTCATCTTATGCGGATACAGAAGCCGAATGCGAATACCCACTCCTCGGTGTTGGGGTCAGCAGCAAGTTTAGCGTGGGAATAGCACTTTTTCCAAAGTCAGCAGTAAGCGAAGCGGGAATATAGGCTGTTGATTCTCTTTCTTATTATCTACTTTTCTTCCCCGTTCAATAAATGCATTTTCAGCATATACTTAGTTTTTCTTTGAGTTAGTTCCTTTTGTTGTAGTTGTTCCCTCGGTTCAGAGTTTTGTTTGCCTCTGGTTTTCCTCTCCTAGTTATTTTAGGTAGTTTCTTTCCCCTGTGGGATAGGATCTTCCCGAGTGTGACAGTGTGTTGATTTCCTCTTATGCTTCATTTCTCTCTCTCATAGTAGTTTCTAGTACGAAACCAAGTGTTAGGATCAATACAAATCTCAGGAAATATCTTCTGCTCACCTTAAGTAGGGCGAATAAGACTAGAGAAAGATAGCAAATCGATAAGGATTCAATTAGGATTAGGATTCTCAAAGTAATGAAATGTACTACCATCATTGTTGCTACTCGGCGAACAAGGGCCTAATTTCCATGTTGGAATCTTAGTGGAAGAAAGAGCACAAAAAACAGCACTCCTTCCATACTAAGAAAGGCTTTACCTGAGACTTCATCATTTTGGGGCACAATTTCATGTCTCCTTTTATAGAGCGTGGGCCTCCGTATGCAGGTACACACTAAAAGAGGATCAACAGCCCATAGTTTTGGGGAAACACTCTCTTCAACAAATTCAGGAAACCGCTAAAGCACAAGCACAGCATAAAAAGAGCCAGCCCCCCAATGGAAAGTGGATGTCTTGCATAAGATCCAAAACCTAGATGAGTGGGAGCAACAAGTATATGATGATCCTTAATTACAAGCTCACCTCATTAGGCACTTTAACGCTCTAAAAGCTATCTTCGAAGAGACTATAAGCATCAAGATGAGGCAAAATAGCTTGAAAGATAGGTCAAAAGAGTACTTAATCCAAAAAGGATACCCTAACAAGAATATTCCTTTGACGAGTGAAAGGAAAAATAATGACTTTTAGATGGGATCACATGAAACCTAATCTTGTATAGGCCATTGAATACTAAGGAACTACTATTCTATGGAAAACCCAGTACGAAAAAAACCTAAATGTAGCATATGCTTAGCTCAGTTCTCAACATCTATTCACCATGTGCTAGATTCCGTGATTTCCAAGGAGCACACTACTATTATGATTTCTTTGGGTTTTGGATTCATTTCATTTTCCGGAGGATAGCATGCCAGGATGGGGAAACAATAAAGCTGCTATGGCTGCCTCACACAGCTCTATACTCCAAATACTTGATGGGCAGAAAGATTGTAGGTTCAGTATGGAAGATGTTTTCACAAGAATCTAAATGTACCTGTTATTGCCATCACCAATTCCACCCCTGAATGTATTAGGCATTTAGTCAACTTCCTAGATGGTTTTTGTATATTCTGGTTTGTAAACAAAATAAAGAACTTGGTTTAAGAAAGGGTTGTTGCTACCTTATACAGATGCATTATAAGAAGACTACAGCAGAAAAGTATTCCTTGGGAGAACGCTCAAAACATAAAGATAATGTATAATGAGGAAACCGCACAGATACTTTTTCCTGTTTACAGCTCCAACCAAAACTAAAGACAGAGAGAGTAGCATTGAAAGCCATTTTGATAAGCTCTTACAGGAAGGAGACCGATGCTTATTAACCACCTCCAAAAACAGGTCGCACAAATATACGTTGCCAAAAGGATTCAGTATGAAAGGAAAGATGAGCTCCTACGCTTTATTGCACACTTCAACCCAAGACAGTGAATAGGGGAGCAGCAGGAAAAAGGAGTATTATCGGCTATCGAGTTTGCAACCATACCCCTAAATTGGCGTAGTGAAGTAATCAAAACCATTAATGACTCACTAATTCAATTGCGTGGACTCAGATGTGACTCTTCCACAGGACAGGGAGGCCTATTTCCTTGGGGATTCTTGCCAATCAAGAAACAATCTCATAAGAATCCGGAGTGGTTGAATCTCAGTCAGAGCTCGCCAAGCTACGTAGTTAAGTAGTGCTAAAGGGCTGCTTGGCCCGGAGTAAGGTATTCAGGGCGGTAGGAAAGCAACTACGGTCTCTAGTAATAGCGCTTTATGGCAGGGCAGTCGAACAGGTCATTCTGCAGCAGCAGGGGCTCCTTCGTATTATTTAGAACTCTGTGCTCTGATTATTCTGATTATTCGACTGTGTTCCTTGATACCGTGCTTCTTCTTGATACTTTAATAACGGCCAAGTCCTGAGGAACGTCGACTTTCTAGTATTTCTCCCTACAGGGGTAGGAGGTCCGTTTTCATCTGATTCATTGAGTTGATTGAACCTTGCGGGCGGCTTTGAAGCTGACTGAGCCAAATAGCCGATATTGCGCACTCGTGCTTCTTAAAAGAAAGGCCTCTCCCCCTTCGATCCAACTGCTGCTGGCAATGTCAAAAGCAATCCCGGCTACACCTACTAAGCCGATAGCTGCCATCAAAGGGAGGGAACGAGTGATCCAATATCCATCTTCTCTGGCCGAGCCAATCAATCTTTTGGAAGTGAAAAGCACTCCCTCTCTTCGTCTCCCAAACCTAGGTCTCTCTCTTCTAGTCCCTCATACTCCACGGTAGGTGAATGCCATCCAGCTTACTCCAATTCATCAATTTCTCTTCCCTGGGACCTATGAACCAACGAACAGCAGCGAAAGGAAATGATTTGTTAACCAATTACTGATAAAGAATCTTCGAATTCTCAGAAGTGCGATCGATCTCTCTTCTCTGCATCGTAATCCACAAAATAGGCATACGAGAATATGCGTCATCCATGATCTGAATCCACTGAGGCATCCAAATCTTTATCCCTCCTTCCTAATAAACGTGCCTCAGCCTCAAGCATTGATCCTTTGCTTAGATTTCCTTAGGCTGCTATGAAAACTTGTGGAGAAGTGCAGGACCCACCTGATCCAATAACAGTTTTCAGACGGATGTAAAGAATCTTCCAGTTAACCAACCGTCATGAGTCTACAATGTGTCTCCATCACTGACGATGGCAAGGTATACCATATACTTAACCACTTGCTCGACTCCTCTTGGCAGCCTTCTTAAAGTAGGCTTCTTTCTTCGCTAACGCTTGGGAATTCCTAGAGTGAGTTCGATTTATAGCTTTTTGATAGTTCGTAACGCTGCGAGCGAAGAATCGCACATGTAAAGGTGGGCGAAGACACTACACCTGACCTTGGATAGGGGCTTTCTACTGAAGGAAGACTGTTGATCTCTTCGCCGACTCTCCTGTTGCAAACCAACTTGTTTCATATTTCGAACTAGGGTTCCCTTTTTTGTGTAAAGTGAGTCTGAACACACTTCATAACTTCCTGTTGCTGAAAGCAACCTATTCCCCAGAAGCTTCAAGAAATATACGCTCATACTGCTTAAAGAAATATACGCTCATACTGAATAATGACCCCCCAACATTGATATAGTTAACCTCAACACGAGCTCACTTTTCCGTGTATTCCTGAAAGAAGCGACAAACTTACTCCATGGAGGTTCAAAAAGCATTTAACGCCACACTTTTTTCGTTAAGATCAATCAGTTCCTAACCTAATTAGGATATGTTTAAGCTGGGTAGTGGGCGATAAAGTAAGGAGCCTCTGCCTGATGAACCGCGCTAAGTGTGCTTTTCAGGTGTCTTTTAGTTTCGATTATGAGCCAACCTTTTCTGATCCTAGTTCATAGTAGGGCAAAGAGGCATAGGACTCGATTCTTATGATATGTATTCGACTTGTCGGGTTCTTATGGAAAAGTGCATTTTCCTTCTTTCTGAGTAGTCCCATTCTGGTTTGGATGCAGATTCTACTGAAACATCGCCTGATGCTGAGGAATAAAGATCTTTTGTTTCAAGAGAACCGGGAAAAGCTGCTTCACGCTCTTGCCTCGGTTGCTTCGCAAGCTCGCTTGCTTTGCTCTAAGTTGACCTCTTACCTTTTCCAGAGAAAATCCTAGACCCTGGTTTACTAAAATAGTTGCTCGTATTTATTTGAGAAAGAAAAGTCCTGGCGCCTAAGGCTTTTTGGTCGACTCCACGGTAGTAGGTGGTGCTGCTGACTTTATGATTCGGCTTTTTGTGCCTTCACACTCCTTGGCGAACTGGAACTTTGTTGGAAAACTCAACTGGCTCGAGCTACGAACGGCATTTGCTTGCGGCTTCTGATTGGACTTCCGCTTTTGGCGATAGACCATATCAAAACCCTTCGTCGAAAGGGGAGGAAAGGAATTAATATCCAACTTGTAACCCTTCCTTGTGCGCGGCATTGCGTGAGGGCGGCTTAGCACCAGCTTTTCCTTCCCCACCCTCCGAAGTCACCCGTTAATCTACCCTTCTGATCTTACCACCGAACTGACCTTCAGCCCTATTCCAAACCTTTTCCGATTCGACGTAATGGTGGTTTTCAATCTAGTGGTAATGGTGGTTTTCAATCGAGTGTTGAGTAGTAAGGCTTTCACCCTATTTGTTATGGATTGGATGATGGGCAAGTCGGGTCTTGCCTACAACGAAAGGGCACCGCTATGTAAAGGCAAGGTTAGCTCCAGAAGAATGGTCCGACCTACCGTTCGCTTTGCTAAAGCAGTACTACCAGGATCTGGGCAGTCAGCCCTCACCGATGTGAGTTACAGTTCTTTCATGCAATGCATAACGGGCGGGCCTAAAGTGTATTCCTTTCCTCCAACTCAATGAATTCAGGGAGGAAGGAAGGAGCTGAAAGCCTTAATTCTATATGAAGATTCAAACAAAAAGAGAAAGGGTAAAACCCACCATATCTGACTGAATGAGGAAGAGCTCCTTATCTTATGTGGTCTCACTTTACCACCATAAGAAATGCGCGAAACTTCGGGAAGCATATATCCGATTATCCCTTTGATTACGAAGCATATATCCGATTATCCCTTTGATTACGTGCTATTCCCCTCTTTCCATCTTTCCTTTCAAACTAGCTATTCCCCTCTTTCCATCTTTCCTTTCAAACTAGCTATTCCCCTCTTTCCATCTTTCCTTTCAAACTATTAATAGCTTATTGAACTTATTTTCTCATAGCTTATTGAACTTATTTTAGGGTCTCGCTCCCAGCCCAGAGTTAAAGAGTAGAAACTATCGCGTCATACGGCTCCTTCCCGGAATCCCCTTTGACCAACGGGTCCTCGAACCAAGCGGTCTGGCCTACACCTACCTACATGAACCCTCCGTCGGGTATAAATAGTCGTTTGATCGGATTTGGAAATTCCATCCAGAACCCCGAGAGTTCGTTCTCATTTGCAATGGAGGCCTGTTTACGAGCAAGGAATTGATGATCCCCCACCAAACCCGTTCCACTAGAAGTTAGTATATCTGCGGCTCACGTCCTCTGGCTCGTGCACCGGATTCTTTCTAGTCCTCACGAGGTGGTCTCTCTTTGATCATTCCCTGTGTGAGAACTCTGAAAGGGTCCGCTCTGTGGCGCGAAACTGTCTCGAGGTCATGAGATTGCGCTCCCACTCCTCCCTTTTGTTTCTTTCTGGTTTTTCGAGTTCATCCCAGAGAAGGCCCTGTAGGTTTTGATTCTGGAACAACCTCTGAAGTATAAGGGTATGCCAGCGTTTGTTGTTGATATGGGTCAATTTGGTTAAGCTACATCCATTTGCGAATAGGATCTTTTATGTAGCCCAACTCATAGAGAGTTCTTTCACTTGGTCTTAACCTATTTATTCTATTCCTATGATTGTTCAGTGATGGGTTTTCTAGGATTAGGTTTCTATCCCATATCGTATTGTGCTAAGCTCATTTCGATTATTAGGTCTTACCTTTTTGACTCTGTGGACGTTCAGATTGCATACCAGGCAAGTCATTCATTATCCACACATATAATACATCTTTCATATAGGATGATCTTATAAAGCACCTAAGTGTTGGACATTTGCATTATACAGGTAAACTATATCCTAGAAAGAGACATTTGTATTATACAGGTAAACTATATCCTAGAAAGATGCTGGCAAATCGCTCTAGGTAGAACCTACCTCGGAAAACCACTTTAGAAGAAAACAATTACTGCAGATCGACATCGGAGGTGGCCCCAACCAAACCTAGGCTGCGACGCTTCCTGTTGAGTACACAATTCCTACTTGAAGTTCGTTTACACAGTACGAGAAAGACAATCATCAAGAATGGGACTAAGAGCCACTTTTCATATTCTTTAATATAGCAATAGCATCAACATGACAATAACATTACAAAGCGATATAGGCATTTATACCATCCATCAACCGAGAAAGAAACCGTAGTTACACTAACAGGAGCGCGCTTCTTTATTCGAAACTAACTTACATGCAAAAATGCACCCACATATCAAAGTGGTCTGCTCATTATTTGTGTTCTTTTCACATTTATTCATTATTGATTGCAATACTAATAACGCCTAAACTAGACTAGTATAGTTATGGAGGGGATTCGGATGGAACAAGGCGTTTTGAACCATATGTTGCTGGAATGAAACGCTGCCTCGGAACTTCATTATTATGCTTGCTGGGCCCTTATGGTGTAACTGGCATTTAGTAGGGCCCCCCTTTGCGGCAGAGTGGGCAGCATTGCTTTCCCTCGTGTAGCTATGATGCCATTCAGAAACAACACACCACAATAATCAGAATCCAAAGCAGTATTTCGTCTTGCCATCACTGGAAAACAAATAGAGCTGTAGGCATCAAGGTAAGGGACCGAGATTCTATACTGCTGAAGAAGCCGAAAAGAGATAGGTGGGGTTGGTTTTAGGGTCAGGATAGCAGACAGGTTTCGGGTCCTTTGGATCATGGGCCACAGCTACTTGGGTATAGACCGCTGAACATAATTTTCACAGGCCGAGGCTATATGATATGGGCTTAGGGCGTTTTTCTGGCTGTCATTTTCTGGGCCATTTGGAAGGGTTCACCAATTTCGGATATAATATGTCAAAAAGATCGGATGGTTCCTGCTTGTTGGATAAGGAAGGTTCCTAGCCGTGCTAAAGGACATGCTACCCCCCGTGCTAAAAGACATCACCCGCCTTATAACCATCAATGACCGCCGTCTCGTCTAGGCTATAGTTTCACAATTGGATTTTTTGATGTGCAAGACAGGTCCAATTCCATTTCATGGTTCTCTTAGCCTCTACCTCCACTAATATCCCTACCTTAGGGCAACTCGAATAGAAAGCGGGTTGGTTTACAACATAATAGAAAGCATGGGAGTAGTTTCAACCTTTAGCTCCAAGGAACTCTACACTTTCTCCTTAGGTATACCCCTGTGTGAAGGAGCAGTAGAGAAAGCAGCTTAGGAGTAGACGGCACCGGTTCAATTCTGTCTCAAATCCAGCAGGGGTTAGTGAGCGGAACGAGTCGTTGCATGGCTGAAAGAATTCGTTTACTTTTTGGAGTCCAGCTCCCCTTTCTTTCCCAGAGCCCTGTAAGCCCTTCTGTCCAGCTTTTAGCCCTATACATATCGATCCAGACCCTTCCAATATGCTTCAAACGCTTTTCTTTTTCCAAAATACAGGTAGTCTTCCCGGGTCTCACTGTTCGGATCACTTTCCTTTGAATCCTACAGCATAGGCAAGATCTCATCCTTCGGCGAATCTTGGGGCTCAGAAGAGTGCTCCGGGTCCAAAGACCTTATTTCTCTTCGACGGCGTGGACACGTGGAATCCCATCATGGGCCATCCGACAAGATAAATGCAGAAGAATATGCCCTCGGGTCAAGCCCTAGCTCAGAACTAAGGGAGCCTAAACTTCGGCACTCACTGCATGAGCTCATAGGAGCAAGATTCAGATCCCCGGAGAAAGGCTAAACGTCACCACACAGCGTAAACTTCACCTTGGCATACGCTTCCATCAGCGCTGAAAAGACAGCATTGAACGAGAAGAGAACTAAGGCAAGGCTGAAAAGACAGAGCATTGAACGAGAAGAGAACTAAGGCAAGGCTGGTGCCACTGTATGGAGGGCTCAGAGAGAGTCTAAGACCGGATACACGAGAGAATAGGCCCATGAACCAAAAAAGAATTAGCGATTCCACCACCGGAGATAGAGCTAAACAACTAGAAACCAGGGGCCTAGGTACTCCTATAACATTTGGTATGATTTTGCCATGTTGGACTCCACAAAAAGGGATGCAAATCCCATCTTATTCAGTTGGAAGTAATTCACTAACGTTTCTAGTATGGAGAACGTGAAAAGAGTCAACTTCGAGGCGTTAGGCCGAGTCTGAATTGCTTTTCCCCAAAGATGCCTCAAATCTCTTAAGAAAGGTATCTTCCTGGTGACAGCAGTGGCAGCGGAGCAGCATCATTCATTCGAAGTTAGAAGGACGTCTTCCCCAAGTATATAACTTCAGATTGACACTAATTTCAAACAAAGGGCCAAAAAGAAAGCATAGATATGGGTTAAGTGTTTTTGATGCTTGGTTCGTTGCGTCTCTCAACTCTAGGGGTCCTGCTCCTCTAAGCGGGGACAATTCCAGAAGAATGAAGAGAGAGATTAGGTTCATATAAATGAAGAGAGAGATTAGGTTCATATATAATATAGATACATGAACATGGAATCGGGAACTAGTAGACCTATTCTCCAACACTAGGAAAGATCTAAGATCGCTCTTCTTTCTAGATTCGATAGTTGTAAGTCACTCGGAGCCTCAGTTCAGTCCTTTCTTTAACCTGAATGGCGGCTTCGCTTGACTTGACCGGATCAGTGACGTTTACGTTTGTTATGGAACCGACCGCACTTTACTCTATTCGTCAGTGGACCAGCCAGGCCTTTTGAAAGCCACTATCCTTTTGAAAGCCACTATGATGTTTAAACGCCCTCTTTGAAAGCATCTTTCCTTCCCGCAGATGAACAGACGTAACGCCAGCACAAATTCTACAATTAGTGAGAATAGGCGATATATTCTTTCTTGCTTGCGCAAAGCCTCTATCCTTATCTTGATAGCACGCAGAATGCGATGAGGCCATGCAAGGAAGGTTAGCATTACTGCCTCTTTGCTTTGAACTCGCTACCTTGTGACTCATTCCTTCGGTCCGTGGGTGTGGGACTAGTGCAATCATTTCCTTCTTAACCTTCTTCTTTGCAATCATTTCCTTCTTAACCTTCTTCTTTGCAATCATTCCCTTCTTAACCTTCTTCTTCATTACCAGGAGTCCTCCAATAGTTTCTTCTTTCACAACCATCCTAAAGCCCGCCCTATAAAGCAAGGGATTCTTCGTCGTTCAATTGGTATAACTCCGAAACTTGTTAGGAGTAGTTGTAGGCCCCTCTCCTTTAAAGCGAAGTGGAACCTTTTCAACTCTAAGCAGAGGGTCTTTCTTTCTTTCTCCCCTCGATCGTTCATGTACTTTTCCCTTTGCCTTTCTGCTCCCGCCTTGCTTGGACTTGATGCCACCCACCTGCTCCGGAATTGAACCTTTGCACACCTTTCCTTTGAATCGGAGGTAACAAACTCTAGTTTATTAGATACTCTTGCCCTAGCTCTTTCATTTCCGCCCTTTTATTGCTTTTACGAATCCGGAAAGCTCCAATCGATTCTTGAGTGATTGCTTGAGTTAAGCCTTCTTTACTAGTTTTGAGTCCCGCAGTCCTTGGATGATCTTTCGGGTCTTAGTACAATGGATGAAATAGGCTTTTACCGTGCTATTCCGACATAATCATCTGGAAATTACTTTCATGGGCTTATGCCATGAAGAATCATTTGCTCGGGAATCAATCTTGTGCTTATGTAGATGGGTCGCTTCAATTTCCCAAGACTCGAGAAGGGGATTGTCCTATCCTACAAAGAAAAGTGCTTAGCTTCAAATGGGATTACTTGTTTACTTCCTTGGAGCCCCCGTCACCTCTTTTGCTACTGCCCCATTGGGGATTACATAAGTCTGATTGATTCTCAGGATGATTTCCACCTTTCGAAGGGGTAACCAATTAGGGGAGTTCGTTCTGCTATCTTACGAAAAGGGTCGTTTTGTGCCTCAGTCGAACAACGACTGTTCTTAGAGGTCAAACCTCCAAAGCTAACTCATTTTGTTGAGCCAGCAGTCAAGTAATATGTTTGTTTTGTTGAAGCAATGAGAAAGAGAGAAAGGAGTGAGGAAGCTGAGGCGCTAAGAGAAGAGTTTGCCTCATCTTACCTGATAAAGACGAGTCGACTTCCACAAGCTACGTTCCTAAGTGCTTACGTGAGTTGTACTAAGCTAGTTATACTTGTTGAATGGAATTGTTGAGCAAAACCTCTGATTCCATAATGACCTGCCTATGATCTGTATTCCGCTTATGTGTTAAGAAAGAGAAAAATACGTATTAGTTGAACAGCTTGACTCGGATAAGCAAGACTCAGTGCGTAAATATCGACTTGCGAGTTCCGTTCCAGAAGGGAAGTCCACAAGAAAGAAGCTGTTTCAAGGAGGAGTCTCCCGGGACATAAATCCTAGTTTAGAGCCAACACCAATAAGTACTCTCAATTAGGGTTCTTCGGCGCTAAGATCTTTGACTGCAAGATGATCTTAATGTAAAGAGTAAGTAGTGAGTGGTTCAATTCTTTACACGACGGATCCTCAGTATAATCTTAAGGTAGCTAGATCCGGAGTAGGAACTGGATTGGAAGCTTCAGATAGATTAGATGCCCCCCCTAACTCTAAAAGCAAGTGGACTACATAGGTTAGCTCCCGAAAAAACGAGTGGAATTCCTTGTTTCCAGCGACCAGAGAATCCGCTGTAGAAAAGAAAGGCTCCATAAAAGATTGACTCGGGTGGCAAGAAAGAATCCAGTATTTGTTGCGGAAGCCCTCAACTCTCAATCCGAAGTAAAAGCCAAGCCAAGCCCTATTTGCCCTGACTTCTAAAACGAGGTTCAGTATAGCTCTCCATAAACCGAATCTCATGCCCACTCATAGGTTAAGTTGTTAGCGTTAGTAGTGTAAGCGTAAGGAGCTTCTGCACTACGATCTTTTCCTGGTTGACTTCTCAATTCCTGCCTGGTTGCGAGATGAGATCTCTATTCCTATATTCTTGTATGACATGCGTGAGATAGAGATTCATTTCATGATTGTTTGCCCCATATAGTAAGTGACTCAACTGTCCCAACAAGAACAAGTGCTAAGGTCCTTTGTTCGTTGAGATCGAAAGCTATAGGTAGATCGAAAGCAACGGGTAGAAAGTCGAGTACAGCAGTAGTTAAGGGTTCGGCTGCATCAATTCTAACTTAAAGCAAACTAGCAACAGCGAACTCACATTAGAAAAGTCAAAAAGCAAGAGAACAAGCTATGGCCAACTCACATTAGAAAAGTCAATGAGCAAGGGAACAAGTAAAAGCTTTCGCACACTCCCCGTTGGAAGGCAAATAATCCATTCTGTTGTGGGCCGCCGGCAAGCAAGTTATGAAAGCCAAAGTGCATTAGCGAGTGGAATGGCATAAGAAGAAGAAATGAAACAAGCGAGTGGAGTTATCACTGCTGATTATCCTGCTCCTGTTGACGATACAGCGGATTCTTGAATAGCCAAAACAAGAACTACTTCTTCTCGGCATGAAACTAGAACAGTCCATTCTACAGCTTAAGATGGAAAGTCCGTTTCTGTTCGAAAGTCAAGTTAAGGATTAGATGCAAAAGAGGAAAAGTGCTATCAAATTCCATACTTATATGACACTCAAAAGAAGGGTTACAGAGCAGTAGTAAGGTAAGGGACGGGATTGGATGCCCTAAGTCAATCAGTTATTGGCGCTTTACCTTAGCTTAGTATCATCTGCCCACATAGCGGTTAAGGTAATTAATTCGTTAGGGCGCTCTCTCTCGCTTTGTCGGTTCAACAAGCCGAGAAGAAGGATCTAGTCAAGTTTGGTTTTAGTTTGTTTGTGGAGCTTTCTTCAGTGCACTTCATACTCGTCTCTTTCTGCTCGAGTTTAATCCCGGCCAAGTCACGTATACAAACACATAGAGCCAAGCAACTGGGCAAGAGAACCAGCTAAGTTTCATCAACCCCGGTAGCCCCGTTCGAGTTCTAGGTCCGCCAAGCTACGTAGTTAGGCCAACTTTGACTCTCTATTTCTCCCCAACTCTGTAGAAAGATATTCCTACTCCCATACTCGGATATCGAATGATTGCACTTTCCCCTTGAAGACCCGTTTGCTGACTGACTGCATACTGCTTCCTTACCTGATCTTGCTTCCGATCTTTCTTTGTATCTTATCTCCAATGCTTAGTTCTACGCTCCCTTATGATTAATGCTTAGTTACAACCACCGCTTCCAAGCCTTCAACTAGTGAACCAAGTGCTGTGTTCGGTGTCGCGGAGGAGCCTTAAACATCTAAATATAGTAACAAAACCACATCAACACTCTAATGAAAATCATATAAGTCACACACATATTATAGAAAGAAGTAACAAAACCACATTTGAAAAGAATATCATAAAGTGCACATATATATCTAAGAGAAGAATCGGACCCATGCATATACTATACAATACTCCCTTCTTCTTATTTCTTGTTGAAGAGAGCTATCATCTCTTCAGGGTAGCTGACCACATGCCCTAACACCAATTCTCAGTCTCTTAAGCAAAGTGGAGTCTCTTTTGGTGCTCGAGAGGGCAAGGACTCGCATCGGAACAAGCTTGCCTGATAGCAACCCTTACTTATCTGACTTCTTAAGCACTAAGTATTGAAGTGAAGTGAGTAACAGAACAATAGACTCCAAAACCCACTTTTCCCTGACTTTTCAAGATTAACGTTAGCACCCCGCCCGAACACAATAAGCGTAAGCGCAACTCACGTAAGCACAAGTAAGTAAAGTAAGCTAACACACCAGCTCAAGTGCATAAGGGCGAACTAGAAACTCATTCCTGACTGGCCGCCTTAACCTCAGCATTAGCAAAGGGGCGTCGCATTCTGTCTTCTCTCATAGACAACAACACTGTAAACAGAACTCCCGAAATACTGACTTGTGCTTGCCTTGCAGCGGATGACTTAATTGCCGCTACTTGGGCATTCGCATTCCAGTCTTTTCCTCTTAAGGTAAACAAGTTCCTTCCCGCGGGCAGCTTACTTCCTTGATCTTGCTTCATCAGATCCATCTTCTGCCGATGAACCTTCTCCAGCAGCAGATCTTGAAACAAAAGCTTCTTACCTTTCTGATGCTTCTTCCCCTTTGCCAACCTCCATTTTAATCAAAACAGGACTAGTTGCGAGCAGCTCACGGAACTGATTCACAGATAAACACTCAATATTGGAATTCTATAAAGCAGTATTGTCTCCTTATCCTTAAAGAGAGAAGGAATGTCGGCAAAAGAATATAAGTGAAGTGTGCACAAGACCAGAATGTAGTGGAAGCGCCTTACTTACATTCCAATAAGCGACGTTCTGTTGCACGTTATCGAGTGGAGTGGAAAGACTAAGTGCTAACGGGAGTGACTGTAGCTTATGTGAGCCATTAATTCAGACGCAACCCTCACCTGTAAGCTAATTCTACAACATGTGTTAGTTTGCTTAAATCACTCATATCCGCCAGTTAGTTAGTTCTTTGTTCTTTCGGGTTAGGTGCGGCAAACTCAGTTAGCGAGCGGAACAAGAAATCAACTCGGTTATCTTTAGTGCACAACTTATGGAATCAGGAATCAATCCAATCATATAGCTTATAACTAAATCAATATATAAGAGAGTAACAAAACATCAATAACAGCTGGGCTTGTTCTTGCGATCTACTACTTGTTTCTTCCCTTGCCTTGCTTGTTGAATGAGAAGAATATTGATTTGCAGCTTCACCCTATATTTAAGTACTGAACTTTTCCCGTGCTTTAAGAATGAAGTGTTACTCTGCACTGCATTGCTTCCTTGTTGATACTAGTATTCAGTACCTAGGGGCTTGAGAGGGCTTCTTTCCGTTTTCAGGCTTGAACACCATCTTTGTAGTGGTAAGACCGTACAACTCCTCTTTATTGACATCTGTGTAACGCTAGATTCTTCTCTTTCGCCGGCTAACTTACTCACAGTACTTAGGCTTGCTAAACCCATTAGATTATATCTCTGGGCCCTAGCTTGTTTCATTGCATGTAGTAGATGTTTGTGCTAGTGTTGCAGTGGAGTGGAATTATGGGCTTTACCTTTCTTGTCCGTAGATAGAGGAAGAGAAGCAGAAGTATCAAGTCAGTGGGAAGGAAATAAGAAAAAGAATGGCATTTTTGTGCACCACTCAAAACAATAAGCTAACTTGCTTCAGTCGAAGAGAGTCGCTTGTTTATTCCGTTTCTTATAGAAAATCTGATATGGAGGCCACCTAGCCTCACCATATACAAAATAGAAACTCGTCCCTTCTTGACTCAACTATTTCTTGAACCGCTTTATTACCTTGCTTGTTCTATCGATCTACCCTTACTTGTTTATGAATTAAGTGCACAACTACTCGAGGAGAATAACCTAATTCCGAAACTCACTGTTGACTTTAAGAACTCTGTTTGCTAAACCTAGGAAGGATGCGCCCGAGTAACCTAGCGCCCAGCAGCTGCTATTCCTTTCATTGAATACTTGTTCTATTTCGGTTAAGTAGAAAGGAAGTAGGAAATCAATCAGGTAAGTCAACTCAGAAGTCAGCGGGAAATCCAGAGAGGAGTGTCAGTCCACTAATAAGGAAGCGGGAAAGACATAAGGGAATGGAGTGTGCACCTCTTATGTCATTGGCGGACTCAGTTACTTAATCCATGTCGGCTCTAGTATACCGCTTAGAAAAAACAGATTTCTCCCATTCTAATTGACTTATGTAAGAAAAAGGGAAATTCATTCTCATTGACTTATGTAAGAAAGGTAATCCTCATTGACTTATGTAAGAAAGGTAATCTAACTCGCTAACCTCACTGCGGACTATACTCCAAAGCTCACTCAGGACTTCTTACTCACTATACTCCAAAGCTCACTCAGGACTTCTGGCTCACTCTGGACTTCTAACTCACTTGACTCTAAAGCGGACTATATTCCAAAGCTCACTCAGGACTCCTGACTCACTTGACTCTAAACTCACGTAAGCATACCTCCCATGCTACAATAATCAGAATGATGTTTCTGTCCTTTCTTTTGCTTCAAAACGGACTTATTGCTTCTCTTATTTGACTCTCGTATTCAATACTTAGCGCTTCAGAAGGACATATTCCAAGTAAGGTGCTGAAAGCCTAGAAGAATGGCATCTGGCGTTCATAAGAAATAATGGAGTAAGACCCACTGCTTCCTTCTAAACTCACTGCTCACTGCTTACTGCTTCAAAACAAACATAAGCACTTGTTCATTCCGCTTGCGTTAGATGATTAAGAAGATAGGAACTCTAATCAAACTCCTTCGTTTGCGCAACAGGTTTATTGTCTCTATCCAGCGTATTCAATAATTGTCTAACCGCTTACAAATATCTATTGCTTGTTTACTTGTTGGGTTCGAGCATGAAACTTCTTGTTCTGTTGCTTACTTGTTCTCGAAACTAACTTATGGAATTGTATGGGTTCGGTGCGGCTGTAGTGCGGCTGTAGTGTTTGGCTTGGCTTTCTCTTTGCGTGCTTGGCTTTCTCTTTGCGCCCTTGTTGAACTAGGGGCCCTTCCTTGCCTGAAGAATGGAATGGAGTGTGCAATATATAGAAGTATAAGGTCGTAAAAGCACTTTCCAGGACAACTATAGAAGGTAGTAAAAGCACTCTCCAGCTCCAAGACAACTTACTCTAACCTTACAGCTTCCTCCATTTTTGGGACTATAAAGAATGGAATCGCAGACGAGATACTTGGCAATATTGTAGGGGAGCAGTAGGGCGAACGGAACAAGCAAACAAAGAGACTCTTAAGAAATAGATGAGTTAGTTGTGCGTTAGCTTACTTTAGCGGGTGCTAATATCAGAAGTGCCTTCTCTCTCGCCAATCTGACTTATATTGCTGCCGTTGTGCTAATGTGAGTTTAGTACGGAAGTAACGGAGTGTTGCTACTAAATGCTAGAAGCTGTATTACATACTGATACAGTATAGGTGAGTCAAGTAAAAACACTGCCCTTAGTATAAATCAAAGAGTCAAGTCAAAGCACTGTCTTGCTTCAAAACTAGCTAATGCTACCCGGAACTCTAAATCACCTAACACGTTAGCACCCCGCCCGTTCCGCTCGTTAACGCACTGCTTCATCTCGGCTTGGCTTAGCTTCTTAATACGAATACGATGAAAGTCTTATTTATTTATCCTTCCCGCTTGCTGCTGACTTGAGACTCCGCCCTGACCCGGAAACTTCTTATATAGCGGACTTGCTTACTGCTGATTCATTCTCTGGTAAACTCTCCTAGCTACGTGGGCAGTTGAGATGAGCATTCATTTCTCAATTCTTTGGATGTTGTGGGTCAAGTCAAACTTCATTGCAGTTTCGCCAACACCAAGATACAACACAAGCACTAGGCGAACTGAAAAGAACTATACTCGTATAAAGGAAAAAAGCGCCCATAGAAAAGGCAATAATCAAAGTCAAGGCAAGAAGGAAGGCGGATTTCTCGCTCTAAGGGAGGCTTCCACGACCGACCCTAAGGAACACAATAAGCGTTAGCGAGTTATTACTTCCGATTCTTTATCTGAGAAGACCCGAATGTTGAAATTATTTGAGCCTAGAAAGATAGTCGCTCGACTCTTGACCTTACCTTTCCTTTACCTAAGAAACATTGGTTTATTATTCCTTGGTTTCGAACTCCCTAAACGCTCTGTAGTCTTGCTTGCACCGTTGCTTGTTTGTACCTAAGACCTTGTTTGTACCTAAGACCTTGTACCTAATACGTTGATATTTCTTTACGCTGTGTGTTACTTGTTAGCATTATTCTTGTTTCGCCGTTGTGCGCTGTGTTGCTTATTAGCATTACTCTTGTTTCACCGTTCGTTGTGCGTTGAGCCAGCAGTAACAGTGAGTTGAGAGTTGGGTTACAAGATTCTTTCATAGGTGGTGTTTGACGGGGATAGTGACTTCCTACTTATAACTCTCCGGACTTATTGTAATGGCGGTTAATGCTTGACGAACTGGAAAGTTGCGATTCAATCAATTCAAACTAGTAGTTGTGCTCACGTGAGTTGTTGTGTCAGCAGGGGAGGGTTAATCAATTACGGAATTAGTACCCCAATAAGTTTCTAGTTCGGTTTCGGTGCTTATTGTTCAATTATATCATGTGTGACTTATAAAAGCATAGAGAACAGCGAGTTCGGTTACTATTGCTATATTATGGGTTTAGGTTACTATTGCTATATATCGTTTTTTGGGTGCTGATACTCTCTTCTTTAGAGTCGCTTGTTCCGTTGCGCTAACGCTTACTTCAGTTTCGGGCTGCCTCTCTATTCGTTCTGAAAGTGGAGTTCCTAGCTGAGTGAAACAAGTAAGTATGAATAGCGGCTGCCTAGCGGAGTGAAACAAGTAAGGAGTCAGCAATAAACGTAGGTTTCAGTGTTTTTCACTCTTCTATTCTATATAATGTGAACTAAATTCTCTTATGCCCATATGATTGATTAAAGGGTGAAAGTCATAGTATAGATGCTAATAGAGTTTGTTTTGAAGCAATGCTGTGTTAGTAAACGAAGCAAGCCCTTAAGTTCATGGTTGTTAATCAATCTGTGAAAGAACTCACTTACGCAACCCGAGAACAATAAGCCTAATGCTTAATGGCGAACTAACTAACGCTCACTTTCTGGCAGGGGGCCCCCATCTTCTATTCTTTATCGTTTTGAAGCAATGCTCTGCTTGTTGACTTTCTTATACTTGTTGACTTTCTTATATCTTTTCTACTTTCTGATATTAGTTGTCGTGCATATTCATTAATCTCTTCCATCATATGCGAGAGAGAAACAAGCTGACTTTCTGCTTTCCTGGGTAGGCGCCAGTGCCTCAATCAAATTATGGTTCTTTTTTTTGCCCTTCTGCGTTAGTGAGATGAGAGTAACATTGACAGAAAGGTGCTGAAAGCCTCAAATAGGAGTAATGTTATGCTCTATATCTTATTAGGTGCATATTCCTTGAGAAACGGATATTAGTTGCGACTTAAATCAAACAAGTAAGGGCCCCAGCTAGCAAGCAAGTGATAGGGTAAGGTTACTAAGTGATAGAAGCCCTAAATTCCCTTCCGCCGATAGAATCCATTAATACATATATCTTAAAAGAAGCAAAGCTGTTGGGTTTCAACAAGCAGTTAAGTTACTGTGCTTCCATAAGTGTTACGGTCAATTCTATTCTTTTGCACTAAAGGAAAAGAACTCCCGAAAATGCTGATGATAGGAACTATAAGAACTCCGGCACGTTTAAGTAGCTCGCTAACGCTTACTTGAGCAGGTGCTAATATAATAAGAGAGAGTGCTTCTTGTTCTTTCGCCGTAGTGACTTGTATGAATCGAATTGCGCCGGTTGGTTGTTGTAGTGTTGTTACTTGAGAACATCATACGTGAGTGAGATTGGATTTCGAAATGATGTATTGGCATAAGAAGAAGAGATGAAAGAAGCCAGACAATAGGTCAATTGAAAGCAAGCACGAAAGCCGTTCGAGTTATTGGAGTCACACGAGTCCAGCTGTTAGTTTATAGTTCGCCATTATGGGTGTTTAAGGTGAGCTCCTAACCCGTTTCATTAGTATTGGAATTTCATCAAGTGCGCGTTTATTGTATTTAGGTGCTCTTACTCTTGGGGTGCATTAGTTAGTATTGGAAGCAGTGAGATTACTTTATGACATAATAGGTACACTCATAATCTTCTTGGAATTAGGTACACTCATAATCTTCTTGGAAATAGGGATATAATCCACTCATATGATCTAATACTAATAAATATGACTGATTGAGTTCCCGTCCTTCGTTGTAAGAAATGAGAGTAGGCAGTACATATAGTTTAGGCCTGTTTGAAGTCAACCATAGTAGGCAGTATAGTTTAGGCCTGTTTGAAGTCAACCAGCAATTTCAATAAGGAGAGCGTGACACATATAGAATGAAGTCCAAAACTCAGTTAACGCCAAGATCACTCTGCTTGAAAGCTGGTAGGGGCGGGGTGCTATGATATGCCAAAGCTCTAGTATGTGGTAAAGACTTATATATGGCTGAGATCTCAATAGGCTAAGGGCGGTCTCCACTTGAGAAATATATTCATTGATGCTGGGAAGTTCAGCAATTCTCATTATCTCATATGTGTGCACCCAATTCCAATTCTTTCCTTCCAGTTTAGTTCACCATTGTGCTAACAGAGTTTGCCGGAACAAGACGTGCGAAAGGACTCCACTCACTAACGCTTTCCACTCTCCGTTAGTGCTTAATTAGCCCACTCACTAACTAGCGGAATTTGTAGTTGCTAGTTGAGTTCAGTTACCGCTACGCAGGCAGTCCGATTCCTCATCATATTCATTGTGCACTCTCTTCTTTTCAACAAGCCCTTGCGCTAACACTTATTTTCGTTTCAGAGTGTTGTTACTCAAATAGTAGAGTTGTCGTTCAATTCAGAGTTGTCGTGCATACTTAGTTGTAATACCTATTCCTTAGAACCAGCAGTAAGCAGTTTTGCATCATGCCTATTCCTTAGAGCCAGCAGTAAGCAGTTTTGTTAGGGAAAGCATGGAGTAACGGAGTGATGTGACTTTCTTACATAAGAGGTAGGTGCACACTCAATTATATTCTTCTTCTGGTTGTTTACTGTTTTTCTATAATGAGATATTATGCACAAGAGAGATATTCAAATGATTCACTGAAAGGAGAGGTTAGGTCGGAAAAAGAAGTTTAGGTCAGGTCGGCAAAAAGGAAGGAAACTGGAGTTATTGTGTCGGCCAGTCATTACAGTTCCTGTTTTCGGGAGCTACATAACGAGTTATAACGGTTGTTGAGTTCGCTCTTGCTTGTTCTTGTTCCTACCGTGCTGGTTCTCTAAAAACACTCCTGACTGCTTACTCCCCCAAAGAACGGAAGACCCTTTCTTGACTCTCATTCATTAAGCTAGAGGCTGCCCCTAACCCTATAAGTATAGTGCTTGTTCAAAAGCCTAAGGTGGGGCTCTGACTCACTTAAGAAGAGAATGAAGCTATCCACATACATAATGAAAGAAAATAACCTAATCACTGCTTTGCTTAAAACTTACGGAAAATGCTTCCTGACTATAAAGAAAAGAATGGAGAGTGCTTCCCCCATTGCTGCTGCTCTAAATAATATCATATAGGGGTGAGCCCTCGAACATAATGCTCTTCTTTCAACGTTACTTGCGACTTTTGAATTGCAATGATAGAGATGGAGTTCGGGACTGTGTGAAGTAAGCCATGAAGAAAAGAATTGGAGTTCGGGACTGTGTGAAGTAAGCCATGAAGAAAAGAATAGAAAACTCTCTAACGCGCCCGCTCAAGTGCATAACGGCTAAAAAACCGGCTAACGCGCGCCCCTAAACAATTATGGAATCTGACTAACAAATGATAGAAGTCAAGTAAACTCACTTATGGCTTCTTTACTAGCAGGATTGCTTCCTTCAACGGTTTGTGTGTCTTTACTTCAATATATATGACATGGGCAAGATAGATTCAATTAATAAAGAAGATCTTCTGTTCTAGTTAAGTCTCCAAGATCAGGATCATAATACAAATTAGGAGTTGGCGAAAGGGAAGGAGTCTCTTTACTCCATTCTATATCAAGTGCTAAACCAAGGTAAGAAGGATGGATCTGATGCAGGAGGGATAAGCTAAAGGCTTTTAAGCGCGCAGAAGCCGTTGCGCCAGAGATTGTCCTTTAGAGTCGTTTTAATCAATAGTTAAGCGAGTTCAGAGTTAGAGCTGTGGCATCGAATTTCTGAAATAAATACATTGCTTTGATTTGCTTGTTTACTTCAGTTACTCTGAAACTTCTCTTTTGCTGAAAAACGACTTTCTTTCATTTCCTTCCCGTAAGCAGGACTCAAACATTCATTTCCTTATTTTCGACGAGATTTCCGCTCAGAGCTGGCTGGATATTAGTGGTCGCCCCAAAGCAATCAGTAGAATCCCAATATGTTCATTATATCTGTCGCCCCAAAGCAATCAGTAGAATCCCAATATGTTCATTATAGATTATTTGAATTCCCATGGAAAACGAAAATACTGTCATATAGATTTGTCAAGGCCAGGCTGCATATAAGGTATCAAAGTTTCCCTTCATATGAATACACTCTTCTTCCCTCTGACATGGTTTCCACCACTCATCTTTGGGGACTTGATTATCTATAGTTAATAATCCCGAAAGAGAAAGGCCTCGATGTGTTCCTTAAGAGCATCATTTGTGTCCACTTAACATGTTGATTTAGGAGTTGTTGATGTTCTTTCTTAATTGTTAGGGCTTGCTAACTCAATAAGGGAAAAGGTTAGTTCGAGATGCTCCCAAAAGGTTACTGAATCAACGTGCATGTTTGCAATTACCTGGAACCGCTCAGGTTGCCCGCCTTTCTGCTTAAGTCTCCTGTTATAGCATCCCCGCAAGGTAGCAATTACTCTATCTTCTCGTAAAGTCGGTATCCTGTTATTCTCTATCTTCTCGTAAAGTCGGTATCCTGTTATTAAACCTTAATCACACAAATATTTCGTGAAGGGGGCCCCCGCTTTCTAATACTCTCTCATACTCTCAGGGGGTAGATTGGTGATGATTACGACGGGTACATTTCTTCTCTTGTGGAATACCCTTCCATATTTTGTATCAAATCTGCACTCTTGTCCATCAAGTACTCGGAGTAGGGTGCTGTTTGCAGCAGACATAGCAGCTTGGTTGGTAGCTTGCCCATCCCAGCGAGGTATCCTCCGCAAATATCTCATTTGGATCTAGCATCTCTCCTACTTTCCTTATAACGAGTCGAATTCATAAACTCCTACTTTAGAGTGGAATTTCTTATATGTAATAGTTCCATTCTTATATATGTGTTGTGTGTACCTAGTCTAATTCTGAACTTCCTGTTAGTGCAGAAAAAGGAATTGAAACAACTCCCGCCCCTGCTGCTGACTTTAGAACAGAAACGGAATTAGCTTTAGAAGGAATTTCTTCTTCAAACCTCTCACGCTCCACTTTGAAGTCATAATTGACTCGGCCAGAAACCGAATCCGCTGTTAATCAGTAAGTTGTAAGCGGGTCTTCAATCTAAGGAGAGTTTCTAGGTGTAGGTACATTCCCAGATTCTATTGGAGACAAAAGATAGAATATGGAAATCCAATTCATAGCTAACAGGGTAAGTGCGCTAACGGTAGCTTCATGAGCAAGTCCATAATTCCTATCAGATATTTGTTAGAATAGCATTTTTCAGAAATGAATGAATTACTTTAGCGTTAGGGGGTAAGTGAGCAGCTTTGACTTGTGCTACTGGAGTTATAGTAGTTCCTTTCAAGCCTTCCGCGTTGGGGCAATCAGATAGACTACTTCACTTAGGTATAGGTCAGCCTCATGACTCCAATCTTTTCCTGATGGACTAGACTCTGTGCTTTACTTGCGAATAACTCGCCCTCGAAGACAGGGCCAAGCAACTAAGTAAGGGGTCATAATCAGTTATAACCAAGTCCAGTGTTTCAGGAGCCATTACATTGGGTTTCTCTTGTTTTGGTGATTTTATTGAGAATTGGTTCACCTCACTTAAGAATTAATACATCTTGAACTTCGAATACTAACTGACTTCTTCCTCTAACTGTCTCTTTGAACTCACCCCTCGTAGTAGTTGTTACTCGTCTGCTTGTCCCCTGATTGATAGTACTTATCTTGGTGAAGGCACCCTTATATCTTTCCCGCTTCCTATAGCCTATAATCTTAGCTTTGCGCCTAGGGGTATGGGATAGCTCAATTCTCTTAAACACGAAAGTAAGCGTAAGGGCGCCAATAACTCTCCATTGGAACTCCACGACTACACTTGAAACCATATCGACTCCTGAAACCATATCGACTCCGAAAGCAACAGCGGCACCCTCAACCGACGCGGAACCTCTCTATACTGAAACACTCGAAGGCCTAATAACTCGTGCAAGCTATAATAACTCCGTAAACACAAAGGGCTTATTGATCTGTAATTCCACGAAACGACAAGGGCCGTAAGCGCCAATAGTGTGCCTTTTTGCTAAGTTGAACATGGCATGGGTGAAACCCCCTCTTATGTAATCTATATCATCTAAACTCAGAAACGGCCCTGCGGATGATGCATTCTAACATCTTACTTGTTCCCTGGCTTCTTCAACGAAAACAGGAATTTGAAATAAGTAAAGTCAGGAGTGCTAGGCTGGCGAGAGCGAGGTAAACTCTCACTTTTGAGGTCAACTCTTACTTGACTACTTTAGAGTTTCATTCTGACTTAAAGGAAAGAGCACTCGGGTTGGGAAGAATGGGCTCGGTAAAGAATAGAGCTGCCCACAAACGAATATGAAACAAGAACCAATGTATACCTATTTTAGAGAAGAGAAGAGAGCCTCGGCTTCTGTATCTGTATAAGATGAAACAGGACGACTACTTTGATTACAACTAAGGGTCAAACCAGGGTAGAAAGAAGTGGAAAGGGAGTTCGCAAATAAGAAACGAATCTCAGGGCCATCTATGTTATTAAGATTCATGCACTACACTAGAACATAGGTTAAACAGAGCTAATGGTACTGACTTCCTTTTATACAAGGGTAATAAATCAGATTCCAAAGAAAGGTAAGTTATGTCTTTACTGAGATATCTATACCATTACCATGTGCTCTAAACGCATTATTGGAATTCATTGTCGCGGGGGATCTTGCTAAAAGCCCTCTTCTGCACTCAAATCTTCTTCTGCTAGTAGATCATGTGCTTGTAAAGGAGACGAGAAAGTATTGGAAAGCAGGTCGAGAGGGTGACTATGTCTTTACTCAAATCTATACAGGGTTCCGGTGCTTGCTCTCAAGATGGAAATTCCGTCAAGCAACAGAAGAACGCTCAGAAAGAAGCAACGAACGGCGAACATGAGCTTTTGTCACTAATAAGCGGTGAGATTACCTTGATTTGTCAGTTCAATTGATCTGCGCTAACGGAAGTGACACAAGCAAGAGCTTAAGGAAGAAACTATTGATTTAGAAAGGGGATCCCACCCACGTCGATGAGAATGGCCTTATTGACAGCTGCGCCATATAGCGACTTGAACGCACAACTCACAAACAACGCTATAGGGCGAACGGTGAACTCACTTATGGAATGGAATCCCAACAATATTTATACTATACGAGATACGTCAAGCATTAACTACTAAGTCAAGAGAGGCCTGTGTGAAACTACCTATCTTATTCTTCTTGCCAGTATGAGAAGTCACTCTACCCTTTAACTCCAATAAGGTAAGGTTGAAACTCCAATAAGGTAAGGTCCGAAACTCCTATAAGGTATGAAGTCACTCCACCCCTCAACTAACTCCTACTTTCAGAAAACTGCCTTACTGCTTTGCTTCCAAAACTCATTAGCTAACCTCCTACGTTAGCTGACTAAAACAGGACTCGCTTCCACTTTAATAAATGAGCAATGGTGCATCGAGAGTGACCGGTGTTCTAAGTCTCATCTTTCTTTCCTATCCAAGTTGGCTTCTGTCGTTGTGCGTTAGGGAAGGGAGCGGGAAGTCCTCTGCTTGTTTAATCTATCTTGCACTAGTTGCCATTACTGAATTAAGCTATCGGCAGCTTTTCTTTTCTATACGTTACTTTAGACTTCTCCTTCCTTCTAGCAACTGGTTTCCAAATTAGTGAAAAACTCCGTAAGCCAATGATTAAGTCACTCGCGTAAGCACAAGGGGGAACCTTACCTCACTGCGCCTGCTCAAGTGCACAAACAAACAAGGACTAAGTGGAAACAACGATAACGGTGAACTTATCTAACGGGGCCTCTGTCCGTCCTGCAAGTGTATAGTATAGTACCTAACTCAATCATTCCAATATTTTTAGTGCATTTTCATTCTTTTAAAGTCAACAAACTCCTTAAGATAGTAGTGCACTTCATATATAACATAGTAACCTCCATGCCTATTACTTACTTGCTTACTTAAACAACATCTCTCTTCCTTGTTTTTCCAAATCTATCTCCCCGACGCCGCCTACAAGATAACCTGTATATTAGTTAAGTGTATAGCAAAGTGCTTGTCAGTAAGGTGCTTTAGTTGAAGGTGCGTGCTTGTCTTTCCATTATGTGGTCTAAGCATTAAGTTCAAGTCAGTAGAAGAATAGATACGAGACTTTGCTACCTAGCGTTTACCGTGGGCATGGTACACCAGAGGTGCGTCCTTACCGGTCCTCTCGTACTATGGAAAGGTGTTCGGGTCAGTTCTTTAGGGTTTCTTTGGGTGTTTTCTAGATAGAATAGAGAATGCGACGCTTAGCCCACAGAGCGGTTAAGGCTATAGGAACCATATGAAGTAAGGTTATAGGAACAGTATCAAGTCAGTTGCTTGTTCCATTGCTTGGTTAACTCGCTAACGCTAGACTCCAGGAACACCGAAGTATCTATTCGTTTTCATATTGATTCATGCATTTCGTTTTCATATGGATTCATTAATCTAAATCGCTCTTTCGACCTAACTAAGGTATTTCTCAGTGGGGTTCGGACCTAACAAAGGTATTTTTCCGTTATTCTACTTTCAAATGGACAACCTATCGATTGAAACAGTTAGTGTCTGAGGGCCAAACCAAATAAGGAGTGCTTTGCAGAGTGCTTGCATCAAAGTATTACACGCGATTGAAAGGTCACCAATGACAACGATGGGTGGGACTTGAGTATATGGGTAATTAAGAAAGAACGTAGATAACAGTGCCCTGCCCCCAAATATGAAATTCTGAGGATCAGTCGGCTAGAGAGCACAGGACTATTCATCTTCTTTGATATAGAGAGCGGGACTATTCATCTTCTTTGATGGAGAGCGGGACTCTTCATCTTCTGTTTAAATTCATGTCTTAGGGGCCAGGCCAACAGTTGGAGTGCTGTCCCGAGTCAAGTAGAAAGTCTGGTAGCTGCTTTCTTTCAAGAAGTATAAAGTATTGTATCTAGTCAGTATAGAGTGCTTGAGCTTTAGCGTGGGTTTACTGAAGTTATCGGTTACTAAGTGAAGCGAAACCTCTGGAGCACCTTTCCCTTAATTAATGTATTATTGACCTTTTGATTGGGTATTGAACAGAAACCCATCATCTCAGTGGCCGTGTCAAAGTAAGCACGAAAAAGAGGGAGCTCCGTAATAGGAATAGAGTGATTGCTGTCTAGCTGCAATGGATTTGAGCCCGCGACAAAAAGCCGAATAACAGTATGCTGAACTGCTCCTCGTAGCATGTGAGAAGGCGAGCGATTACATAAGAAAGAGCCGGACTCCCCTTGGACTGACACATATGGGATTCGATTAAGAACTTGAGTGATCCCCTGAGTCACCGGTGTGGTAACCATTCTTTTCAGTCCCCAAAAGGGCAAGGCCAAGTAGAGCAGGAGTCAACCTATCATTAGCAGGAACTGGTCTATCTATCTTAAGGCAATAAAATGAATAAAGCGGATATTGGCTTTCATAACCTATTTCGATTTCCTCGTCGCCCTTAATGATAGAAAGTCAAATGCTTGCTTTAGACACAGGAAGGAAAAGGTCTCCCCCAATCTGATTTCTCTAATGGCGCATCTGCTTCTCCTTCCGGCTAAGAAAGTCCAAAGAGAGAGACTGGGCAGTTAGCTATTTGAAGCTCAAACAAAGCAACGAGTCTTTCGTCTAAAGGTTGGAGCAAAACACTTGTGGCCCCACCGTTTAAGCTCTGGGTCGATCATTTTATAGACTTGAAAAAAACACCCTCCGCTCTTTTATTCTCTTTTCCCATTGTGCTCAGCCTCCTGCGCCCGGTGCTTCGGTTCTTGTAAAATATCTCGGGTCGGGAGCATCAGTAAATTGCTTTTTCTTTTCTTGTAGGTCCGGCCCAATTCAAATAACACCTAAGGATCCGACCGGCTTCAGGAAGAGGCACCCCACACCCCCAAATAAAGGCTTCTATGCTTTACGTCATTAATAAGATCCATTCTTGGCCATAGATATGCGCTTTTACATATCGTTATTGAAAGAGTGGGTCTAAATTCAGAAATTCGTGCTCCACTAATAGAAGCGAAATGAAACCCCACACACAAACATTTGGATTTGGATCCTAAAGCGGAAAGGAAAGGGGCGATTCATGGAGAAAGCCTTATGTCCGCGCTATTGCCCTGCTTGTTCGCCTATACTTCACTCTTGAATCTATCTCAGAAAGCCTTATGCCCGCACTATTGCCCTGCTTGTCTATACTCTGGAATCTAGCCTTATGTCCGCACTATTGCCCTGCTTGTCTATACTCTGGAATCTATCTCGTGGTTTTCTTTTGCTTTTCCAATCCTATCAGACTTGTGTTACGATCTATATCACTAGATGGGACTTCCTTTCTCAAGTGCTTCTCCCCTTTTCTGCCTTTCTTTCTCATAAGATATAACATTCTTGCTCCTAAGGGGTCTTATTACATTCTTTCTCATAAGGTCTGAATGACTAGTTTATACGATACAAATCAAATTGGAGTTTGGGCCGTGCCCGGGCAGATTCCTCCTTTTCTTTTGGTGCTCTCTAGTTTATGGAGATTCCTCCTTTTCTTTTGGTGCTCTCTAGTTTATGGAAAAGTCAAACTCAACTGGAAAGAGGCAAGCGCAAACCTGTTGTGAAAATATGAGAATAAGAAGTGTTACCCTAATCCTTAGGGAGGAAGCGTGTGTGGGCATCATACCAGACCAAAACCCAATGGAATGCTCGGCTATCTTATTGATTCTGACTATTTGGGGAATGATTCCAAAAAGAAGGAAGAGGAACCCTATCTTTACCTTTTCGAGGCGGGCAAAGGAAAGCAGAAGCGGATGCAGATCCGTGTGATGAAATCCAGAAACTAGTTATCCAATCATCAATCAAATGATATCATCTTTTATCTGTGGAATGGAATTCATCCTTTGTTAGTACCCGCCCGCCCTCCGAAGTGCATTTCCTGTGTAAGGTAAGATCCAGCTTGCCAAACTATAGAGAAGCACCATTAGATAAGTTGATACTTCGTCCTTTTTTGTTCAGGCTATTCTCATAGAACTGTGATACATTGAATATTAGTTAATAACAACACTGAACCGAACTCTATAAATACTATTTGGTGACGAAAGAGAATCCAGTCAAATAGAGAGTATATAAGTAAGTCCAGTCCAGGTCCAGTCCAGAATAAACTAAAGTCTAAGAAAACGGGGATTATTGGTACAGAACATAGTCAATCGTAGTTACAGCACTTGATAGCAGATACTTTACTTACAGCTTTAGCATTTGAGTAGTATGGGCCAGTGTGCAGCTTATGGGACATATTCAGTAATAGGGTATGCAGTAATAGGGTAATAAAACTGTTTCAAGCCTTTATTTCACCCGAAGACCCAATAAGAAAACGAAACTATTAGAAATCTCCAAATAACCAAGACCTCGTAGCGTACCAGCTAGAATTTGTATAGGGCCTCAATCAAAGTAGCTTCCAGCCTTCCTTTATAAAGAACGATCCAAAGCGCAAACGAAGTTAGACTGCATTATTTATGACATTAAAGAAAGTAGCGCTACTGTGAATAGGGGCAAGCGGCGGTTGACTTTAACCAAAACGATCAAACTACTGGAGACCACCACACCTTACACATGTCGGATACTGTTGCAAGCCACTCTTTCTAGCTGGAACTGAATCGGATGTGGACCCGGTTTCGGCTCCTTACTTATTGCCCCTCGAGGGATAGTGAATCAATGAGATGCCCAGCTGATGGAAATGGAAGATATTGCGAGATGCCCAGCTGATGGAAATGGAAGATATTGCCTTGGAGCTTCAATATCAAGTGAGGGGTAAGAGAAGAGGTAGCTGAACCATCAATTAGTTAATAATTAGTTAATAAAGTGGAGTTCTCTTTCGGAATAGTTTTCATAAATGGAGTAGCCTTGCCTGATTGGATTTTGTAAACTGCATTGGATACAATCTCCGGAAAGAAGGATTAATAGTGTGTTTGCCCGGTGGAAGAGATATCCACTTCTGCAAGTGAAAGCTCATTTGCTTTCTGCTAGGTTAATCTAGGTAAGATGCTTCCCTATCCACGTTTACGTCCTGCCATTCAAACCTATCTATCATTGGTAAACTCGGGAACAGGAATAAGCTAGACCCTACTCTTTCAAATGAATAGATTTTCCTGTTGATGAGCTCACTAAGCCGTAAGCCAACGCTATATCTCTTGCTATGGCTCAACGCTAATTATTGGGATATCTGGTCTTCACACTAAGAATGAAGTAGTACGATCGACAGGCGTTGGAAAGAGAGCTTCCTTACCATTTGGATCCTTCTGTTGTAACACTAATTTATCCTTGTTGAATCACAGCTCTAATCAAATTCATTGCAATATAGGAATAGCACAAATTCAGGCTCAATGGAAGTGCTGTTGCCGTTGTTTCTACTGTTGTGTTGTGGAATAACCGTTTTTGGTGATACATGCATGGCTCCAGCCTAGGGTGAATCTCATCATTCCTCTTCTCTTGTGAAACTAGTCTACTTAAAATAAAGGCTTTGGCGGCAACGAAGGGATAAGTTGGATTCTTATGATCCGGTTAGCTAAATGGAATAGACAGATAGATTGGTGGCAACATAAACACTTTCTTACTTGTATCCGCCTCTCGGGGTGCTTTAGACCAGCAGATGGAGAAGGTTAAGAAGGAATCGTTTATTGCTTTGAACCTTCCACCGGCTTCGAGTGCGTATACCTAATAGTACTCATATGCTTATGCCTACTTAGTTTGAATGAATAGTTTCGTTTCCGGGCCTATACAGAGATTCATCCAGTGAGGACGCCAGCACCTTTCCGCTTTCCTGTTTACCCAAGCAAGGCCCTCCATCCATTCCCCACCATAGCACTTGGCATGACTTCCACTCCATAAAGCACTCTTGCCGAGAAAGCCCTTCCACATCAAAGGTAACGAAAGCTTGAACTTCTCCCAAAGGCCTTTTTTGCTATCACACGAGAAGAATTCCTTATCGCCAATGATGCTAACCATACCTCACTTGCCTTAGCGGAGTTAATGGTTCAATTAAATAATACCGGGACCCGTATAAAAACCAATGACAATCACGCCACCGGATGACCTAAGGATTGCTTGTTTACGCCTTAGGAACCTGAGAGGCATATGAATCTGTTTTCTTTCCTTTAGACAACAAGAATGTATAAGAATGATTCTTTATAAACGATAGATAGGATAAGCCCGTAGCTACCTTCATTAGGTGTCCCCGACGGAGCGCGCCTGGTGTACATGCGTTGATCTGGTCTCCTGTTCGAATGGGTTTTGGTCAGAATTTAGGCGAGTAGTTTGAATCCGCTTTGCGCAAGCTTTCCCGGCTTTTAGTATGACATTTCCTTTTATGTCTGTCAAATATTCTTTTAGTAAGGTTCGACTTTCAAGGGACAAGAGGAATTATCTTCATGGCTTACAGGAAGTTCGGCTAACTATTTTTCCTTTAGAGTGTGTTTTGAACGTTCGTTCTTAGCTAAACTCTCGGCGATTGAAGGGCGGCACGGCACGGTTCAGCAAGCAGCAGCTCACCAATCTGTTTGATGATCAATCAATCCCTCCCTCGTGGGTGCAGGAGAAAGTGAAGCGTATGGGTGTTTGGTAGTGGGCCCTAAGAAAGTGGTCGCATGAGTCGGGATGACGACTGCTATGTTTCGCTTTTGTCACACTCAAATTAATGGAATGTTCTTCAAAAGAGTGACCTTTTCCTTTTTGCTTAAGCGCGTAAGCGGTCATCACTTTCTTGGATTTGATCAAGCCTATTCTATGTCGAATTGAAGTTCACTTTGATTAGTGGTAGTTTTACATGTATATTAAGGAATTAGTTGTCAAGCTGCATAAACTAGTTCGAATACCATCCCATCGTTGTACATAACGGAGTAGCTAAATCGAATCTATCTGTAACTATATGCTGTAACTATATGCTAAATCGAATCTATCTGTAACTATAGAATTCTATAAAAACGGAATAGAACCTAGTACTGCCGAATAGAGGGCGAGGGAATAGAGGGCGAAGGGAATAGGGTTGTTACCCAAAGTCCTAGTAGCCCATTGAAATGCATTGTCATTGAATAAGCGAAGCAACCCGCTAGATTAGTTCGGGGCCTGTGCCTTGCTAGCTATTATGGAGTGAAATCACTATTCTATGGTATTCCTTTTTCTATAGAGAAAGACATCAAGTAAGAAAGCTACGAGCTCTGCTTACCTTACCATTTAGATCTCCTTAGACTCAATTGGTTAAGGGGCAGCTCTTGTTTTTTGCTTTTCTCAGGCTTCAGCTTCATAGTATAGTACCCGTTTACCCTCGCTGAGCGGATTAGGGACAACCCGTTATAGACGGTCTTAAGTGTATAGTCACGCACCAAGTTCTAGATAAAGCGATAAGATCCCGGATTAATGCATTCCATGGGCTTTCAAAGGAAATGAATGAAGAACAGGACCAAAGTCAACAATCCAATCCTCAGCATAGGCTCTCGATGACATAAACTCTCTTCTCTATAGGATAAGGACAAGAACTAAAAGATGGATTTGAGATTTGAGTTGTGTTGACCTGACCTTCTATTCCAGAGATAGTGATTAGACTACGAAGTTGCACAATAGAAAGAGATTGGAATCCCGTCTGGTCCGAGTATGTGAAGTCTCGGTATGAGGTATCCGGGGTATATAAACCACTTTGATTATAGATAGGTTATCAATAGTGGATAAGCAATGAGTAAGGCGGATTCTCCCTTATATTTACTAGTCTAGCCGCATAAGGATTTACTATATCGACCTGTACTGCTTAACAGTAAAGTCCTCTTATACCTATGTGGATCACCGTCTTTCCTCTTCCTCTTTCTTGGAAAATGATTTTATGCGCTAACGGCCTGCTTATTTTATTCATTCGATTTGGGCTCTGCCTTTCCATTCAAGCTGCTTAAGGCTGTGCATCACCTTACCATTATTCCATTTGTTCAACAGGTACAGGGGTCTTCTATTCTCGATCTTTGTGGTTGCTGGAGAATTGGGCTTGGTCTATAGTCTCTACTCTACGTAAATATGTGTCCGGTACTTACTCTCGCTTCCTTGCCGAGAAATCTAATAAAGCAAATAAGAATATGATTGCTATTATACCTATTACTTTAGACTACTTTTGTACTATTCTAATGACTCTCTGCAAAGTATTGTTTGGAGGAAACCAATTGTATGGCCTTTTTGTTTGGATTCGTAGTCTCCTTTCTGGTAATATGAAATGAAGTGGGTGATCTTTGCTTTGCATCATAGGAGTCCGGGGCCGCTTGTCAGTAGTCTTTTACTCTTTCTCTGTCCCTTGATCCACCCACTAATGGAGGCTTTCACTCTTTCGGAAGCATAATAACTTCCAATCATATTAACATAATGTTTCTTGGCAGTTTCATTCTCTCCAAGGTCAGCTTTGAGTCTTGCCCTTCTCTGTCTTTTCTCATCCTTATAATGAAACACACGTAAAACTCCTAACGACTGATAGACTGAGGGAACTACTGGAATTAAAGACATTTTCTGTATCCACCCAAGCCAAGCTATTAGCCGAACGAAAGTACCCCACTACGAATTAATCTGAATCCATGGATCTCCGTCTCTGGACTTTTCCGCTTTTAGGTGAAGCTAGGTTTGGGTATACTCCTTAACAAAAGCAACTATACTCTACTTATTAGGTTTTTCTTATCGCATGAAGCCCTCTTTTCATATGGGATGGGAACCAAAGAATAAAGCGACTATCTGGCATTCCTCGGAACCCTTATCATTCTCAAATCAATCCACGGATCGATAGCAATAGGGGATAAGCAGTTCTGATAGCTCTGATCGATAGCAATAGGGGATAAGCAGTTCTGATAGCTCTTATGTGGATCTGGAAATAGGCCGTCTAACTCGCCTAAAGGACAGTTTCTGAACTAACCTCAGGTAGGGACAAATCTTCTTTATATAATCTCTGTAAGCTTGCTCTACAAGATCTTCTTTATATAATCTCTGTAAGCTTGCTCTACAAGAATAGCATGGATTGATTTCATCCATATTGATGCGTAGATTAGATTACTTAAGGGCTTTGGATTTCGCAGAGTTATAGCTCTCTATGTTAGTCCTGATGGTTCTGAAGCACCTAAAGTAAGGATCGGACTCGAGGCCAACAGACCTAGGAATCCAATTAGTTATAGCATGTCAGTTGGGCATGTATCGAAATGGAAACTCGAGATCTCAAAGTCAACAAAAGTGAGGGATGAGCATACCAGAGAAGGAGAAAGGACTTGAACAAAAGAAATGGGTCCGGATGAGCCAGATGTGGAAAAAACACTCCGTCCGTCCTGGTGCAAGGCGATCCTGTAGTCCTTAAGAGGTAAGATGCTTCAAGGAGACTAAACCAAGAGCTTAGTTGCCGAGCACATCGTATTCTCAAACCTATGAAAACCTAGCCTGGTGACAAACTCTCTCTGTAAACAAATCCCTGGACGATACGAGCTTGAATTGTTATGCAATGCTGCTCAAAAAGACGAAGAAAAGAAACTTCTTCTCGAATCGAAAGAGCGTATACGGGATATCTAGTAGTTTATATCTGAGAGAAAGCACTACCATCCCTGACAATGAAGCGGAAAACAAGGAAAAAGAATGAGTCCTTTAATCTACCTTAATGCACAATCCAAGTCTAAAGGAAGATGGAATCCTTACAACGCCAGGTGGGACAACGATTATAGGAATTTCTCATGACAACTGACTACGATAACATGAAAGTGCAGGCTGTCGAGAGACAAGCAGCACCAGCCCATGAGGCAGTTACTAAGTATGCTAAGTATATAGGAGAAATCGCTTTCGTTTCTGATATTCATATAAACGCCTGGTGCCACTGAGATAAAGACGAGTGCTAATTGTGTGATACTTCTACTGATACGGGATATGTAGAAAGTGCTAAAGGTTTGAAAGAAGAAAAGCATATCCTGCAACCAGTTCCTCTAGAAAGATAGTTCCGGGACGAATCATCTGATGCCCTCAATAAGCCTCCTAGTCCATTCCCTGTTATAACGTGTGTTTCGTTCCCTATTTTAACGACAATCCATATGTTTCTTTTAGCTTACGTAGGTTCATTCTCATTATGCCATGATAAATCCGCCGATGTCAAGTCATATGGAAAAGTGCATTAAGCTTTTTGAAATAAGTGTCGAAATAGCAGGTAATTCCATGTAAGTAAGGATTCAGATAAGTAGCTGCTCTGTTAGATAAGCAATAGGGGAAGGTTTCTCATGTCTAGAAACCATATAAAAGAAAGCAGAAGAAAGGAAATCAGCGAAGGGAAGTTTAGTAAGAGGAGTAATCTGAAGTACAGGCTTTGAAGCCCTAAGTATATTATTAAGTCAAAGAATTGACCTCTATCTTGCCAACCCGGTACATGCAGTTTTAGAGTGTTGAGTAAGTCCTGCAACCGGAGGAAACATAATCATTAGCTAGGTGTGAATGAGTGGAGTGCGGTTCATAAAGTGACGAGTAAGGATGAAGCCCAGACTAAGTTTGTAGTGACTTTTCTACTTGTATAGTAGTGATCTGGAACACCTGAGTTGGGTAACCAATCCTTTACTTCTGCCCGGAACTCTACTCCCATTGCGTCTTATTACTTTATCGTAGACAATAGTCAACCGTACTCAAACCTTCCTATTCAACTGGTCATTCATAAGCAAACTTGATCACTCCCCTTGATGAACCGACAAGTCAATAACCTCTCTATACCGACTCGGGAAAGTCAATCACTGAACCAACACCCGCACTAGGCTAGGATGAAACAAGAACGTAACTTTCGCATGAAACTCCACTTCCCGCTTCTAAGCTTGCTGCTGACCGGACCTCAGACTTGCTTGTGAAACTCAGAATTCATTTCCATTTCCGAGTGCGGAATCAGAAACCGAAAGAAATTGATCTATTAATTGTAATTGAACTGATGCTATATATCTGATTAGGAATGAACCGTAAAACTATGTTAGCGCACCAGGCACTCTTGACACACGACGTCCTTGTATTGCCCCAACTCTACTTGTTAACCCGCTTGTATGATACCCGGACTTGGGCACTGCATCTTTTCTTGTCGATGTATACTAAGACTCGCACAGAACAAAGAATTGATGAATAGATATCTAACTCAAATTACTTGGATTCTATATAACCTTCTTGTCATGGAATGGAGCTTAAACGCTAATACTAGATTCTTTTTTCCCGGAACAAGACTATCTGATTGCCCGACCTAAACTGCAAACTATGAATTTCACTAACAAAGGGGGAGCGGAGTATATTAGTTAGTAATATTACCAACTTTGGATTCTTATTCATATCCAGCCAGATCCTTCTTATGATACGGATCCCGAAAACCAGACTTGCTAGCACTGGCAATTCTTAATGAACACAGAACTTGCTCTTATACATCTTATGAACCAGATCTTGTTCTTGTTGGGCCTGTAAACAAGCTGGAATTGCCTTCCCGTAAGCGCACTGCAGAAAATACTTATTACTCACCTGACACCAGATCCATATATTCTTGACCCATGTTTGAACCAGATACTGCTTTGCTTCTCTATCTCCTAATCCATGTATGGCTTCAGATCCCTTATATTCTGTTGTTCCGTTTCCTTCTCCTGCTCTACAATCTGCAGTAAATCCTTTCAATCCTTAAAGGACAGAGCCCATGGTTGGCTAGAAGCAAGTGAAGTTTCCTAGAGTTATTAGCAAGTCTGTATAGTTTCCTTTCCTGGCACAGTGGATTCTTTAGTATATTACTTTCGAGATGACTTCTGACTTTGGAATTGAAAGAGAAGAGTCCGGGCCAAGTCACGACTAGAGCAAGAAAGAAGACATGGCGTCAGCAACTGCCAAGCTACTACTTGGGGAATTAGTTTCATACCGACCCTAGTTTCATCAGTATTTTTATCAAGAGGAGCGGGAGCTACCGAGCGACAACCTCCGCTTTCTTTTTGGCATTGTATAGGTATAGAAACACTAGCTAAAGGGACAAAAAGCAAAGGGAGGAACCCATCTTTAGAAACAACTTCTCTTACGAAATCTTATGAAACCACTTCTAGGTAGAGCGAGAGGAGATAAAAAAGAGTGAAGAACAATAAATTAGGACTAAGGAATGAGGCCCGAACTCCTGCCCCCAGTCATTGAATTAGTTTCAAAAGAAGGATCCATCCGAGTAAGACAATTCTTTTTATTAGTTTCAAAAGAAGGATCCATCCGAGTAAGACAATTCTTTGTATTAGTTTCAAGAGAAGGATCCGAGTAAGACAAGAGGGATAATAGAGATAGGTTACCAAGGAGACTAAACTACAAATGGAAAGTCAAGAATAGAAATCCACTCTAGCCCTTAAGTTAATAGCATTGGCAACGAGATAAGAGGTTGGCAAAGGGGAATAATCGGTTTAAGCTTAAAGCGGGAAGGGAATGTCCGGGAAGGAGAGGAACTTCAAGTATATTTCAATTCTGATATCTGAGTTAGTTGTTTCCGAGCACACTGCCGCGTAACAGAAGCAAGTACTGGCTTTTCAGCGTGGTGTCCTGAAGTATAGTATTGTAGCCAGTAGAAGAGGTCGGGTCATCTAACTCAAGTAGAAGCGGTCAGGAAGTATAGAATTGTTGCCCGTTGCCTGGGGTGGAGGAGCCATACAATCTATAGTTATTAAAGAATAAAGTCAAACTCCTAGGATAAGAATTCAGCAAGTAAGAATGATAGTTTAGTTGCCGACAGAGGACACTTTCGCCATTAAGTGTATTTCTGTCTCTGCTTCTTTCTTTATAAGATTATTTTATCCGATCTGATCCAGCTCCTTATTCTGAAAACTAGACCTGACCTACTGTCCCTTCCATCTGAAGCGCCCTTAATGTAAAGGAAGCAATTAACCCCCTTATTTTGAGTCCAAGAAAGCTAGAACATCTTTGATACCCTTAACGTGTCAAAGGAGGGAAAGCCTTTCTACGACCTCAAGCCGACAAGCGGACAGGCGGGACAAGCAGCAACTACTATAGTAGACAAAAGGATCCCTTTATTTAATCAACCCAGGACTTCCACTAGACCTGCCCGTTCACCCTTACTTATGAAATTATTATAGTAGTACACTAAATTCTAAAGAAGGAAAGGAACCAAGAGAGGTGATTGATCGGCGCAAGAGATAGATTGAATGAAAAACTTATACAGAAGGGAAAGGTCGGCAAGGGAAGAAATAGAATCCGGTACTGTTGTTGTAGACGAGTATCCTTCAGTTGGGGTGGAATCCCTTGAAGAAAGGGTAAACCCATCAATATTTGTATACATTGCTTGTCGACGCTCACTTTCTTCTTTATAATAAGTGGAATCCATGTTTGTTGGCTTAGAGTATCTTTGTGAATGAGTTTTATCCGTATAACAATTTATTACTTGTTTACGTCTCTGAGTGTCTTGGCCACGTTTATTTGTTGCTATGTTTTCAAGGTCTTAGCGAGTTAGATGAGCTATAGTTCTCCACTGCCTCCTGCTTGAGTGGGATTCTGACTTGAACTACTGAGTTAGTTGTTTCATTAAATACCTTATATGCCCGTAATATTAAAGCAGCTTGTCTTATTCGTTGGGAACTGCACCCGAAACTCTAACAGCTTATTCTCTCTAGCTCGTCTACTTTCCTTCTTATGCTTCCTTATAAAGATAAAACAAGAACAGAAATATACTCTACTCGAGCTCGAACCGGCCCAGCCTACAAGCATAAAAGTAACTACAGTATTGGAGCCTATACAAAGGGGGTTTCATAACCTACTTTAATTGAATCCGTTCTCCTATATATAAAGATAAGATAAAGAATTCATTTAATTGGAATTGAAGAATTAAGAGCAACCAAGCAACAGTAGCAAGAAGTATATAGGAGCAATAACAGTATTAGTAACCAGCTGGGTGGTTAAGGGAAGCAGTTCCGGAGGTAGGCCATGGAAACAATAAGGCTTATACCTTAGTTTAATAAGAATTGACCTATCTTCTCTATTTCTTGCCAACCCTGTACCCTGCATCCTCACATAGATGACTTGGACCACTGTGGTTGCTTGTCGTCTTGATTGCCTTTACTTGGATTGTTGCCTTCACTTTACTTAGTACTGAATACTTAGTACTGAAGTAGATTGATTTCCAGTTATTGTTGAAGTGGCTAGTGGTGGTGTTGGCTTTTGGGAAGAATCAATTCCTTCTTAAGCACCTGGGTCATCTAATTCTTTTCTCTTGGTCCCGCTACTCCTTGGCCTGGTTGGTTACCAATCTCTATCTAGGGCATCCCTTTCTTGGAAATCTTACCTCTGACCTGCACCAAACACCCAAACTAAGTCACTCTACCACAGCTATCAGGCAATGGGAAGGAAAACTGGAATCTCATCTAACTATCTCATAAAACTCTGGCTACACTACTGGAAGGGGCAAGAACTCCACTTTATGAACGGACCTTCACTCAAGCTTGGATGCCCTAAGTCAATCTGTTATTGGTGCGAGTTTACGCTATGAGATCAGACTTACTGGCTTTTAAGCAAAAGAAGGATCTGATGAAGCAAAAGAAGGAGATAAGTAGATCTAGTCAAATAGCCCGAGAGAGAACCTGCCCTGTCCTAGATATTAAATATAGAACATGTCAAGGGTAGTCAATAATGAAACATATACTTCGTGAAAACCATTCCTTAATCAGTCTTAGTTGGGTCTGCAAGGTCTTGCTCGAGTGTAATCCCGAGTGTAATCCCTGAGCCAGTACTGCTCTTGTTGTTGGCTTTGGTGAGGAAGCCGGGGAAGACCTTCATAGCGATCAGTATTATTTGTAAGTGTCGGTAGAGAGTAAAGGAAAGTTCAAATAAGGATAGATAGCCGGTATTGAACTATTAGTATCGGAGTTAGTCAGTAGTAACCGCTAAGTAAGCTGCTGTGAGATGTGAGAGTTGATAGTAGAATTCATTGCCCGTAGTTGAGAGTCGCTAGTGGAATGATTTGCCAGTAGTGGGCGAGAGGGTAGTTGACTTACCGGTAGTGAACTAAGGAATAGTGTGGACTGGGCTTAAGAATAGAATGGGATGAAGTGCTTGTGTTAAGCAAAGAAGGTTTCCATATCCTAAAACACCTTAGCTCTTTTAGCTCGCTACCGCCCAAAACACATAACTTGTTCATAACTCGGTAGGATTCGTTATTCATAGCTGGCGCGCAACAGACGCAGTTGCTTGCCCGGCTTGGTTAGTAGTTCCTTGGTGAACCAAACGGGGTAGTGACAGGCTATCCGACATCCGAGGCAAAGACTGATACGGTGCAATAAACTCCTTTCCTTGTAGCTTCCTCTTTCCTTAAGTATGCTATGAGACTACGCCGAACTCACTAACGCACAACTATCAAGACATATTTGAATCTAGCTATACTTGCTTGTTTTCATTCATATTTGAGAGCGTGACCAATATAGAATCTAGTAGTAACTAAGCACTGCGAAACTCTACAAACTCACATTACACTGCGAAACTCTACAAACTCACATTAGCTATAGTCGCCAACTAGATAAGGCACTTTAAGAACTCGACTCCGGGACACAAGGGCTTTCGAAAGGAATCTATCTCGGAAATTAGATAAGCCCTATACCTAACACAATTCCTTATTCTAACACAACTCCTTATTCTAACTAAACTAAAGACTCGAATCTCACTGCGCTTGCTCTTGCACCGCCATCCTTCCTTTGAAACTATCGGTATGGAGCTTACCCTTCCTTTCCTTTAGCACCCCGAATTCCCATAAGCATGAGCGCCCCTAAACTATCAAGTTAGAATTGAGATAAGTAAAACAAGGTATAGATAGAAGTCAAGAGAAAACATCTAAGAAGACAGGACTTGCTCATGGCGGCAGTCAATATCAGAAGAAGAAAGGACACAGAGTTACTTAACACTTCCAAAACAGCTTAAGTTCAAAGAAAAACCGGATCTCGGAAACTGTTCGAGTTTGTAGTAGTGGCTAAGTAGTGGCTTGGATCTTCTCTTTATATAGGTGATATAGGTGAACGGATGAAACCCTTAACATCAAGTAAAGACTTATTATCTCCCTTGCGCTTTCCCTTAAGAGTCTTATCCTTTCCTGGCACCTACCGATGAGTACACCTCCGCATCAGAAGGAACTCTCTCTCCACGACCAATGTAAACAACAGGAGAGATACCAGGGGATACTCGACTTGAAGACGAAACAAGAGTTGGGTCAAGAACTAGTGGAGAGGAGATGGGTATGGGTCTCCAGTTGCCCTGAGCCCAAGGAAAGGTGCTTGCTTGCCCTATTCTGAGTTGCTATATTCTTATTAGACCCCTATTACTATTCTTATCTCTTCTTTAGTTCCATACCGGGTAAACTGGTTCTCTTTCCACTCTCACTCTTGCCTATCTGTCCTTCCCGCTTCAAAGCATGGAATTGACTCTGCCCCGACCTCTAGGCCTTAGCAACAGTAGCAACTGGGGTATTCCTACTTAAGCCTTTAACTCCAGGCCCGACCCGACCTCTATTTATTACTTTATTGCCTACTTCCACTCAAGCGGAGGCAGATCAATTGTAAGATGTCTTTGTGCCGAGAAACATAAGCAATATCAGGTCTTTGTCTTTGTAGTAGTTACTCGACTGTTCCTACTACTGATCTTTCAACAAATAATCATAAGGTGCTGAAAGCCTCAAAATACTTACTTCCACTCAGGATATCCCTAGTAATTAACTCCTCCTTCTTGCCCACCTCTAAGTCCTGCCTCTGCTGGAATGTCACTTTAAGAATCAGAACCAAAGCCAATAACACTTGTATGCCAGGTATGCCTGCTTGGCCCCTTGTTTACTGTCTCGGAGTCATTGGCCCCTAGTTTCATCCCTAGTTTAGTCAGAAGTTCCTTGTTTAGTCTGCAACTACCCAACATCAGCCTGCAACTCACTAGCTCAATTCTGTGACTCACTGGTTTGACTCTCTGCTAGTTGCTAGTTTGATTCTGTAACTACAGGAGCTAATTCTGAGTCTATAGTCTTAGTAGCCCCAGTTGCATTCTGTGACGAGTGAGGTTCATTCTGAGTAGGAGTCGTTTTAGTCTCTGCTAGGTATTTGCACTACTGGTATTGATAGCTAAGGTCTCTAACTCATATGACCAGAAGTCCAATATTAGTAGTAGAAGTAGCATTCTTGCCTATGACCAGAAGTCCACACAGCTATGTATTATTGAATTGACCTAGCATCTAGTATAGTGAAGTCAGAATGAAACCACTGCTACCAAGTCTTCACTCACTCCACCGATTCACCGCTTTCCCACTGATTCCCTGAAGTCTGTTAACTAGACCACTGATTCCACGCATCTAGGTTAAGAACCAAACCCAGGAGTGCAAGAACCAAACCAACAACTCCCAGACCGATACCCGAGCTAGGCAGACTGAAAGTAGGGAGTCCAAGTCTCTAACAAGTGCTGGGCAGACTGATGCTAAGGCAGCTAAGGTCTAGTACCAGTGCATCTCAGCCTTCAAGCAGTTCATCTAAGAATGGAGCTACTCCTACTTATTCTTCTCTGATTCCTTAGTGCGACCCTTCATTCTTGTTGTTAGTGGTTCAAGCCCCTACTTAGTAAGCCAGCCCGTTCTTCTGTTTCTGATCTTAGAGTTGAATTCTGATTAGTAGTGGTAGATAGGTCGGCTTGGTAAGCTATTCCAGTGTAGTTGCTTGGTGAATCAAAGTCAGCAGCACAGAATGGTAGTCGGGAAAGCTAGGTTCTCGGGCAGTAGAGGAAGTTTAAAACAGCATAGGCATTTCGGTTGGGACAGAGTGAAAGCTAGCTTCGAGGTAGAGTTTTGAAATACATGAAAAGTCTGATATGGGCACATAGGAATTGGGTTAAGTAGTTTTGGTTTGATAGCTAGGCTAGGAGAGATAGACTTTAATAGGGGAAAGGAAGCCTTAGCATTAGCAGTGAAAGCATTAGAGAAGGGGAGGGCAGCTTCGAGGTGAGTATTTGAATATGAAGTTGCCTACGCGTTGTTAGTACTTTAGTTTTGTTTTCATTACAACTACTACGGCCGCAAGTCCTATAGTTCAGCATCTAAGAATGCAAGTATGCTGTGGAATACAAACACTCGCAGGAAAGAGTACGAGTTGGGAATAAGCACAGGTTTTTTCTGTATCTATCTTGCCAGATTCCCTTTCTTATACCTGAGACTCATTCTTCCACCTACGTGTGCTAGATCGTAAACTAACTCAATGATACTAAACCTAACAAGCCAGATCCGAGGTCCTTAGTCGAAGAAGAAAAGTGAGCAGTGCTCTAATGAAATGAAGAAAAGTCATACTAGTAAGCAGTAGAGCAAAGATATGGATTGGTAGTGCTAGTTTTGGAGTGAGTCAATTCCGACTTAAATGGCAGGGATTGCAGTCTGATACCTAAGTCTGATACCTAGTAGTCCAGTCCATTGGTTCAGTGTTCAAGCCTCTTTGATTCTCACTTTTGATAGTTTCATCGTAGGAGCGCGCGGGCACTGCTTTGTTCTTCTACAACTACGGAGCTTGATTCTTATAAGTACTAGCCCAAGTCTGGGAAGCGCTAGTCCAACTCAACAAGCAACTACTAATGACCGCCAAGACAGTCAACTAATTCGGATTTATTACTCTCGACTCCGAGCCTTACTATTAAGCTTCAAACTAGGGGACTATCACTTCACTCGAACAGGGGAACAGGCAATGAATAAGCCTCCGATCCTAGAATTTGACTTCGGCTGAAGATCCTTACCCGCTTGGAGCTGACTTTTTAGTACAGAGCACTAGGCACGGGGTTACCGGCTTCCATCATAGGAATAGGGATAGGGGAAATAAAGATAAGAAGAAAAGAAGTATTCTATATGGGCTCTCCTCTTGCAACTAATACAGTAGTTGCCTGGACTAAGCCCTGAACTCGACCCTAACTTGATACTTGACTTTACCGAACAATCAAAGCCGGTACTTTCTTCTATTGCTTCCTTGGCACCTAGCCACTCTAACCATGGTACCTATCTTTCTACCAATATGGGTAGCGATGGGTAGCGCTAAGAGAACTGGAACTGTAAACCCGCCCCGCACTGGAAAGTCTCTCGGAACATACCCTTAAAGTAGGTCTGAAAGGGAAGTTCTTTTCTTGAAGAAAAGTGAGCTCCCGGACACAGTTTCACTCGGGACTCATGCATTCTCATCGGTAGTGTTTTCATTCCCAGTCACCAACTAGTTCAATGAACCCGCCCTTGAATTATCATATAATAATAGGATTTCGCTGGGCATATGGGTATAATAGAATAGAATCCGGTAAGTCACCAACCTAGTAGAATCCGGTAAGTCACCAACCCAGTAGAAGGTGCTAAGAGCCTCCCTTACAAATTCTTTCTAGAGCTAGAGCACCAAAGGAGTCTGCTTGTTGAGATGCGCCTCCACTACTAGGAGCTACAGCACCAAACAAAACTTCCCTTGTCGACCTATACCTAACTCCACAAACCAGGAACTTTACTTGCAGACTTAGAGCTACGGCTTAACGAGCACTTAAAACAAGTCAACCTTTACTTATACTATACTATAAGGATCCTGATTCGACTCCTGCTACGTGGGCATGATCTGATACTTCTGGAACAATACTTTCATCTTATCAATCCTACTATTCTTATGAGACTTTCATCTTATCAATCCTACTATTCTTATGATTACCCACCCCGGTTCTATACCCTATCTTGAAACTACTCTGCAGGGGAAACTGAAACAGGTGATTCTACTGATCTCTGAACTTGTCGACTGCCCCCTTGCTACTGGACTTGATACTTTACAAAGAACAGAAACCTCATTTCCTAGCACCCGTATATAGTAGTCTCCCAAGGAGTTATGAGTTTAGAGTTCTAATAAATACAGGCACCAGAGTTGCAGAAAGGTGAACTAAAGAATGAGATGAAGGAGTGCCGGGCTAACTCTCGAAACAAAGAGTTCAAAGGTATAGTGTTGACAGGATCGGTATGCCTATATTCAAGGTAGAGTTCAGTGAATGTAATGATTGGATTATTATAAGAGAATAGATAGATAAGTAACTGACATAAGAGAATAGATAGATAAGTAACTGACACATAAGAGAATAGAATAGGTATAAAACGACTATCAGAATGCGACTACTGACAAACAGACTTGAGCCGCACATTCTATGTGTTTGTAGTAGTTACTTGGTGACTGAAACTCCAAAGAGATAATGTGATTGGGCACAGCCTTACTCGTGCCTTTCACCATGTCTTTCCTACCTATTGGCCTACCGCTTCTTACTTGCTATTCCGTATTGCTTTACTTGAAACTAGAACCACTGCTAACAGGGACAAAAGTCACTACTCATGTGTAGCGGCAGTCCGGAAACAAGTAATATATTTCTTTCTAGTTATTATCGAGTCATGTATTTGGTATTTGCTGGTAGTTATTCCCGGCCAAGTCCCTTGCTTTCATTCCCGCTTGTAAACTACCTTATTGCATGAAGTATTGCTCCCTGCCCTGTGACTCCTTGATCCCGGGCTGACTTTTGACCGTCTATCGTTCCCACACTGCCTATTTGCATCATGTATTGTATTGATGCTTTGACTCTTCCACTCATAGGCCCTAATACATAATTGCCAGAGCAACTACCCGCATATAGAATAGTAGTAATAAGAATCAGAAGTCAACTAGTGGGTAATAAAACCAATATTATTATTAAGTTCAAAAGCGACTATACTATTATATATAAGAAAACTTCTTTAGTGTCTCGAGGTATCTGGCTTAGACTTCCTTACCTCATTCCGTATCTCTGCTTCGACTCTACCACTACTTTATCCGATTCTGAATCTTAATGTCCTTTATCTAATTCTGCTCTCTGCTGTTAAGAGCCCATTCTTGCTTTCCTGTCATTCATTCAATGTTGAGTTCTTTCCAGTCTGTATGAATTCCATTCTTTCTTTTGTGCATTTTACTTATAGTTTGTTTGATTTTGTTTCTTTTCTTTCAGTTCTTCTTTCTTACCTTACTTCACTATACGTTCTCTATTGATTTGCCTCTGTTCGCTAGCCAACAAACCTACCTCTATTGATTGAAACCATAGTATGATGCATCGCAACACACCCTATAGTATGGTACAACAGAGCACAACAAACACTTAGTATCGCATATGTCACCCCGCGTATGCGATGATATAGTATCGCATGGCGCACCCGCGTATGCTATGATATGGTATCGTATGACACTATGTTATGATATGGTATGGCACTATGACATAGAGGGTACTTTGGTCCAGCGCACGTGCATTGATGTACCATTAATTCCGTCATTCTTCGGTCAACATCGTTCATGCATCAAAGGTGAATTGTTTGTACATGTTGTGGGCGTGTCCTCATTCTTCAAGTAAACCCACACAGTCTTTATCTTAAGGGAACCCTATCAGCCCGACCGTGGACTAATTCCGTTGGTAGAACCACTGTTTCTTCAGGCGACACAGCTCCTGCATCACGACACAAGGTCATCAACTCCGTCTTTGCTTCGGGCACCATAGCTCATGCATCACAGGTACATCGGAAATGAATGGCCGATAAGACATTTCACCTACAAACTGAGCCTACCTTTCCTTACTTGCTTTCTCACCTATTGGTCCATATCCCCCAGCTTGGAAACTTATACTAGTGCCAGTTAGTCTGCTCCCCGTTGCTTTCGTTCTGTATTGAACCACTCTATTCTTATTACGTTGACTTATTATTAATGATTCAGTTAACTTGTATTGATATGTATGATAGAAGCTAAGAGATGATAAAGCCATCCTTGTTGGACCGATAGGTAAGCTTTGAAGTAAGTAGCTAATTTCTTTGACTCCTGTTTCCCTGGCTGCAAATCCTTTCTCAGGTCCTACCGCTCCTTTCCTTCAAGTAGTAAATAAATACTAATATGGCAATGACTTAAGCTCTAAAGAGGTATGGTACTAAAAAGAACTCAATTAGGAACTCGGGCTTAACTAACTCATATAGGAATTGGACTGGCATCGATCGGACTTGAACTCTGAACTAGGACTTTGATTACCGATCTCAATGCCTAGGTTGTCTCTCCCTGGCTGCTCTCCTATTCCCTACTCCTAGGTTGATTCTTCCAATTGCTTGTTTGACTTCTGTTACTGCTGGTATTTCGGGTCTCCTGTTTCAAAACTTAGACTCGTTAGCCGCAGGCAATTAGGGCTTCTTCTTTACTGGATTGATTCTATATCTCTGGGTTTCTTCTTTGACTTGACTTGCTTTAGTTCCTTTACTTATACTTTTGGTTTCCTATTGCTTCTTGTCTTTCGAACAGAGCTCTAAGACTTATTTAGTAGTACAGTAGTCTGATCTAAGCCATTATCATACTTTTAAGGTGTGGCGAGCAGCACCAGAACTCAATCGAGTATAGTAGTCAAGTCAGAACTCCACTACAGTATCAAGTTAATCAATAGAGGAAAAGATAGAATAGGGTCGGAGTGCCATAGACAACTACGGATATTAGATCAGTAAAGTCAGTCCTGTCAGCACTAGTTCAATTTGAGATTCTCTGATACGCTATATATCTCGTCTATTACCCATTGGCTAAAGAATCAATTCATTCTTTTAAGTAAGATAAGAGAGAAAATATTAGATATATTAGATGTAGATGCTCTAGAGTGAATTGGAATTGCTGGGTTCCTTGGCGCAACAAGAGACTTAGTGTTGCGGGGAGTTGACATTCCTGCTTCGTTATACGACGCATATTCACAATTAAGAAGGCTGTTTGACTCGGTGCAAGCAAGAAGACTAAGTAGAAAGGAGAGTAGGTGATATTACTTTCATAATGCTTCCCTTGGCGCGGAGGCGCGCTGAGACAATCAAAGCACCCAGCGACAGACTAATATCTCTTTCCGGCGGAGCTGCGGCATACTTGTAGGCTGGGCTATGTTACTTGGAAGCTGAGTTCACTACCTTGCTGCCCGTACCTTCGTTCTAGATCGATGCACATAACTACTACGACTGGGGAACGAACCCACTAGAACTGTGGACCAGCCCCTTATTTCTCGTTGCCGTTGCCCGTACCTCGACCAGGCTACGAAGGAAGGCAAACAATTACCTCTCTCTCATGCTACGAAGGAAGGCAAACAATTACCTCTCTCTCATGCTACGAAGGCAAACAATGACCTCTATCCCATGCGTAGAAGGCAATTACTTCTCACCCATGCAACGATGGCACCCAGGCAAACAAACTCTTTCTTGGAGCCAGCACGCGCAGTCCACGACAGTCTACGAGCTACCATGGACTAATTCCTTTAGCGGTGGATCATCTCTCATTCATAGTTTCATAGTGGGACCATCATCGTTCATGGAGGATATCATAGTGGGACCGGACCGTCGTTCATGCATCGCGAACAGCCTAGGTTATTATTGAAGTCAAAGCACATAGTCCTTGAGGAGCACCACATAGTCTTCAAGCAATGCCGAAAGTCACAGCAACAAGTCTGTGTCGGGTTCTGATGATTCAAGTGTATCATCGCGCCCACTAGGAAAGGGAATCATTCTGAAGGTTGCACCACATAGTCCTTTTACGTATCACTACATAGTCGTCGGGGCTCTCATTCATCTCTTCGCCTTCGCGGGTAATTTAGAAGCCCTATGCTGCGAAGTCAGTCTTGTTGTAGCGCCGTGTGAATTCTGTGTGAGCAGAAAGGTATGCTCCGTCGACGGTAGAAACTAAGGACAACGAACGTGGTCTTGTCGAGGTGCCCTAGACAGAAGAGAGTTTCATCAGTGCCAATCGTATTCTTTCTTTTCTCATTTATTTATTGCTACACTATTCTTATACGAAAACATAGTGAAAGATCTAGTTTTGATGTTACCAAATCAGAATACAAATAAGAGTCAATAGCGCCGCCAAGGAACGGCCAAGCCAAGCAACGACTACTGGATAAGAGATGCTACTAGAGAAACAGGAACGAACATAGGATCACACACAGGGATTTCATTAACGAGCACAGGAATCACACTAAGCAGTACAAGAGTCAAAACCAGAAGAGTGTAGCGGCAGTGTGTTTTGCTGTTAACAGGGCAATAGCTCGGAATTAGGCATTCCACTAACAGGTCAAAGGCTTACTTCACTGCTAACTGGTTTTAAAGGCTCCCTTTCCTGTCTTCCATTCTTTGTTTACTACTTGAAAGAAATAGTCGATAGGTTGTTGAGAAAGATAGCCAGGGTTAGGCAAGGCGCAGTACCTTACTACTTCAGTTCCATTCTTTTTCTCATGAGCTTGGTTCTACTTGCTAATGCCTTTCTTCTTGTTGCTAGTGCTCTTAGACCTATTCCTATTGTTGGATGCACTATATGTCGTCTGGCGGGGTGTAAGAGTTCAATGGGGGGAGACAGGCTACGAAGGTAGTAGATACCGTTTGGGAGCAAGGGTGTTGCGAGTAAAAGGAAGGCAGCAGATAAAGGCTGTTAGGCATTGGTTTCAGTAAGAGGGTTTCAAGGATGTAGGCTGATAGAACGAACTGATAGTCTCAACTCTAAAACGGGCATTGCCTATTTGGATTCTGTAGTGAGAGTTAGAACATGCCAAGTTTAAATAATCAAAGGGAAGAACGAAGCTAGTGAGTAAGGCGTGGAATGGTAGTCGAGTTGCTAGTCTCGATTTCATGTATTGGTACCGTGCCCCAGGTTCGATTCTTGTTGTTACCTGCTCCATTCCCTTTTTCTTGTTGAAGTCTCGGGGCAATACAATAGCTCTCATTCCTGTTAGTCGTGTTTGGATCCCTAGTTATTTCTTATTAAAGGTGTTGGCATGGTAGCCTTAGCTCCATTCTCTAAAGCCTCTGTTTCGTTCTCCTATTACTGCCCTTAATCCCTGGTTGCTTGTGTAAGCACTCGATCACCAGTTTTTGAGTCACGTCACAGTCTGATTTGTCATAGTGCACAATTCTCTTTTCAGTAGTGGTGTTAGTATCATATGCCCTAGTTCAATTGCTTATGTTAAGGTTCCACTCTTATTAGTGAAGGAATCAGACTTAAGGAAAGGCATCCGAATTGGATTTCGGAAATGTAGCCTTAACGCGGGGAGTCAGATCTAGGTGTCACAAAACAAATAGGGAGTAAGGGCTGGCTTATAACCATTTACCTGATACGGAGGTAGTTCAATCCAATCCCGAGCCTAGTTATTGGTTGCTATCTTGTTAGCAGAGGAATCCGCTTTGAAGTCAGGAGCAGTAGAATGAAAACAAAGAAGTGTAGAGCGAGCACAGTTTTAGATGTAGCAAAGTCAACCTGTGAGCGGGTACTAGCAGACTAACTGGCCTTAGGGTCAGCGGGGTGAAAGCGCTGTTGGCATTAGTTGGAGCCCTGTCAGTTGTCGTGAGATTCCTTAAGTTGCTACTCGATTCCCAGTTGAGAGTTAAAGCCCCGTTGCCGCCCCCCCTTTTTGTTAGAAGTTGGTATCAGCCTTTCCCTTAGTGGATGCATTCTTCATTTCTGACTCTAGAGTCCTGTCAGCGCTAGTGGATTTCTACATTTGTTGCTTCATTCTGCTGGTAGTGGTTTTCAGTCGGGTATGGTGCCCCCCGGTTTCGTATTCCAAGTTTCTAGTTCCAAAGTGGTAGGCTTTCAGCACCTTTGTTTTTAGTATCCATGTGACAAGTAGCAGCATAGGTCTTGCTATTACTAGTTGAAAAATGCCAGGCACTAGCATCATCTTAGCAGAAAGGTAGCAAGAATTCGATGGGGGGATAGGAGCCCTGTAACAGAATACGTACTTCATAGCTGGAAGGGCAGGTTAGGATGTAGCAAAGCTGGGTTCGAGGTTTGTAATGAGAGAGCGTGTGAAAGTCTCGTTCGTTGGGGTTCTTTCTATCAGTGGGTCTATCCTATATCCATTACTCAATGACTTAGAGCTATGCCCGGTATTCCTACTTCTGAGTTTGATTCTATGGTGACTGCCAACTCCTTAGATTGTATGTTCTACTACTTATGCTTAATCTATATGCGCTGGTCGTAACCTAATACTTAATTATAGTTTACATAAGAGGAATGTTTGAACAAGCAAATCCAGAAAGCAGAATGAAAGATAGCAGCATAAGAATGGCAGCGGGCAACCTCTAAGGAAGAACCGAACGTAAGTGTACAAGAATCAGCACTGAGCACAAGAGTTTACTCAGAAGTAGAAGAACGGTGCTAGAAGCGAAGAAATCACCTACTGTTCCCCAGCTCGAAAGTAGTCAACAAAGAATTACACGACTGTTCCCTAGCTCTAATCCTTATAGCAATCATGTCTACAAGAACACTGTATCGGCCCGGCCTTACGCTCCTCCCTTAGAATCCGTGGTGCAAACATCCTATAGGCTTAGGCTACCTGCCTGACATTCTGAAAGCGGAAGTAATGCCTTCAAGTCCAGTAGCTACTTATCTCAATCTGACTCTCCTGGGTACGGGTGAATTCTGCTAGGCCTAACTCTTATTAATGATTCTATTATCTTATAGTAGTAGTTGTAGCGTGCATTTTCTTGAAACAAATAAAACCCAGGCTCCCACTAGTGCTTCTAATGCTTACCTTGCAAACGAAGCCTGTAACCCTTCCCAGCTATCCTGGCACCTACGCGGCCCTTGATCTCATACTTTATCCACTGATACGGATCTTTGGGTGCTTGCCTACTAGCCTAAACCATCCAACACCATTGGAATGTGCTACTGCTCCATTAGATCAAATGAAACAAATCTTTCTTTGACTCTTGCTTTGCTGCCCATGAATCCTGTCTTTGATGTCCAATGTTCAGTCTTCCTTTGCTGTCCTTTAGCCTGGCTTTGTTAACCATGTGTCTACCTTGCCCCGCTTGCAACCTATAACTAGTGCCACTATGCGACCTTAACTAGGAACTAAGACTTGAGTTGTGGGGTGGGGCATAGGGATTAAGGACATAAACGTAAGTATACCGGTCCGTAGTGGATCCTTAGTGATTGTGTAGAAGGTGTGTAAAGGGAGAAGGTCGATGCACAAAAGAGTAGGTACCACAGAGAAAGGGAATCGAAACACTACTGGAAAGAGTGGAACTATTACTGGTGAGGACCGCGAACTAACTGGGCTTGAACCATCCATTTAAAGAATAGAACTGCACCCGATGAGACTTACCTCGCTGGGTAAAACTAGCAATTCCACTAGGGCTAACAAGGTGGCAACAACCTACCGCGTATACCTATTGTACTCATTAGTTTGATTCACTAAGGGAAGAGATAAGCCTGATGAGTAAGCAAGAGAACAAGAGCTAGTAGCAATAGACTTAGATAAGGGATAGGGAGACTATGAGTATACCCCCGCTGTGACAGGCTTGCTTTGTAGGTTCAATCTTATAGTGTTGATGTGGCTCCTTTATTCTTCAATTCGGTATTCCCTAATCATATACATTAGAATGAGTTTGACCATGTAGCATGAGAAGCACCCGACTAATAGGAGTAGGAACAAGAGGTAGAGGGCCAAGCAACTTCTAATGTTGCGCGGCAGGAGCCCCGAGTTCAAAGAGCCATAGGAAGTGGAAGTCTGCTGAGCGTACGAATCAAACCGGCTTGAATTCTATGTTTTTATGAGTACCTATTGAATACCCTAGTTTCATCCCGAGTGGAATCGTCCAAAAGTCCAGGTAACGCAAGTCTCAACTAAAAGATCCGCATTAGCAAGAGGAGCAGGAGAAGGAACTGGCTTTGAAGCTCATAGTATAGAATTGCCAGTTTTCATTTCTAAGTCGTATCGGAGCGCTAAACAAGAAACGAGTCCAGTTGTCGGGAGTGACGGATCAGTATCTTTCTAACAGGAACAAGAACAAGATAAACAGATGGAGCTGGAACATCAGCAGTGCCTCTAAGTCCGCTGAGTATCTTCTTCTGTAGATCCTTATCCTTATAGACTCGGGGTTGTTTGGGAAAGAGAATAATCCTTATCCTTATAGACTCGGGGTTGTTTGGGAAAGAGAATAGATTGATTGGATTGGTACTTGCTCTCATCTCATTCCTTATTCGCAGGAGAAATCCCAGTATGAAAGAAGCATTACGCTTTGGCTGTCAGTCATATCTTTCTTCTCTCCCTCGAAAAAGGGAGTTCCGTTAGCCTAGAAGGAAGGGGATACCGTAATGAAACTCTGCTATAGGCTATTAAGCGCCAATGCTTTGATGCATTCAATGAAGTAAGCCTGAAGGGTGTGCCAGATAGATGGAGAAAAACCTTAAGCGCGCAAAGTAACTACACGAAAACTAGACTTGCGCCTCCCTATCGGCTTGTTGTCTCTGATAATACATTTGTGTCTAAAAAGAGGGACTTGCTCAAGACACTGCCTAACGCTGTATAGTTTTGTTTGGAACTCATTAAACTAACGTACTTATTCGAAACTCTACTCTCCCACTAGTCTCGCTCAATGGTTGAGACCCTTTGCTTCCATCGGGAAAGTTAGTCAGTCTCAGTTCGGGCACTTCAGTTATCGGTTAATAAGTAATATTCCTTCCCTCCAAAACATCAGTAGAGCTCAGCTCCCTCTCACCTTAACTTCGTCTCTGCGGGAGCTCATGGTAGAGCGCTTAATGGGCAAGAAGACCTGAGATTATTCATTCTTAATGGGGACCTTCTATTATGAATTTGCTACTTCTTCAAAAAACACCGGAGCTGATAAGTTACTTCCTGAAGACTTATATCAAACCACTTCAACCCGGATTCCCACACATTGGTAGCAAGGGATTCTATAACTACCAGCTAAAGAAGTGGAAGAAAGTTGATTTGATTCCCAGCGGTATGATTTTCTCCTTTCCCTGAGAATAGGCTCTTTTTAGCATTAGCACCTTTCCCTGAGAATAGGCTCTTTTAGTTTGTCCTTAGCTTTGCACCTTTCTTTTCCCTCATAAGAGTTTTTTGTCCTTTGAACCTTCCCTTTCCCTCAGACTGCCCATTTGGAATAAGGAGCTGTCCTGGTCCTTACTTAAGAATAGAGAGCTAGCACTCGAGAGCAATAGCCATAGTAGGTGTGTAGCACGAGGTTTTAAGACTACGGGCCGGGGTAAGTGGAAAGGCTTAGTGGTATAACTATTCTAAAGAGCAAAGAAGGTCCCGTGGGGGTGTGCATTCATCTTCAATCCACCTATTTCTTTAAGGAAGAGTTCCAAGAAAGATAGATGTCAGTTAAATACTCATATAAAGGCTTTTCACGGTGTGCTACGAATCCTTACTTTACTGTTGCTGATGGGAAATCTATATGTTCAACGCTTGCCCTTCTAGGCCTGTTCAAGCTTCTTGCCCGAAAGAGAATTCCAAGTCTCCGGGGCTAATAAGAAAAGTGAACAATTGGCTTCTTACCCATAAACGGATCAAGGGGCGGGCAGCTTAGAGGCTTGTGATAGAGAGTGGTAGACTCCAATCAATCGGTTTTCAATGCTTTCTCAAAGTCTGACTCTTACGATATCATCCTGCAATTCCTTTATCAACCTTTATTAATTCATCCAAGCGCACCTTCCATCACCACAATAGAAATAGTTGGGAGGAAAGAAAACACTAGATGGCGCGATAATTCGTATGAGTAATAAGCGAGATCCAAAATCCAAGTGTTATTCCAAACCATTGGTATAGGGATTGAGTCGATTCCCTGTATATTTGTATTTCAAGGTGCTGAAAGCCTAGCGCATTCAGTGAACTAGTTTATGGCTCGGCTATGTGGGATTTATAAAGGAGAACATCCCTTTTGGATGATAGGGTTTGAAAACCTTGACTCTAGTAATTAGTAAGGTGTCTGGAACAGTAAGAACTTGCCCATATTGACAGGTAACTAAGATATTCAAGTAGGGTATGTCTACCGGCCAACGCTTATGAGATAGTCGTCTTTTGGGGATGACCATAAGATGTCTTTCTAGTAGGGCGCCATAAATCAATAGAGTGGCCTAGATTCCACTCAAACAAGTATAGATCCTAACATCGGTATTTAGGGGCCAATGATAGTTAGCGGGCCTAACACACCATAGTCCTTTCCATTGTTTATATAGAACTCCAATCTCATATCCCATATTTCTACTCTCTTTGTCAATCTCATATCCCATATTTCTACTCTCTTTGTCCATCATATATTCTCTTTATACAAGATTTCTTTTTCCTATATATTCTCAAAATAGATTGGTACCACGGCTCTCTTTGACTAGTTTGATATTTCACTTACAGGAGTCCCGGTTTTTCTATTTATATTATTTAAAAGACAAGAGCTGGAATATGTTGGGGGCCCAGCTAATGTCCGTAAAAGAAACTGGGCGGCTACTGCAAAAGCTTGGATCTTGTTGGCCTCTTCCTTCCTCTTCTGCTTGGTATAGCCTTTGGGATCTAGGGTACTACTCGTTACAAAACAAGGAACCCCGACCGACTGGTACTGATAGGTAGGTTCCGGATGACTTAATATCCAACATTCTCCAGCCTCAGAAGTAACGCCAGTGCCTCTCGAGTTAGTCGCCTTGATCTCGAATACCGCCAGTGTATATCTCCTTTCAAGTGTGCTCCCTGCCACGCAACTCTCACAGCAACTGTCACAGTGTGGCTAACAACAACAGTACCAGTTCTAGCATCAGTGGTGAGTTTTCAAGTGCAGGGCCCATAAATCGTCCCGTTCACAGATCTAATAGGTTCCATAAAATTCTTTAAGTCAGTGGCCTTAGTTTCAATAACCTAAAGCACCGGTCCTCTTATCAGCAGCAGAAGCAATCCTATGGGAGTCTCTTTGGTTCTCCTCCACGATTGACTTATGTATGTATGAAAATGAATACTTATTTCAGTAAACATAGCTATCGTATGTCCACAGCGTTACAACTCTCGTTTTCTCCGCATCAAACAGCTAACTACAGCATCAAAGAACAAAACCGCCAGTCAACACGCCCTTTAGTTCTGCATTTCTGCTGGATGAGGATGTTGAATCAAACCTATAGTTTCAGTAGATTGCAGAGGTTTAATCAGGTATGGAGCCAACAGACAGATCAGAGGTGAGCAAGGACTCAGCTAAGGTTTTGATTACTGACACAACCCTGATTACGATCCAAGGCTCTCATGCTAAAGGACAATATCCGTAATGGGAGCAAGTTCGACCGGTCAGACGGAGTCTCTTCAAGAGACCTGAACCAGTCGAGTCACTTTTGATAAGCTACCAGAACAGAAAGAAATGACCAAGCACATTTGTGGCATATATACGGAAGAGCTCACATCGATGGAAAGCCGGTGTCTAGAGTCTTGGTGGACAATGGAGCCTCAGTGAATATACAGCAACTCTTAATGGTAAGGAGGCAGCCCAAGTCCGAGCAAGATTGGATCCCTTCCGTAGTTTCTTTCAGTGAGCTACAGCACTACAACTTATGGTTCTCTGGTTTCCGCTCTTTACCACTTACAAACAAAGTTAGCGCTTTTAATACGTTAGCGAGTTCCCCTTTCTCGCACTTGCAGAATGACAATCTTCGATCCGAAATATCAAATGAACGCCATACTTGATAAGGTAGGTCTAATCTTTTTTATCAGTCACATGCTATCAGAAGGTCTCGGTATAGGTAAAGACACAAACTCCGCCAAGTGCAAATAGATCCTGGGTCCGCTATCAATGTTATGCCCCTCAAAACAGTAAGGAAGCTCGGGATCCCCACCAGGAAGCTGAGCAGCACAAAGACCCAGGCTTCATCTCATAAAGCGCAAGATTCGCCTCAAGTGCCAGATTGCAGATCTTAAGACAGAAGTCACTTGCTCCGTGATCGAGAACCATACTTCTAACTGCCTTTAGCTGGGAAGGCCTTGGATCCATGCGCATTGTACCTTCTACTTTGCCCCAAAGGTTACAGTACGTTGACAAAACCTGTACAAAGACTCTTTTCGGAGAGGAAGTGGAAGCTAAGTCAGGTCAAAAAGAAAGGGAAATATGTAATCCATATCAAAATGATGTTATCACGGTGAAGAAGTGTGTTGTAAATGGTTTGACCCTTGACACTCCTATACCTCCGATGGATAAAGGGATTAAGGATTGAATTGCCTTGACCTCCGTCTCCTGAGTCGAGAGCTTTCAAGGAGCTGTCTTTCTCTTAGGGGAAAGGGTGAAAAACGAATCATCTTCTTAGGTAGGTGGGGAAACACCCTTCAGGTCAGATCAAGGAGGGTTGGTGACTTCTGGTAGTACTGGGTTTGTTACCGGAATCTAGAATACCTAGGCTGTGGGAGCAAGACGGAACTACCCGAGGTGTTACCGGATGGATTCAATATCTGATGCTGACTTTCCTTTAAGTTCATTCCATAATTGAATCTAGATAAGAAAGAGCAAGCAATTTCCATATGATACTTAAGCGTCTTTTTACGCTTTCAACTTTCTCGTAGGTATTTCGATTCGAGAGTGGATTCTTCTTCTGCACTTTTGAAAACGATGAAACGCATTAACCTAGCACACATTATGTGTTGGTGGGCGGCCTATAAGATATTCTATCCTGAACTCTACTATTACCCTTAAACGAAAAGCTTTATACCCGGATTTCTATTACTTGTCGGTTAAAGCAAAGGTAAAGCGTAGTTGCGAGTGCGAGAGAGATGACAGAAATTCTTTTCCAGCAATTAGATCTTCATGACTCAATTCTTTTACAGCAGCGGGCCTCGAAAGATTCAATCCAAGTTTTCCTTGACCCGGCACAAGAACCAGTGATAGAGTTCCAGCAACAGAATAGAATCAACAAATAAGGGCTTATCTACTTACATACGAGAGATATTCCTTGTTAGTCCTAAGCAAGTCCTTTTTTCGGGAGTTACGTAGGCATACTAATAGAATTCTAACTAATATATATAATGGATTCATAGTCTTTTCCTTTCCTCTCCTACATTATCCTTTATAGATCTCTCTATATCTAACTCTTTACTGTAGATTGAATTAAGCGAAAATGAAATTGAACTCTGCTGCTTAAAAAGATACGAATAGAAGAGAGTGCACCAAAAGATACGAATAGAAGAGAGTGCACCACTCATTAATAAGGTAACTTGACTTGAATAAGGTAACTTCACTCTAGTAACTCACGTAAGCACTCAGGCAACTACTAATAATCACCTACTCTAACTAAGAGGTCCATCTTTATAGGCGTCAATGCACTATAACATCTTTTCGGGTCATAAATAGGGTATTTTCTTCTATTTTGTTCAATTGCGGTTTACCATAGATGAAAATGCGAGAAAGAGGCCTGATTGCTTGCTTACCTTCGACTTAGAGAATTGCCCACCAACATCATGCACACAACACTGAATACCAGTTTCTTTGGCTTGCACCTGTAGCTCGCAGGTTGGAGTTCTGAGTTAGCCCCATATCTCTTGAGCCTGAAAGCAATGCAGTGTCTTTTGACTCTCTTATACTCTCTGACATTGGTTGTGCACTCACACCTTCCTCTTCTCTTCTTCACCGCGACTACTATTATTCTTATACCGATGTGAATTGTAGAACTATAGATTCGATTCTTCTTCTGCTTGTTCAATGGGCACTGCATCTTCTGTTGGGCCTTAGACTTATTTAAAAGAACGATACTTCCAACTTACACCAAAGCTAGTTATCCTTCTACTCATATTGATTCTGACCTCCATCTTAGGGTCTTGCTTCCCACCTTGCTTCTTGAATAGAAGATAGAAGAACTCCTGCCGCGACACATTAGTAGTAAAACAACACTGCCGCTACACTTACTACGTTACTTGGCGGTCATTAGTATAAGCTTGGTGAATTGAACCAGTAAGTAGAAGAATGCAGTTAATAGTAGCAAGAGAAGAGTTGAGCTCGGGGTGAACACTTCTTATAGGTCTAGTCGGGCACCTATTATAGGTAGGTTCGGGCAATAACAAGTGCGTCAGAGCAAGAGAGGCAAGTGTCATAAATAGAGTTTAGGTCGGGTCTCATAAGAAATCAAGTCTAGCTTTTGTTGACAGAGCCATAGGTATAGATGGAAGCCTGAGTTCAAAGAGCATAAGTGGAAGTCAAGTTCGAGTAGAATCCCATCCCGACAGTACTGACTAAGTAGACCTTGCTATCAGGCAAGTCACTACTAATGTGACGCGGCAGCGTTGTTGGACGGGAAAACGTGAAAAAGGAATGACTTTGGATTGGTCTAGGAGGGAAATTGTCAGTGCTACCAAAAAACCCGGGAAAACGTGAACTTTTGATTTCAATGATGCCTTCCAGGAGGCAAAACACCTTCGCTATCAAAAATCCCGAGAAAACGTCAAAATAGAATCTCAATGGACCAAGCTAAGAAGGGAAATCACTTCACTGCCTTTTTTCACGGGAAAACGCAAAGATAGAAAACTTGACTTTGACTCTGCCGCTACACTAAAGTAGTTCCTTGGCTGATAGCCATATGTACTAGTCCTTCTTATTCTTCCGGCTCTGGCTCATCTACTACTACTGAGTTCAATTCTGGAATTCCGTTACTATCTGATTGCCCCAACTCTACTTACTACTAGGATCTACAGCAACAAAATGAGTCTTGTTCCAATGCTCTGGCTCTTTGAACGGCGTAAGATCTATCTTTTCCTTCCCCTGCCCCGGAACTGGCCTTGAGAACTGACTACTTAAACAAGAAACCCAGCTTCAAAGCCTCTCCTCTGTCTCTTATCTTCTACCGACTTACTAGAAGGGCCTACATCTTTTCCTTGGTTACAGATGATCCCTTGCTTGCAGACCCGAACTAACTCTATCAGATTTGCCGGACCTCTCCTCTGATCTGGCTACTGAGTTTGGCTACCTCGTTGCATTCTTATATTACTTGGGTCTATTCTTTGATTTACTTGTTTCATTCTGACTTTAACCTAGCCCTCTCTGGCTCTGCTTCAAAGCCTCTCCGGAGTCAACTAAGGTTACAGATGAGAACTTTCCTACTAAATCCTCTGCCGCTAGGCCAAGCAACGAGACCCCTCTGGTTCACTTTCAGTCTTAACAGTTACTAGGCTAGCTTCAACAACTACCCTTCGCCTATTAAGAAGTGAAGAACCAACTATCCACTACTATTGCTCCTCTCTGCTAACTTCTTTCTTACTTGCTTCATTCGGTAACTATACATACCTATTGCTCATCTACGGGGTAGTCAATATAGAACCTGTCTGGTAAGAACGAGTCCTGACCCTAGTAGTATAGAAGAAATTAGTAAACTCTCCGAAAGACTTCCCTGACACCCTTAGAGCTAGAGCACCAGCCCTCGCACCTACCGAGTCGCCAACAAAGCATTTGGTATCATTCTCAAGTCGAACATTCCCACTTTCATTCTATCTTATTGGGAACAGACCCCGAAACTTACTATAGAGGCCTACAGAACTGGTTGAAGTCTAGGTTATAACATTGGCCTGCCTTTAGTGAGTGACTTAAGAATCTAGTGGGGTGGTGGAATCAAATCACAAACACTTGAAAACAGAGATAAACTACTTATCTTGAAGCTATACACACGCTATACACACTAAGTATCAAAAAAGAACTATCAAAATATCTGTCTCGTCTACAATACCACCTAGGGCAGCTAGCGACTTCACCTCTGATTCCTGCTGAAGATCTGTATTCCTAACCTTTGAAAAGATCTTAGAATGCGCTAGCAATGTAGTATTAGGGCCCAATTGTTAGTTGTTGTTTGCCTGGAGTCTTGGATAGGTAAAGAAAGGGGATATTCCGCTGTAGAAAGTTATGTTCCTTGAGATCAAAATAGGCCTGTTCCAGTTCGAAAGTTAGGTTATGACCGGAATGAATTAAGAAAGAAGTCACTCCTCTTGACCTAGCATCCAGTATTGAATTAAGAATGAGAATTGAACTCACAGGTTACCTCGACTCCGGCTACGCATGGAATTGATTCTTTCCCATAACAACACTTGAGAACTGAAACAACACTCGCTCGTCCTACTGTTTCTGCTGATAAAGAAACTATCACCGGCTATCTATCCTCTGTAAACAAATACAGATTCCACTGGGCTGGGCTCGCTGACCAAAGAATTCCACTCATATGACAAATTCTCTCCTTTGAGCACACGCATAGGAGAGGCGAGGAAGCTAAGCTATAAGTACTGAAGTGAAGTTTCCATCAAAAAAGAAGTTTTGTTTGGTGCTGTAGCTCCTAGTATACGAGTAGTTAGCTCTTAGAACAGTAGTTGCCTGGCTCCTAGTATACGCTTGGCCCAGTCTTGTTCAGGTGCCTCCTATTTCCATTTCATTTAAGAATTCGTTTCATCATGATCGGGCCCAGACTCTGTTTCAATACTGAATTCCACTCCTGTAATATAAGTAAGGGAAAGCTAAACCAGTAGTACAACCCATACCCTTGACACAAAGAATTCAACCAGAAAGCATGAGACTCAAGATAGGAATACATCCAACAAAGAAGTACAGGAATGACACTCGGTTCTACTACTTGTTTTCTTACTAAGTTCTACTACTTGTTTTCCTACGTGCTAGAATCCACGTTTGATTACTTAACGCCCCAAACTACTTAACGCATGGGTTCCGTTCCCCAACTAACCGAATACTGGATTTGTCATAACTTTATTCAAGGTTTTTCAGTGGACCAAGAAACTAGGCAATTCGACTCATAGCTTTAGGGTGGTAAATGACATTATTAAGTATATGCTTGTTCCCCGGCTCTAAAGCATCGGCAGCATCAGATCTTCTCTCCAACTAAGCAAGTAAGGTTTCAAAGAATAGGTTGCTAAGGATACACATCCACTTACTTACTGTAGGCGTAGTGGTCCTCTGCTCTAGTTCTTGTTTCATCTATTAAGGAAGCAGGGCCGCTCTTTCTCTCTTGACTTTCTTTATTGATTTCTTGATTTATGGATTTCCTTGTTGTTTCTTGAAAGACAGATGAGACTACTCCACTATTTTAAGGGGCTGTAAACCTGGCTGTCAACCTGGAACTACCGGGGCTTCTAAGACTGAAGTTGGGAGACCCTTTAATTCAACTTGCAACTATCAGAATCGAGCTACTGACAAACAGGCTTACTTTTCTGGTTTTGATTCCCGTATCTAGGGGAGAGCTTGAACTCTTCCGCTACTATATGCGAGATACTTTCACTTTACATCTAGATCCTTGCTTTGCTGTCTCTAGGCCTGGCACTGCTTACTCGCATTCTTCCTTCCTACTTTCATTATTGAGGTTGCCCATACCATTCATTTATCTTATGTTATTATCCAAAACTCAAATCTGTATTTCACTATCAGGTTTCCTGTCTTCCATTCTTGTCGAGGGTAACAAGGTAGACTGCCCCTCGTTAGTGGTATTCCCTTAGTAGTATTCCCATTCTCGTGTTTAAACCTAGAACACTCCCTAAGAAATAACAAACTCACAATACTTGCTTAAAGCCCGCCACTACTAACTATAGGTCTGTTGCTCATTAGCTTCAAACCACCACTTCCTCGATCTCGTTCTCATACTAATTACCTCAATACTTTCATCCTATAATAGGGAAGAAAACTCATAAGTAAGTATATCGGTCTACACTACAAAGACCTATAAGACCAATAAGAAGGAGGTGAACCACTGCTTCCTAGTAAGCTCTTCCTTTATCATAGCCCACCCTACCGGATCTAAAATATCTGTGAACTTATTAGACTGTCTGTCCTTGATTGAAACCTATAACTACTTACTTCGAACCTCGCCCCTAGGCTTGACTTTCCTTTTATTGGATTAGAGGCTCACTTTATCTGCTTTAAACCTAGCGCTACCGCCTACTAGTCTACCTCTCCTTCCTCTTATTCTTATTTCAATGTCCTTCCTCTTATTCTTATTTCAATGGGGGATTCTCTCTATTGATGAGATATAGCGTATACGGGAGAGAATCAAACAAGTAAGGCAATTACGGGAATGAAATCACTGCTAACAAGATAGGAGCAAGCAATAGGGAATTACACCGCTGACTAAAAGACTGCTTTTCCTACCACTAAGGCTGCCAGCTATTACTATGAGAAAAGCCCTACAGCTAATAAGGGGCGAGCACGGAATACAGACTGACTCATAGAATACCGAGTTAATCTCAATACTACCGATCAAACTTACTCAACTAACTGGGAAATAAACTACCTACCTTGAAGCTATACTGATTCATTGACTTCTTAAGATCCTTGCTTGACTAATAATCCTTTTGATCCTAGGCAAACTCCCCTTGATATAATTCTGACTTGCCACCAACAGGACTCGTACTTAAAACAAGGGCTGCTTTAGATGGCTACTGCTTTAAGGAATAGAACTTCTGACAAACAGACTCGAGCTACTGCTGATAAGGATGCAACACTACTGATAAGGCCCATATAGAAGCAATCGAACCAACGTAAACAAGACTTACTACCTAAAGGATAAGACCGAGTTAGCGCGTCAGGGAATCGAACTCAAAACAAGTCATTTCAATATTGTACTGGCGAGGCTGATACATTACCCAACCCTATCATGCTTCCCCTCTGCCTTTCGTTCTGAAACTACCAATTCCAATTCTGAAACTAATATCAATAAGACTATAGCTCAAATAGGGAATTCAAACACAATAGCCCTACTGGGTACTTTGAAGTCTGCCCATACCTTCTTTCATTCCCGTACCACTGCTTTCATTCCTAGAATCCTAACTTGCTTTCTTGCCTATTAACGGGAGTCTACCATTCCTTCCTTAGAGCCTTACTTACTGTACTGTCTCTTAATAGTGCAATACAGACTTAAGGCAGGGAGAGGTAACCTCAATCTAGGCCAATGAACGGTGTTTAAAGAATCCAAGCAAGACAGGGCAGACTCAATCTACTAATACATGAGGCCAGGAGGGATAGGCTCCACCGGGTGAGCTAACTTCTTTAACTAAGCTTGGAAGCTAGCAAACAAAGAAACGAATCCATATAGTTAAAGCATGAAAGAGAGCACGATAAGTTGTACTTAAGCCAGGGAGTAGCGGACTAACACAAGAGAATAAGAATCCAAATAAGTGTGGTTCAACGGTATTGGTTCAATTCAGATTCTGTTGAGTTACCTTCCAATACCGATACTGGGATGAGAGACAGGAAAGAAATACTTGGATGGCTGGGTGCGGCAGGCGTTCTAATTCACAAGTAAGGTTCGGTTACTGCCCAGTGAAATTCGATCTTTTGAGTGGCTTGTCTGCTGCACCGGTGGAATTCTATTATATAATAGAAAGTCTTGGTGGGCGGGGGGAGTTCCCAGTTATAAGCTAGATTCTCATTGGTCTTGTTTTCATTCTTCTTACCAGTGATTGGATTCCAAGTTTACACAGTCCAGCTCTTATTGATGGTAGGTGAAAAGTAGAAGTTCCGAGTGTAGTTCCTGTTAGTTGTATTGGTAGTCCAAACCCTTGTTAGTTGTATTGGTAGTCCAAACATTGAGTTAGATGAGAGTCCTGTGCCAACACCCTACTTTAGAGCAGAGAGATTAGGTAGAACCAGCTGTCATTAGTATATGTTTACTCCATCTAGAAACGGACCTTAAAGAGCTATACCTACCAACTGACCTTCCCGAACAACAATACCTATAATTCTGATTTGCCATTGAGAACCTATATCCTGAACTCCGTCTTCGGGCGAAACAACATGCATTGGGCTCCGTCTTCTGTCGGTGTTGCGCACACAATCATTCTTCGGGCAACGTAGCTCATTCAGAGCAAGACCATATACCTCATGCATCACAGGGCCGGGCAACTGATCGAAGGGGTACGGGCAACTGCAACAATAAAGCAAGGTCAGCGTCAGCTGCTGGCAGCTGGCTCATTCAGTAAGTGGAACCGTTCATTCTTCAAGTGGGTTCACTAACTCTCTAGCTAACAGAACTCATTCTTGAAATCACATAGCTCAGTCTCCAAGCAACATAACTCATTCTGTAAGCTACCATTCAATCAGTCATCGTGGTGCGGACGAGCAACAACAATAACCCCGGTCGGGTATTCATTCTTCAAGTAAGTACCATAGCTCGTTCTTGTAGCAGAACCACTAATTCATGGGGGTGCGATCAACTGGTCGAGGTGCCCGACACTAAGTCTATGAGCGGTAATTCACTTATTCAGAGGAGGTAGTCGAACGAACCACTAATTCTGTGTGTGAGCGACCATTCACTCAGTCTATTAGCGTCCATGCAACCACAAAGGCTTTGAGCAATATAACTCATTCTGGAATGGAATCTTTCTTATAATCCAAAATGGAACTAGTAAGTAGCGGACCTACACTAAGAAGTGAGCCCGCCCTTCCCTATCTAATATCTGTTTACTTCCTCCCTGCTACTAGGCCTGTTCCTGACATTCCACCAAGTAACGATACCAAACTTTCACTTTACTCACTCTATGACTCCCGCCTTCAATGCTTTAGTTCGCCCTGGCATTCTGACTATCTTTTCTCTAATTCCCGTAGTTGCACCTTGCATTCATATCCGTTGCTTGAGCCCGACTTAGGGTATTCTTTTCGCGTATATTTCTGCTTTTGTTTACTTGTATTGATATGTATTGATAATGTGTTTTATCATATTCTATTTGATTCGAATTAATTAGTTGGTTTCTTAGCGTAATGTCCAGTAGTTTGCTTAGCGTAGTCAAATAACAAAAGAATATACCATCCAAATAGCTTCCCTTTTCCTTCCTTGTTGAATATCAGCACTAGCACCCCGGAAAGTCAGCATTAGTGAGGGCTAGTTGCTCTGCATCGGCGAAATATCCAGTCAGGGCGTAATAAGGCGTTAGGAGTTTCAAGTGTTTGTTAGTGAGTTTCAGTCTTCCTATGATTCCGGCAGGGTGTAGCTCAAAGTAGTGGAGTCCAAAGTTCTAGTAGAGATAATAAGAGGTGAAAAGCTTTACCTTTGCTTTGTTAGTGCTTGTGCTTCCGCGCTCGACTCGATAGATTCAATAAAGTTTGCTCCCGCAATCAGATCTGAATGACTAAAAGAAGTCACTATTCTTCCTTTTCGACTTTCATCCTTATTTCGAGCACAAGGTATAGAGTGGAGTAAAGCGCTTCCCCTTCTCTTCTGATCGGCTCGGCCTGGCTTCCCTTTGGAATTGAACGGACACAAAGAAATAATAATGTGTTATTGCGCTCCTTAACCGAGACTTGGGCATTCATTTGATTCTAGATGGATGATCTGAGGCTTCTTATCCGTATGTAAGATTAATACCTTTCAGAGCCAACACTCTCTTCTGATTCTTTCTCTGAGAAACTCCACTTAGTCTTCTTGCGCCTAGGAAAACTGTCATTTCATCATTGAGTTGACCCTTGAATTGAACTGAACCGCAGAAATCTATTTAGAACCTAGAGCAGCTGGGAACTTCAGAACCCCAGAACCCCCGCGCTAATACTACTCGCTCGGTTAAGCTGTCAACCCTTCCTATGCCATTCGAAAGTCAACCCTTCCTATGCCATTCGAAATAAGATGAAGTGAGTCCGTCCTTCTGTGGCATTGGAAATTATCTTACTGTGGCATTGGAATTCTCTTATGTTTTTGATTCCTTCTGTGGCATTGGAAATTAGCTTAGATTTATGATTCCTTATTGCTTATGCTGTAAAATCCCCCAGAATACCCCTATGCATACGTGGTTCTGAGATACCCATGGAGAGGCACATTACAGTACATGTATGCTTCTAGCTTGAATCTTCTTCCAAATGATAGGCGCATATGGACTTCTTCGGATCAATATGGAATTATGACCCCGTGCTCACACACACTCTCTCTAGATTTTCTCCCAATCACCCCGTGCTCACACACACTCTCTCTAGATTTTCTCCGCAGTAGAGAACGATTCAAATAATCTATGCCCTTTCTTCGGTCAACAGAATTGAAAGATGCAAAATAACATCTATGCTACTTCCACCTTTCTTCGGTCAACGGAATTGAAATAAGAGAATAGCACCTATATTCCTCTCTACGGTGTTACATTTGGAAAATACTATGAAATGGATTTCTTGGTGCATCTAAGTTTGATTCTTTTCGGTCAGGAGTAAGGAGTTGTTTGTGATAGAATGGGTGTTCTTTCTCTCGACGAAATGGGGGGGATCTCAATGCCAAAACAAGTTACCTGATTCTGTAGGTTTTCGATGCCTTCTCTTGCATTGCCAGGAATGAGTGGTGCGGAATTCTTGATTCTGTCAGAATACCTTTGAATGCAATATATGCTTTTACTTTTGTCATGGCTATTGGAATTATATGAACTCCTATTTGTTTTTTCTATCTTACGTCAGATCGATCTTCTATAGATACAAGCTATTCCATGTTCAAAACTAGAATATTGCTGATTCGCGGGACCACGAGAACTATTTGTTCAAAACTAGAATATTTGCACTACTCTCTTAAGTGACTATATTCTCTATGGGATGGGGTGGTGGCTAGCTCAATGAAATTCCATGATTTGCTTTTGCCCAACAAGCAACTTACGGGGCTCGGTAACAGAGCAGCTGCTAGGTAGGCATGGCATTCATTCTCTTCTTTAGTAGGTTCGGCTTCTTGCTATATACGATAAGACTCGGTCAGTTTCAACTAGACTTGTCACTGTAGTAGTGAGGCCAAGCAACTCTGCTAGCTCTACAAAACTCTCAGCAATAAGGGTACACTAACGTTTAATCTGATTTTGATTATAAAGAAAAAGACTGAAAGAATCCATTATACAATACCTGAGTTGCGGCGGTTAGCTTGGCGGGTTCGAGTGTTGGTGCCGAGATAATAATCTGTTCAATCTTCTTCTGCGTGTAAGGGAGCTCGAAGCTATGATCTGCTTTCAGTTGGTCTCGCCAGTGTATTCATAATCTTGTATCATAATCTTTTATATAGAAAAGGGAAGTGACTAAGTATGGTTCAGTTCACGAAGGAACAAGAATAAGCTTATGGAGGTCGGCCCTACTCTATAAGGCGACCAATGCCAAACAACTCCAAGATGTGGCTCCGTCTTTACTACACTGCTATACTCGACTCACAAGTAGGCGAACGCTCGTGCTTATACTCTTCAGGACTTCTAGTACAAACAGTCTCCTTAGCCTTGGCTAGTTTTCCATTCCTTAGTAGTCTCCACAGCGGACGTTCATAACCAAGATCTCACTTTCTTCGATGAAGTTACGAAGTTATTCCTGAACGGCCTGAGCTTGCCCTACTTCTCATTCTCAATTCTAAGGAGAGGTTTCTTTAGACACAATTCTCTCTAGTATTACTTCTACTTAGAGTTACAGGAGTGAATCTAGTGGGACTTCTACTTAGAGTTACAGGAGTTAATAAGATAACATGAATCTCTTTACTTCCTGTAGATTATATCCAATTCTATATACTATGAACTCAACTCCCTAGCTAGCCCTTCCCACAAGGCCTATTTAGCAATCTCGACTTGCCAATGGAGAATCAATACCGGGGCATGGCTTTCTAAAGGTACAGTTTGACTTCCCCCCTGAGTTTGGGGGCGGGGGTTCAGCGTCCGATTCGACAATGAACACTAAATGAAACAGCAACAAGAAAATCACTTGATAACCTACCGGAGATTGATTGGAGACTTATTCCGTAGGCCCTCCCTTCCTCTATGCTGTGTGAACCCTTTTCTTCTATTCTATAATATATGGTGTGACGAGAAGGTTCAATTCTTTCCTTTCATTTATCTATAATATATGGTTTGAGTGGTATCATCCCCTAATCTATGACGTTCGATAAGGTTCAATTCATTCCTTTTTTCTGCATTTGGAATTCCAGGCTTTGGGAGACCCCGATTAGACTTCGTCATCCTAATTTCCAAGATGGAAAGAGGGAAAGCCCAACCCAATAGAAAATATAAGATGAGAGGTGTTTTTAATGGTTCTGGGCGAGAGAAGGGAGTGGGAAGGAGGGCTAAGCAGGAACAACCATTCAAACTATCCGCTGCAACCATTTCGGAGTGCAAAGACCTTTCTCGCTGGTTATAGGAAAGCATAATGGAGTTTTCTGCAATAAAGCCCTCTTTTTAGAAAGCTTGAAAGGGGGCGGACTATTTGCAGCTTTCGAAACACTCCTTATCGGGCCAAACAACCGCTATTTAGATTCTCTGCAGCTGGGAGGTGCGGAAAGCCTTCTTCAATTCGATTATGTTACGTATAGAAATTCAAAACGTATGCTTGATCGGAATCTTCACTCTGATCATTAATGGTGGATTCTATCTATTCCGGAATGAGAGATGATTGGATTAGAAGAAGGAGGGAGGAGTTCTTCCTGTGTTGGCTGCTAGAGAGGATATACTATTGAGGAGGGTTCCGGTTTCGACAAAAAGATAGTAGCACAGATGATGGGAATGCAGAGTATATGAGTCAGAGTCATTCCGTTGTCTTTTCCTCTCGAATAAGTTGCTTTTTGAAGTCGTTTGCCAGCGATGGATAAGCTTTCTCGATTGAATTCATTCCCACCTAACAAGCATCCCCATAAGTCCAATCATAAGGATCAGAAGCAAGTAAGTATCTCGAGCGAAAGTCCGCTGGAAAGAGATAATCTAAGTATGACTCTGAAGGTAAGGGCTATCTTATTAGTCAAAATGCATTGTCAGGACTGAACAAGGTAAGAAATGATGGATTTGCGGTTCACCCACCCTATGTTCAACTTAGCAAAAAGGGATATACTCTGGTCTCAGTTAGGGAGTTCGGATAGTCCTATCCTAGATATCTTATAGCGGAATACTTTATACTTGTATCTTATCTTAGTGGTGCGAGTGTTGCAGTTCAATTCAAAAAAGGTATGCTGTGAAATCTTATTCTAAAGAAAGGTAAGCTATAGCTATGTCTTTACTTGGATCTATCCGAGCTCGTGCAAGAGCTCATTAATTTCATGATTCACTTGACGTATAGGTCGGGCAAGCTGATAGACTCCAATCTTTTCCCGATTCTGCACTCGAAAGATGCTCTTATGCTTGAGCCTATGATTCCCTAATGACAATCTACCCTAACTGTTCCTGGTTTACTCTCGCCCTACTGCTCGAAGTCAAAGGTAATGTATGTATCTTCAATCAAGTCCAGCTCTTAAAGCAAAGGTGAAAGGTACGCTAACTCTAGTAGGTCAACACTGCTGGTTCTCTCACCTCCAAAGTTCGAATGGAATGAGAAAGGTTAACTCGACTTGCGCACGGATCTTGTAGACGGAACTCTCACTGCTTCGTCTCCTGCTGAAGATCCCGAAAACCAGAATTGTAGATGTAATGATGTAATGAGAGCCCGCCTCCCAAGGAGTACGCAGAGGAAACAAATACTTCTGTTATTTCTCTTGCACCACAGAGAAAATGTTGTTACCTAACGGCTGAAGATCTTTCTCTTCAAACAGAATCTTCCTCTTCTCTCGGTGCTAACTGTAAACTTCAACTAAAGGAACTCGTAGACAACTAAGGTAAAGTAAAGCCAAGCACCCTACTCTAGAAAGCCAATCACTACACTGGAATTTCCTCTATTTTCAGATTTGATACGAGAGCACAATCACCTCTTTCTAAGACAAACAGATTCAACTTGACCTCGCTTGCTTCATAAGAACATTCTCAAGGGGCAAAAGAGGGCCTCATTCTCTAATAAGCCATGGGAAACTCATAGATACAAGCTTTGCTTATTATTCGGAAGAGCTTTGCAATCATATCTAAGCTGTAAATGAACATTGCCTACCCTGAGGTAGAGGCAACCAACAGAACCGAGAAAGCGAGAGCGACCTTGGACGCCACAATCAGTTCTACAAGATGGAATTCCTTCTTTTGTCGGGGTGCACAAGAAAAGAACTAGTAAGGAGCAATAAATAGAAAAGAACTAGTAAGGGGCAATAAATCAAGTCCCGAGTCTCTCTTCTTTAGAAAAAGAATCAGAATGGAACAGCCCACTCACTCCCTGTGTCGGTAACACACACCTAGCGCAGAAACTATATCATCAGCTGTTCTAAATTCCAGTGGTGAGTAAACAGATGCTTTATTATAAGCTGGATCAGGACCAGTGGATGTGCTTATTAATGATGTTTCAGTTCGACTTTCCTATGTGTCAGCAGCAGTTCTACTTTCCTATGTGTCAGCAGCAAACGGTTCTTCACTTACATTAGATAGAATATGATAAAAAAAGAGCAACGCTTTGAACCTTACTAAGGCACTTAGGCTTTTTCCTCACTGCACTCTGATACTAATGGCACTTTGACTTTATTCACTTCACTCTGATACTAATGCACCCCGCTCCAATAAGCGAAGCGTTAGAACACCCTACCTATAAGTAAGTTAATGCACCAGCCACAATAATAGTGTTGATTTCTGCCATTGCTAATTCTGTGCGAAAGTAAGGTTAAGGCGGTAAAGAAGAAAGGGAAGCAGTGTACTTAAGGCAGACTACTACTAGCGTCTTGTGCGCGTGTGGAGAAAGGTTTCAGTCCAATACCAGTCCTGTAGTTGGCTTAGAGTATCCTTCAGTTCTGGTTGAATCCCTTGTTGAAACTGAGTGCAATTCCATCCCAGCCACTACTACCGACGTATACAAAGGCACAGAAAGGAGAGTCTCGGGTGCGAGTGTTGTCGATGAGAAAGAAAGGAAGCTGTGCAATGAAAGTCGAAACCAGAGAGAGAAGGTTGGTGCTTAACTTCAATCGTATATAGAATTAGAGGCGCAAAGGAAGCTCCAATCCAAAGCTAACAGGGGGAACAACTCCCTAATGCTATTGTTCCAGAAGCTACAAGAACAAGTGGTTCACTCGGAACAACAAGTCCTATTTTCTCAGGTGCCTAATAGAATGAATAGGTCCTAAAGAATCTAAGGTTAACTCATTATCGGTACCTTCCTTTTGAGTTCCTCAATTATTTGATAGTCTGTATACAGAGCCGAAGCCAAGAATCAGCAGTGGAAAGAGAATCTGTAGTGAAAGGGAAGCCTACAAGAGAAGACGCTGGTTAGGAAGCAGTTACGAGAGGAAATGTTGTTTCTGTTCTAAAGTGAGATTTGAAGCAGCTAATCGTTTGCTAGCTGGGTATGCTCCCGCAGTAAGATCAGAAGCCAGGGGTCGAGTTACAGCAACAGAATAAACAAAGGGGGCTCATGTAAAGAAGTCGAGTCTATTTCTGTGTGTCATGGTCCAAGCATGAAAGTTCAGTTATGCAGGTTTGAGTATGGTTTCCAGTTTGCTTACGTTCATCTCCAATAGGAAGCTCTGCGTGAAATCTAAAGCGGGGGGGAAATAAATCAGACTGTAGATTACAGGTGTGCGGTGTACTGAAGTGGAGTTCAAGAAGAGAAGCCTACAAGCAATAAGAAGGAAGGGAGTCGTGTATATATTAGAGTGAAAGGAAAGGCTAAGGCTTTCCCGAGTATACGAGTTCGGGCGTGGTGCAAAAGATATAGATTCAACAAAATAGAGAGATTCCCCAAAACCGGACTTGTGGATTTGTTTCTTGCCTTGAAATATGAAGTTGTCAACTAAAACTGTTAATTGCACTTTTGCCACTTAATGGGCCTGCCTTGTCAACAAGGAATCATCTTACTGTTCTTGAGAGCGCAGACGCATAAATCCATTTCCATATTACTTATGTGCATGTCATATAAGAGAGCAATCGAGGAGCTCACTGACCCGTCGTTAGCGCTTTACCCCATTCAGTAAGCATTAGCACTAAGTCTTGCCCGAACAAGAAGAAGGGAAGTTTACAAGTGTCAATTCAGTTACATTAGCTATGTATAGGTGTTACTTAGAGAAAGATGGGTTTATAGCCGACTATCATTATCTTACTTACTCGGTCTACTCTCATTAATATGATTTAACCACACTCGATTCTTCCCTTAACTTCGCTGGAGCAGGAGCTGGATCTTAGGCTTTTAGTTGCTTGGCCCTGTTACACTTGTCTAGTAAGTCCTGTCTTCGTACCCGGGGTTTAGTCAGTTAAGTCATCCGCCGAAGCCTAGCCGAGAGAATAATCCTTTCTGGTTGAAGTTGCTTGTCTAGTCGTTGCTTGGCGATTCTTCTAGAACTTGTTTTGAGTCTAACAATACTAAATAGGACTTGAGCAGCTAATCGAGAAAAAGAATGGAACTTGGAACCCGGGCTTTACACAGACTACCGGGATACTAGAAAAAAGAGCACGGCGCCCCTAACCACTATGATAATGAAAAGAAACTCCAAGAAATTAGAATAAGAGTGTTTCGAAAAGAATGAAAGGGAAGTAGATCCATTCTAGTCAGTTGCAGTTAAAGCTGGCAGCAAGGATCTGGATCTGTAGTTACATAACGAGAGACAAGGTAGCTAGAATAGTAGTTAGGGGAGGAAGTTTGCTGGGAAGGGGTTTCAGTTTGAACTACTATGCTAGTAAACTCAATTAGAGAACAGGCACTTCAGTAATAAGTATAGGAATGCTCTAGGCAGGATAGTAAGATAGAGAAAAGGTAGTAAGCATGGGAGGCAGTAGAGCAAGATAGTGAAGCTAAGGAGAGCAAGTGTAAAGATCCGTATCAGTAGCTAAGGAATAACAGTTAGGTTGCAAAGCCTGATATCTATACGGTCTAGTGGGGCTGATATTCCATTCTCATATAAAATAACTCTAACTACAGAACGAAAGGAAGGAATCTAAGAGCTAGCCCGGGGCAAGTCAGATTGATTTGTCAGTAAATAAGATTTAGATGTCTGTTTTTCCGTTTGATAGGAAGGAGCGTCGAAGCAGAGATCCGCCTTAGAATGGGGTGACCCGCACCAAGGCCAATGAAGGAACCTAAAAGGCATAGCCTCTCACACTAAACAGACCTTTCTGAGCAGCTTTCACTCTCATAGCAAACAAAGCAAGAAACAATGCTTATTACTCATAGCAAAGCAAGAAACAATGCATGCTTATGAAACTACATTCTAAATAGAAGATACTACATTCTAAAGATAAGGAAGGGCGTGAAGGTGGGTTAAGTGAGGGCATCAGTAGCTTCAACTAAAGAATAAGTCGAAAAGACACGGAAGCGAAATCCGCAACAGAGCGAGTAGCCGGGTGTGAGTGTTATGGATCTAGCACGAGCTGCAGAGCTAGACAAGCTAGCAACAAACAAGGATCTTTTCCGCCTTTCAATCAAAGGGTATTTTTTCTCCTGATTAAATAGAATATATGTTATATACTGGCTCCTTACAACTACAACTACTACTCGAACTACCCGAGACACAACCAGACTTGCGTAGGAGCATCGGCAGGTCTGGGCTAATCCTAGCCAAGTGTCTTACAGACCATGTTTCTCACCGGTTTGTAAATTGCCCGTTGAGAGTTGGGGCAAGCTTAGCCACCCCTTCCTTATACATAGGAAGCTATTAGGTCAAACTTGAACCACGTAGCGGTCTCCAGAGAAGACAGCAATAAAAAGGTGTGTTAATGACGCGATGGGCAAAGACAAAGGGCAGAAAGAAGGTCATCGAAAGTATTCCTTTATCCATCTTTCCTTGTAGTCGAAGAGCGAAGAGAACCAACCCACTCACAAGGATTTTCGGGGCGATATCAAAATAGCCCTGGCTGGCGGGAAGAGAGTAATCCCAAAGCTGACACGCAATAGTTTCTCTCTTCTCTTCTTACCCCAATGTTTTAGTCTAATTGAACAGGATTTGGAGAGATCCCCATTCTTTCATAACCTCGGCAAAAGCATATAGCTAGCGTTTAGAAAGTGACTCGAAAGGCTTCATCGATCGAGACTCAAACGATCACATATATATAGGAGGGGAGCTATGAAACTTGTTGGGAGCAAGCAACCTTTCGCGCTGCTCACACACTACTCTGCTCACTCATAAGTTAGATAAGTAAGACAAGCGCTTTTGTTTAGGTCAAGAAGGGAAAGTGACTCGAAAGTTGACATCTATATATTATATATGAGGAAGACGCAAACTGGTATAAATCGGGAAGCAGCAGCAATACTTCCTTTGCCTAATTCTCTTCTTTCCTAGCATACGCTCTACTTACTTATGCGGCTAACATAACGAGTGTCAGCGGTTAGTAAGGTAGGGCTTGTAAATAAGAGAGAAATCTTGGCAATGGTTTCGTCCAGTGTTACAAGATGGATGCCTTGCTTTAGATTAGCGTAGCGGGACCTAACCTATGATTGGTTGCTGTAAGAAAAGGAATCTATTAAGGTTTTCGGGCCGGCAGGGAGGTTCACTTAGTCCGAAAGTAATATAGCTCAGCCTGAAATAGATATGTCAATTATTCTTTTCTTCTTTCAGTTGGCCTTTAGTTTCTTTTCGCGCATCGCGACCACGAACTCATTCTTCGAGTTAAACAACACATAGTCCTTTAGGAGCACCTATCAGCCCGACCATGGACTCATTCTTGTGGTTATGCTTTACGGTCGCATGGTAGCGCTAGGGCATGTGTGTTTGTTTCTTCCGTGGTTGCGGTGGTAGACACCTTCTATGAATGAGAGCGATGACAATAGATGTGTTTCGTCCGAAGACAGAGTTACCCTACGTTAAGAATGAGTGAACTAACTCCTTTTCTTTATTGTTGACCGAACCCTCGACCAGTTGATCACACGTCTTTCTTGTCTTCGATCAGTTGCCCGGCCATTCAATGAATTTACGATGTACTACCTTCGTTGACCGGGGACGATACTACCTTCTAAGCATGGGTGAGGTGAATGATCCCCGTAGTACGTTGTTTCTCCCTAAGACTGATTCCTGGGGCGCTCTCCCATAAATTTTGGTGAACAAGACTGACTGGCCCTCCAGGACACTTAAGAATAGGTGATTCCTTTGAGTGACTAGCTGCAGCAGGTTTCTCGCGTATGTTGGGTATGTGGTGGAGAGGTACGTCGGTGGGCACGTGGGTATGTGCGCAAGTAAGCTAGGCATCCCGCTACCTCAACTCAAAAAAATAGTATTGGCACTGTCAAAAGTCATAATTGCATTGGCGCTGTCAAAAGCAAGAATCAAATTGGCACTGCGTAAACTATCTTAAGAATCGAATTGGCATTGGCACTGTTGAAAGAGAGTGGGTTCGTTTTTCTTTTTCGATTAATACAAGCAATAATATATAGTAGGTAGGGTGGTTCTTCTATTGATACAAATAAATAGTAGGTAGGGCTATGACTATTACTATGAATATAATATAAGAGAGTAGATAGATAAGTAACTGTATATTAAATATCAATAAATAATATAAGTCAAAAGAATAATAAGGTATTTCCAGGATCAAAGAGAGAATGAAAACAAAGATAAGGAGACTTAGATTCCATGGATATAGGCCGGTTTTCTAGCTTAGGTCTTGTATTCTTTATTCTGATTTGGATTATTATCACTCCTAAAATGTTTGATTATTATCACCACTAATGTTAGTATTAATGTGTATGTTAACATCTTAGCCTTATAGCTCGTATCCAATGCCGGGGTACCCTTAGCGTCGACCTAAGCCTTTAAGACAAGAGTCTAGTCCAAGAGTGAGGTTATCCGTGCTGGCAAGCATTTAGTCTAATGCTTATAGGGTCAATCCATAATTCCAGAAGTCAGTAGCCGTTTTTAAACAAAGTATAAGGAAGGGGGAAGGTTTCATAGTGAGGGAATTTCTAGTGGGGATGCGAGGCATGATACGGCGAATGAAAGCAACGAGTGCGAGTTTCAAAACTAGTGAAGTCAGAATCCAAAGTGAGTAGTTAAAGAACTCTCTGTGTGGGCTTGGCCGCTATGAAGTAAGGCTCGGCCTTTTAGGTATATAATAGGGCTTGGGCTCCGGGGCTGGGCTATGACTGTTGAGTCGCCAATAGGCAATGTCTTAGTGAGATACACTAACGAGAGATACTTTCACTAACAAACAATACTTTCAGGAAGGAGTGGCAGACCCCCAGTTAAGAGTGAGTGTGTTTAGGTGCGTTACAACTATAGAATGTATTTCTTACTTTAGAGCTGGGTAACAGCAGTGGATTTCCCAGTGAGTAGTGGAATTGCCAGTTAGTGGTATAAGCCCTTTGAGTATAGTGGTTTCGTTCTCTTACTATTGAATTGAGTTCTGGCGGCATAACCTATGCTTTTGAATGGAATTATCTTAGTATAACCTAGGTGTTACGCCTAGCCTAGAAATGTGGAGGTTGGTGCTCTAGTTCAAGGTAGAGTTGTTGGGTAAGACAAATCAGAATGAAAGGTATCGTGGGTGCTCCCATAGAGAGTTAGTTCTTTTTTGCCCCTTAGGACAATTCTGTCTTTTGTATTTAATCATTAGTTAACTATTCGATGTATCCTATCTCTAGTAGGGCTTCTTGGGCTACTGGTGAGTTAGGCTCGCCATGTGTGGTAGATAGTAAGGCTTAGGCTAATATGAGTGCAATTCTTCCTCACTTGCATAGGTAGCCATTCTTGCTTTCCTTAACCTTCTTCTTACTGATATACTGCTATGAGTCTGATGCCAGGTTCATGGGCTTCAAATACTGGCTTTCCTACTTGACTAGTCATTATTGTACTACTTGTAGCATTCCTTCCTTGCATCCTGTAGTTAGAGAGTTGACCCGCCCATGCCCCGGTTTCATCTAGTAGCTACTTGGACGAGTCTCCCGCTGCTGACTTTCTTTCTTATAGGAGTGAGTTTGAGTCTCTCGAGCTCTTGTCTTAGGGAAGAAAACTCTGTATTAGTATAATATAGGTACGATATGTAGCGCATCCCTAGGGAATCCAATAATTCCAGTTTCTAGTAAGAATACCAAAAAGGTATCTCCAAGACTGAACTAGTGCCCAACAAGAACAAAACTTCTAATAACAATAATGGAAAAAGAAAACGCGAATGACCCAAAAACTGTAGAACTGTCGATAATGATAACAATAATTGATCCCGTCTTTCATTATTACTTCCTGCGCTCCTACTTTACATAGATCCACAGTCTTTTACTAATGGGGTAAATTCTCCTTCCCTCACAGGATTAGCCAGTCATTCCTGTGCTACTGAGTCCAACTCTAATAGTTGTTAGCAAAAGTCTGAGTTCTGGGTTCAATTCTGTCTTTTGTATTTGTTTTCTTTATTTACTAACTTGGTATTGGTGTAGTTCCATCCTTGCCCCTATTAGGGTTATTCTCTAACTATATGATAAAACACATTCTACTATATGGCAATACTTAATACTCAAACCAGAAGAAAGAATCAAAGAAAAGAGAGGCAGGGCAGGTCAAAGAACGGAGCTAACTAAACTAAGAATCCAACAGTACACTAACAGACTGAAAGCCAGGGCAGCGAGACTTAACCCAGGCAAGTGAGAATGCAATCATTAACAACCAGGCTTAACTCCACCCCTACTTCAGACTGAAACCCCCTTATTGTAATTCCAACCGGGCTCCAACAAGGACCAATCAGACTCCAGCAGTGCCAGCCAGTCTTCACTCACTGACTTGCAGAACGAAACCGGGGAGCGACAGGCTAGGGCTACTAACTACCAGCAACCAGACTGAAACAGAGCAGTGATAGAATGAAACAGCAGGATCGGAAAGTTAGAATGAACCCGGGTAGCGAAGAGGAATGCAACCGCTGTCAACAAGCCTGAAGTTCTAGCTGGGTCGATCAGAATGCAACTAACTAGTCAAAGAACGAAGCTCGATCCAATCAGACGGAAACCCCTTATGAGAATTCCGTTCAAGACTTCAACCAGGCAGTTCAAGAATGCAACTAAGCGGTAAGGAAGCTGGTCTTCAACTCACTCGTCAAAGAATCAACCTAAGGAGTCAAACAATGAAGTAAAGAATCCAACTAGTCAGTATGAGAACCAAACCGGTACCACTGAGACTTCAACGAGTGAGGAACAGCCTGTGCTGCTAGGTAGGCTCGGGCTGATACTGGTGCTACTCAGAATTGACCTATGTAGTCAAAGAATGAAGCTTAGGTGTTACAGGCCGATGCTATAGGTATACTTAGACTGAAACAGGTGCTTCCAAGCCAGCTACTGGTGCCACTCTGTCTTCACCCGGTGCTACTGAGACTGTTGCCGGGGAGGCAAGGAATGGAACTAAGTAGACCCGGAATAGAGCTACTAGGGAAAAGACTTCACCCAGTGCCGACAGGACTGATGCCAGTGAGTGACAGAATGAATCAAGTGCTACCAAGACTTCACCTAGTCATAGGCAGGCTTCAATCAATACCAATCGGAATGAAACGAGTGAAGGGATAGGATGAACCCACAGCTACCAAGGCTGCTGCTTGGGGGTTAGGGAATGTAGCTAGTTAGTATGGGACTGCTTCTATGTAGTTAGAGAATAGAGCCAATACCACTCAGAGTGTGCCCACTGACAACCAGTCTTCAACCACTGACAACCAGACTTCACCGAGGTAGTTACAGAATTGATCCCCTGGGTCCGAGCCAGTAGTTGTTAGAGAGAAAAGATGCTATGTGTAAGTAAGGGGAGGGGAGGTCGGGTCTAGGTAATAAATCAGAATTAGTTGACAGAGCAAGAGGCTAGTTATTGTAGCCATAGCTTAGGTCGGGAGCTAAAGAGTTCAAAGTGGAGTTAAGAGAATTCCACCAGTAAATCAAAGAATCAAACTCAGAAGAAGCTCGTCCTAGTCAGTATAAGCCTTAAAGCTAGGGGGCAGCTAGTGAGTAACAGCTGGTAACACCACTATGTATTATGGAACAGTAAGCCTACCGATTCTCCGCTGCTATAGTAAAGGTAGTTACAGAATCAACTCCGTTCTTCCCTTGCCCACTGATTCCCTGCCGCTTCCCACTGATTCCCTGGCTGTTGGGGGTCGGAATAGAGCTAGTTCAACTAAGAGAAGGAATGAGCTAAGGTAGTTTAAGAACGAAACAGTAGGTGGCATGGCAGGCTGCTGCTGGGTATTTGCGGACTGAAACCAGGGAGTCAAAGCCTTAGCCCAGTGCTGGCAAGACTATAAGGTTGTGCATCAGCCTCAGTTCAATTGTAAGCTGCAAACTACAGAAAGGAACTTAAAGGAAAGGTCGGAAATGATAAAGCACGCAAGATATGTTATTGGCGCGAGTCTACACTACGATAGAATCATAAGTGAGAGTTGATGTTGAAAGTCCAGGAGAAGAAGACTGATTAGAAGCTGTTCAATTGTCAGCAGCAAGTAGTTCTTCTTAAAGTGTAGTTCCAGATTCCAGGAGAGTTACAGAAGTAGAAGAGAATGCTTACCTAGCGCTTAAGGCTAAAGAAGAAGCTAGATCAGATGCGGGTGAGGAAACAGGCCCAACATATGAAAGCAGTAAGAGTGAAGTCGTAGAGATCAGAAGCTTGCTTGATCCGTAGTTTTATACCTAGTGCTCAATAAGCTTTCAATTCCATTCAACACTTGGAGGATAGGTTGCCAAAAGGTAAGAATCCACTTTGCTACTGGCACTCGCACCGCCCTCACTTCACTCCACTACTTCGAGCTCCAGCAGAATATCCGGCTTTTAGCTAAGTTGAACCTCTGTTCCACGACATTTTCGCTTATAATCTTTCAGGTTCCTTCCCGCTTGCTTACTTTGTCTCCGGGGAGTATACTCTCCTGTTACGTCATTCTCTACTGAGCTTGCTCTTTCTTATCTAGATTCAATGATTTCTGCTCCTGCTCCGCCAAGCTACTACTGTAGTATAAAGTAGTATAACCTATTTGTTAAGCAATGATCAATATGACACTTGGATCTTTCGAGTCCTGTTCTATGCCCAACAACTATTCCAGTTTTCGCTATTCCTGTTTTCGGAGGTTTAGGCTCAATCAATTGAAACCCCCCGCCAGTCTAGTGACCAGTCTAGGCCTATAAACAATGATTTGTCTGGGTTAGGATACTTTGATACATTGATTCACTTACCGCTTACTTGCGCACTGCCTCTAATCCTTCATCTGATCCTGCCCCAGCTCCATCTTTTGCTGATGATCTTGTTCCTACTTTGATCCTTATTCTACAGGAGCTCACTTTAGACTTACCTCAATTCCATTCCTAGTAGTTAGGTTAGGATCGACCTCGCACCAGACGCTATGCCTCGCTCTTCTATCAAGTTCAGAGCGCGCCTCCGCTTTCACTGGAAGGCTACCTGAGAGAAAAAACAAACCTGTGCCAAATAAACGAAAACGAATGCTCTTTCTCATTTAACGATTGGCTTTGTGTTAAGTAATACCTCCCTACCGTAACCAAGCACACCCACGGCCTTCTTTGGAAAGGATTCAGATTTGTTCAACATTCCTCGCTCACTCGGACAACCCCACCCGGCAGCCATTCGCTCACAGAGCTTCGCCTCACTTGCAAACGACCGTTCACATGGATGAACTAGTATAGTATATATATATCAATAGTTTTTTCTTATGGTTAATCTATATATAATAGAACTAATGTATTAAACAATCAAGAGAGTGGATTCATCCTAACCTATCGAACAAGAACAGCCATTGATGCGGGCCAGCAACCAAAGAGATAGAACCGCGTCTTCTTATTCCACGAAGATTAAGACAAAAACCGAGCTTGGATAAAACAGGGTCAAGAAATAGCTAGGCTTACCACTAATAGATTTGGTTCTTTCTTTGTCCTAAGTCGGTCATTAAAGGCCGAAATCTATGAGTTGTTGTTCCCTTTTCAAGTATTTCTGGCTATATGGAAAAACTGCAATTGATCATCGAAACCTTCTCTGCGGATGGAGACTCAAAAGATGGATTCGATATTTCACGACCAGCCCACATCAGGAAAACAGACTCCTTTGTGAGCCAGTTAGCCGACGGGGCGAGTCTCCGAAAGTGGCAGGTGTTACCCGGAGTTACTATGTGGGTTTGCGCTTCTCTGAAAAGACTGGCACAAGGATCGAATCGAGCTAATTCCCTTTCTGGGGATTCACACCTATGTAATAGCAGAAGAAAGCAAGGGCCAAGCAACGGTACCAGTATTTCATGGAATACCTTAACTCAGGCCTAATATATAGAATTCGGGAAGGAGCGGTAGTAGTCAAGAGTACAGAGCCCCAACTGTATGAGTTTACAGAGCCATAGGTCTAGATAGAAGCCTGAGTGACAAGAGCCTGTTTGAGTTAAGTCTACAGCAAGTGGTTTTGAATGACTTTATTGTGGAATATCGAGCAGCCAGAGTTAGAGTAGAGGATAAGAGACAGAGGCTCAAGGCTCAATTAGTACTCGTTGCCAGAGCCCGGGGAGCAAGTTGTAGAGTAGAGTTGACTTCCATACGAACTCAAGGAAAGTACTATTTCTGCTTTTCTGCTTGGTGGACTCGTTTATAACTCATACTAACACAACATAGTTCCTTCCTATCTTTGCCTTCTAATGTATTTCTTTATGTAGTTTGTCTTGTCCGGATATTTTCTTCCCTAAACAACACTTGATTGATCAACAGCAGCCAAGCGAGACTTTAGCATTTGATTCGATAGGAGATTGATTGGGCTTATTATTCTTATTCATATATGGAGTATATATAGTATGATCAAAGTCAAGCACTACAGAGTCCAGAGATGTTCACACCCGGGTAAGTCAGAAAATCCATTAGGTAAAGTATCATTTCACGCCTCTATCAGCTGTTCGTATACATTTATAGCATAACATCTTATTTGTTCAAAGCCAAAACTATCCAGGACAGGACAACCTCTGTAGCAAGGGAAGAAAGAGAATCCCCAGTGCCCCAGGTCCAGTGCTAAAGTCAGCTGCAGTGAGAGTTGAAGACCGGTCCCTTAGTATTAGTTTGAGACCGGATTGAGAGGTTGATTTACCTGAACTAGATGATGCCTTTATTGAATCAAAGGATTGATCTGCGCGTAAGGATGGGTTTCATTGACAAAAAAGCCATAACTTGATTAGTAGCTTACGTAGCTTAGGGGAGTAAACATCCGAATTGGAAGTTGACTTAGGAAAGGAAGTTGATAGAGCAGAGCCAGATCCCGAACCCACCTCTCCCATGGGAACTTGACCTTCATTCGGCTCCGCCAAGCAAATACTAGGAATCATCCCTTGTTTCATCCTATATCCTACTAACTCAGAGAAGGTAGTCAAGAAACAGTACTAGAGCAAGAAATCTGAATGGTATTAGTTGCCCCTATTTAAGTTGGGGAGGCTCACTTTCATTCTTCTCGATCAGGATGCTGTTCAAAAGGAAGTTTCAAGCGCGGGAGGGAAAAGAAAGGAAAGTTCCGTAACTTCATGATATATTATCTTTATAAAGGAGAAGATAGAATAGCGAGTTATGAGCTAAGGAGAAGATAGAATAGCGAGTTATGAACGCCAAACAACGCCGACGACCTCTTTTCCTCGGTAAGCTCATTGTTGCAGGAGGAGAGGTTTTCCTCGGTAAGCTCATTGTTGCAGGAGGAGAGGTTTTCCTCGGTAAGCTCATTGTTGCAGGAGGAGAGGCGCGGGGGGCTATGAAAGGTATATTTATGAGATATTAATTGTTACCGGAGCTGCTGTCGACCTATAGTAGAAGTATTAGTATTTTCACACCTGGTACTAAGCATTGGGTGTTCTTCCACGTAGATGGAATTGTTGTTCGTAGTAGGAATCTCTTTCACTTAGCACTGAGGCGAGATAGGCAAGGGGGCAAGAAGAGCACAGAACAGATAGAGCTATATGCGACATACCGAGTGGAATCAGTAGTAGTTGACATAGTTAGAGAGTTGAGATCAGAAAGAGATATTGTTGTTTTAAAGAGATATTCGCGTGGAAGCATAATCATTGCCAGTGAGAGTTTTCTATATTATTAGAAGCTTATATTATAAGGGAAGTAGGTAACCCCTTATAAGGAAGTAGGTAACCGGTGTTGGCGAAAGGGGAAGTATGGTGAAGTCGATAGCTGCCTGCGGTGGTATTGTAGACGAGAGGGGTTCCGCCTCTACTTGATTGATTTCTTTCTTTATAAATAATAAAAAAAAGATGCCTTTCGCCGCCCCACAAAGTAAGTCAACAACACTACCCGAGCCTACCCATCCAAAAGTGCTTTCTTAGACCATCAAAACCCATCCAAAAGTGTTTTCTTAGACCATCAATCTTATAGGAATAAGTGACTTTTTAGGCCCCAATGGGGGTACTCGATGTCATATTTCCCATAAAACTTATCAAGATGCTAAGTGGAATCAGTCTTTGGTCTTTGTTGTCGGTTCAGCAATGATATAGTTCTTGGCTTAGAGTATCTTTCTGTTCGAGCCGAATCCCTTGTTTCATGCAGTACTGCTCCTGTTCTTGTGGAACCTATATCTTCTAATAAGAGAAATACTGAATTGAGTAGTTTATTAGTGGGGTTTAAACAGGACTTGCACATAAGAAGAAAGGAACGAAAACAGGACTTGTGCTAGGCATCAACTCCAAATTATATGATAATAGGGGCTTCCTTACAATTCTTGCCTTTGTCACTATCGTAGTTGCTTGCCTACTTGTCTATCCGTTACTTGGCCCCGTTGCGCTATCGCTTATTGAATTGAACGTGAGCAAACTCCCCCGACTCTAAACTGGAATCTATCAGCCAGGCACCTACCCATGAAAAGTCAAAAGAAGAGAATTGAGATGCGCACACACCACCAAATATGAGAATTTGTAACACAAAAACCCTATGAAAAATCACCGAAACTAATGCACTAAGGCGAAGGTGGGCCCCGTGTTATCGTTGTATCTACAGGCGCCCTTGTGCTTGCTCTTGCACCATTATGAGTTTTCACTCCTGCTTGCTTGAGGCAGGCTCCCGCTTCATTTCATTGACATAATATTTCCCTTGTTGTTTGTTCAAACATTATCTTATATGAGTCAACATTATAGATGGGTAGGTTCTCCAAAGAGCATAGGTAGGTTGAATCATGGAATTTGAATAAAGTACACAACTTATAGAAGTGTGGAACCTAACTTAACTCCTTCGCTTGCTGACTTTGTCTCCGGGCCGGGTGGTAAACTCACCTTTACTAAGCTACACTACTGATATGGTTCCTACTCCCGTATATCCCTAGTCTAACTCAATATATGTTCCTACACCAACTCAATAGAAATTCTTGACCTACTTCTCCTTACCGCTACAGAAGGAATTGACACAACACCACTACGGGCAGCTTCTTTTTGAACCACGGATTCTCGAGTCGACTACTTAGGCTAAGGGAAATAAGGCCTCTCTCCACGACACCACGCATCAATTGTACTACTTGTACCACTACTCAACAAGGGAAAGCCAAGCATTAAGATAAAGGAAGCTATCAACCCGTCTTTTCAACAAGAAAGGGCACAAAAGGGAATAAATAAGTACTTGAAAGCAAGGGGAGCTAGCTCCGATTGAAAGCACTGATACTAAGAACCAAACCGGGGAGTGAAGGACTGATGCTGCTAAGGGATAGAATGAAACCACTGATACATAGAATGGAACGAGTGAGGGCAAGAATAGAGCTAACCAATATCAGGCTTAACCCAGGGAGTTACAGGCTAAGACAGCTATCAACCAGACTGAATCCAACGCCAGCAAAAGCCTTAAAGTAGGTAAGATAAGAATGCAACCGGGGAGTGAGAGAATGGAACAGTGCACCATCAGTCCGATGCTAGTGGTATTGATGCTAGGCCACTGGATGGCTGTATGGGACTGGTGCTATGTATACTTAGACTGAAACTGCTACTATCAAGACTTAACCCAGTGCCGGTAAGACTGATGCTGGTGCTACTGATTCTCTGTATTGGTTGCTGGGGTCTTGGTATGTGCTAAGGCTGATACGGTGTCTGCCCGGAATGAAAGCCAGGGTAGCTAGACTGATTATCTTGCTAGTAAGACTGAAGCGGTGTCTGGGCAGCCTGAAACTAGTGCATCAAGGACAAGAATCAACCCAGTGAGTTACAGACTGAAGTTGAGTGGTATGAGAATGGGGCGGCGGAGTCACAGATTGATACCGGGTAGGCTAGGAAAGCTGTTAGAGCAGAGACAGTAGTTGGCGATAGGGTAGTTTACCTACTTGTACTAGGCTGGGTTACTGACTTGCTTGTTAGGGTGCTCATGCTCAAACTCAAGATGTTGGTTCGGGGAAGACAAGAAAAGCTGGGTGAGCTAGGTCTACGAGATCAGAGGCAGAGAAGAATCAATGGAAGCAGTGAAGTAAGAAGGAGAGGTCGGGTCGGGTGAAGAAGATGTTTTAGCGTGGTTAGTTGATCCCTTATGCTTATTAGTAGGAATGCCTGAGTGGAAGATTAGGTTTCATACAAGAGTTGCAGAGTGGAAGGCCAGGCAGTAGGAATTAGTGGTTAGTCCAGTAGCAATAGGGGTCTCATAAGAAAGCCTTAATATTAATAAGTAAGGGCGAGAAGAGGTCGGGAAGTATAGAATAGTTGACAGCTTCGGCTTCTGATCAATATGCATCTGTATGAGTAGCCTGAGGTAGCTGTGCAAGGACCGGGTAGCAATAGGAGAGAGAGGCGAATGCAGTTAAGAGTTGACAGAGCCTAGCCTGTTGTTGGCGACTATCGATCAGGTGTTTCATCCTATCTAGTAGTAGCCAGCTAAAGCTGCCCTTAATTAAGTCGGTATCGGATAAGAGCCCTTATATTAAGTTGGCTCAATTAGTACTCGTTGCCAGCGGAGTTCAAAGAGACGAGTTTCAAGTTTCAAGAGCTGGATCGGGATCTATAAAGAGGAATCAGTTTCAAACAAAAGGGATATAGAACGCAGCTAACGAGTAAGATTGACTAACCGCCCAGTTATTCTATATTATGTGCTTTACTCTTATCAGTTGTGTTTTCATCCTTACCAATACCACTAGAGTCTAAGTAGCTCTACCACACTACTATTAGTATTAGATCGGAGTAACTCTGTTCTAAAGCCGGAATAAGGAAAGTAAGACGGAAAGACCAACACACCAGAAAGGAACACAGGAATCCCACTCAAACCTAGAGCACTGAACTCTGACTTGCACCCTCCAGTCCCATCCCTTGCTTTTACTACTAAACTGAGACTTGTTCCTGGCGTTCCTCCCCTTTAGTCTTACCTTACTGACAACAGGCTTACTTTACTTCTTTTCATTATGTCACTGACGCTACACTCTTTTAGCGCTCTTCATTCCGTATTTCCACTAGCATCCTCATACCGGTATTAGTACAATTCTATAAATCCCCTCGTTCCCCTCTATGAAACTCCTGCCTATCATTCTTTAGTTAACGTTCCATTGCAATGTTTTAGTCTTTCTTTCCCGCCTTCCATTCTCCAGTTGCTTATTGACTTTCGAACAATAGGAATAAGAATGTAGATTATGGTTAGGATCTCTGCGCTGGGAGCTATTAGTGCTTGATGATAACTCCATTACTGAACAATGCTTTCCAGGCAATGCAACAAGGGATGATACCTCAGTGCACAAGAATAAGAGCAGTAATAGAATACAACTCGTTAGTCAAAGAAAGAAACACAGAAGTAAGGATCCCGCGCTAAGTTAAGTAACACTAATATCCGGATGAGACACCACCCTATGAACGAGAAGCTATTACTAAGAAGAATTCAAGCATAAAGTAAGGTGCTGAAAGCCACGCATATAATAATACGCATATGACGAATATAAGAACTATTCGCCTCAACCAGAAGAATCAGACACCAATGTAAAAGAATCAGGGTTAAGTTCAGGTGCTTTACTCAATGTATAAAGAATCCGCAGTTATAGTTAAGTAAACTCGAGAATCTGCGTCAGTTCCATCTCATTCAGCACTAACGGGAGCTTTAGAATCAAGTCCTGTCTTTGACGTCAGTGAGGCGGTAACGGGAAGGTATTGTTGGGTGCGAGTCAAGGAATTCAATAAGTGGGCGAGATCTTACTAAACTAGCTCCTATATTTAGATAAGATATAATTTCTATGGGTTGGTTTGGGTAGCGGAACACCAACAGCATCAGAAGGAAATCGGGCTAAAGTGTGCAGCAGCAGTGACTTGGTCTGTTCTCAAGTAAGGAAAGGCTGTTTCATTATTTGTTTAACGTGACTCTAAGCTCCAAAGAAAGAATACGGGTTGACTGAAGGAAGCTATAAGTATTACCAGGCCAAATCAATCGTTCCAGTTTATTTAGTAGAAAATAGGTACATTAGATGGAGATTCCATTGCAAAGGGTTTAAGTTTACAGTTCCAGTTTCATCGTATATAAAAGCCGAAGATCGTCTAGTATTGGGCGCCGAGAGAATCATAAGTTGTTAGAGTTTTGTCCACGAGATCAGATGCTGTTCGAGTTAAGTCTACAAGATCTGATGCCACTGTCTAATAGAAAAAGTCATAAAGAAGAGAGGTAGGGCGCAGGTCAAAGGTAGAGGTCAGCTGCACTTCCTGTCCTGTTTTAGCCTATAGCAAGTCAAGTTTTTGGTATCTGTATCTAAATCTATACGCTGTTGTTTGGAGATGAGTATTTTCAATCTGTATCGGTACATTACATTAGTATAGTATAAGAGTACAAAATTCCAACCCTACGTTCTATCCGTACGAGTACAAAGTAATCAAAATCAGAAGAGAGTAAGAGAGAGTGAGATAAGAAGCGAGGTGCTGAAAGCCTAGTAATCAATAAAAGCCAGAGGCGAGAAGCAGTTCTTGTTAAGTCAACTCGAGAAGAAGAGCCACAAGAATCAGACTCCGTGTAGAAAGATCAGAATACGGAGCAGTTCGAAGAGAATCAGCAAGTGAAGAAGCTGTTTCAACAAGATCAGAAGCATCCGCAGGGTTCAGGGCAGGTTAAGGGGCTGAATCAATGAATTCTTCAGACAGGACAGGGACAGGTCCAGTAGAAAGTGTAGTTCCAGCAGAATCTTAAGCCAGTCAGTATAAGGGTCTTCATCGGTGTCAGTGGATGATTGGAATGATTAGTTGACTTCAGCGTTAAGTCAAGCCCAGCCCCTACTCGATTGCAAGTTGTCAGTTTCATTGAGGATGCCAGCCAGTACTTACTGCTCTTGTCCTGTTTTCATGGTTTTGATGCTCTAAGTGAAAGAGTGGAATCTGTTATCTGTCTTATATAATCACTTTTGAACTCACTCCTTAGGAGCTCAACTGTTCTAGTTCATTTATTCCTAACATCTGTGTTGGCTTCCTTACTTGAGTTCTGGTGTTGGGCAATAAAGAGTGGAATGTGGAATCCCCAGTTTGTTAGTTGGAGAACCTCTGTGCTAAGGGAGTTTACAGCTAAAGAATGACTTGTTTAATATCCCTGTTGTTACCAATCTTCCGCATTGAAGTAAGGAAAGTAAGAAAGGGCTATCCGAACTAAAACTCAGAATCCAGAATTCCACTACTGATAATGCACTAGATCCATATACACTGCTCCTGTAGAAAATCCGGAGTCCTCTCCTGCTTATGCAATGTGCCCTTAATTAATGCCTAAAGTAGAGCTAGGAGTTTCCTCAGTAATGACTTGGCTAGTAGTAGCTTTGCCCGGGCACCTCCGCCTCTTCTCCTGCCCTAGTGAGTGCTCTTTCTGCCCCTACCCTCGTATTGGAATGAAACAAGCCCGACACCTAATAGATTGAACATATATTAGATCCGGCCAGAGACCCATACATAGTTATATAGAGTTATAACCAAGTTCCGTTTTCGCCCCCTCAGACTAGGCAAGACAATCAGTTTCATCCGTTCTTGTTGTTGGCTTAGAGTATCCTTCCGTTCTGGTTGAATCCGGAGTTTCATCTGCAATCCTTTATCAAGATAGAATTAAGTGATATATATTTTCTTCTACTTTGTGTGTATAGCGTAGGTCTAGTTGAACGAAAACTAGTTGAACGCAAACTTGACTTGTCATAACTGGGTATTTCTTCCAACAATTGAAGTTGACCCTGGATCCTTCTTTTGCCCCTGTTCTGGTGATTGTGGAATGATTTGTTTCAAGTAAACAGTTGCTTCTCGGCGCCAAGACAAGACCGGAACCATCCTTTCTGAATTGACAACACTAGAGCAAGAAAGAAGAGAAGGTATAAAAGAAATTGAGTTAGATTAGCCGAATGAAGTTAGCAGAGAGGAGCCTGAGTTAGTGGTGAGTGCCTTAGATGTATCGGAGTTTCTTGCCTATTATACTAAGCTTGTTCTAGAGATGGAGTTAAGTGAATTCTTTATTAGTTGACAGAGGTCTAGTAGTGGTACATTTGCATCTTTATTTGTTGACCTGTCCCTTGTAGATAAGAGTGGAAGACCTGTCCCTTGTATTCAAAGTAAGCCAGCCCTTGTGGAATCTTATAAAGTCAAGAAGCAGGGTGAGTTAGGTCTACTCAGGAATCAGCAGTGCCAGTTAGGTCTACGAGATCAGAAGCGGTTTCCGGATCATCAACAAGTAGTAGATCCAAAGCAAGATAACATAGTCAAGGAGAAGGTATCTCAACGGAACAAGCTTAGGTGAGTTCCAGTCTTTACTTTAGCTAACCGCATCCGCTCGCTAACGCATAACAGCTTTTGTTGGTTTATCTTTCAGAAGGCTATAAAGTAAAGGAAGGGCAATCAAGCAATTCTCCACGACAACACTAGCACCGCTAATTCGATTCGGGGTAAGCTAGTGAGTTCGAACAAGCAAGCAAGGCCAAATAGTAATAAAACAACCCCTTTTTGAGACCAAAACAGCTATTGCTATTCTGCTTTTATGGATGTGTCGGTGGCGTACCAGTCTCTATTCTAAGTACTCTCCGTAAAGTTCATTGACACCTATGTGCTCAAGTCCTTATTTCTTTAGAGTATGTTAGTTCCGTGCCAGTAGCGAGTCCAGTCTTTATGTCGGTAGCTCTCCAGTGTAGCGTCAGTCAGTTCTTAAACCATAAAGTGAGAGTTTACCTCCTTATTGCCCAACCAACCCTAGCTTGCCCTACCATAGTTATCTTTTTCTCATTTCAACCTCGACCTATCGCCAAGGAATGGACACCGGCACCAACCAACATAGAGAAAATCCACTACCCTTTTTTGCTCCTAAGATATAAGCACAAATACTGTCAAAATCACCTAGTTACTATAGGCAAATACTAATACACTAATCAATATTCTATAAGTTCCAAAGAAGAACAAATAAGAAAACAAAGAATGCAATACAAAATACAGATTGGGGCTGCTGGGTTCGATCCTAACAGCACTAGTTTAAGCCAGAGTTATGAGCTATAGCCTTGTTGTTCAGTGTCCAATGCCTAGTTCCGAGTTGTTCTCTTACTTCTTTGTTTGATTCTTACTAGAACTGGGTTAAGTCACCAAGCAACTACTAATGACCGCCAAGTCAGTCAAAAAGCCTACCCGACCCTAACTCTTATAAGTGTGAACTGAACCCCTACCCGAACTCACTCTTGTCTGAAGGAACTTACAATAAGGGCCCGAACTAACTCTCCCTCTCGCCTACCTAGTGCTTTTAGCTGACTACCTACTTATAACCTGTCTGCCTGGTCTCTTCTGCCTCTGCTCCTATAACTTCATGAAGATTGGCTGTGTATAGGAATCATCCAGTCAATTCTCTTTATTTGTAAGGAAAAGATGATTTGCTTGTGAGATAGTGAGGTTTTCAATCAACCAAAATAGAAAGAGAAAGTCAGACGAGTATCTCAAGTAATAGAATTGTGTATACGGAAAGAGCTTGCCAACTTCTTTATTTCTTGACCGAATACCAATCACAGTACTTCACTTCAAGGACACTAACGCACCACAATTGTCTATTTTGAAGCTGTTAGAGTCATTCCTGAAAGAGTTCGATGCAGTTATAACAATTCCACAAAGACTCCTCCGCCATGCTTTGATACCAGAATTAGGTACTTTCTTTAATACCTTAATTAGGCTCCTCTATGCTCCCTATCTGCTTTCTTTGCCTTAGTAGTAGTTGGTAGTAGTGGCTGGGCTGTGGACAGAGGCTAGAGATTAGCTAGTAGCAATAGGAGATGCGAGGGAGAGGTCAACAAGGGAAGCAGTTTCTTTACTTCTTTCTTTTCTATACGATGTGCAAGTCCTGTGCCACTTATATATCTGGTATCGGTAAAACGCAATTGAATCAGTAGTTAATTAATACGATCAGAAGAATGCCAAGTACACTGTTAAGGGAGTAAAGAGTGAAAGTCAAGGGAGCGCTCAGGTTGTTTGGAGTGAAAGAGCTGGGAGTAAGCCTCAGTTGTTAAAGGGCTGGGGGCGCTCAGGGAGGGAAGAGTTAATCCCCTTTCGATACTAGTTTCCTAGGTTAGGTCTAGAGAGCACTGTTTCATTGGGTTATTCCTCTTAGGTCTTATACGCTGTTTCATTGGGTTCTTTTAATGGTTATTTGGATTCTGTGAAAGGGGGGTGTTCATCTTAACTGTCAACTCTCTTGGCTGTTCTGTTGTGGGAAGGTGGGAGTTTCATCAATTCTATTATAAGGGGAATGTAATCAGTTGAAAGGATAGTTTTCTCATACTGTAATCAGTTGAAAGGATAGTTTTCTCATACTAAGAAGAATAGGCGTAGAAGTGGTGGTGCATTCCTGAAGCGCAAGAAAGATAGAGATAATTCCGTACTGCATGGAAGTAGACCTCGCCTCAGTGCAAAGTTCATTAGTTCTTGCCGCCCCGACCTCTGGCTACAAAAGTGATAATTGAGCCCTGCTGACAACACCGCTCTATAAGAGATTATTTCATTTAGTGACTTCGAGCCCTGTACTATGTTCTTTCCTCATTGTAGAGTTTAGTGATTCTTTCATTATAGTGAGGTGCGTGCCGTGCCCATCTAAGTGCCTAATATGTATGTCATAGTTGAGTTCGCCCAAGTGTGGTAGTGAGAGTGAGTGTTGAAGGAAGATGCTCTAGTAGATCCCCCATTATTAGAATAAGAGCGAGTAAGATGCATGCTCTAGATCCCCCATTATTAGAATAAGAGCAGTGTTGTTACTAAGTTCTATATGTTTGATGCACGCTAGATTCCACTATATAAGATATATGTTTGATGCACGCTAGATTCCACTATATAAGATATATGTTTGATGCATGCTAGGATGAAACTATATAAGTGAGTAAGCTGTCAATATCTTCATAATCTGTACATTGATAAGAAACGACTTTGCCCTAGCGAATTTGCTTATTCAAGTTGTTAATAGTTAGAGGTGACAATACTCTTATCATAGGGAAGAGCACTCAATTCAAACAAGTAAGGGCGAAAGCAAGTGGTAGATAAAAACCAATGGAACAAGCTTTAAGATGTTAGGTTACACATTTCTATAAGTTCCGCTATTAACCATCTTCGCAGTGTTTTTCATTTGAAATATCATGTGGTATGGTACACCTAAATTCTCTTCTTTAGAATTAGCAGACTTACTTAGATATCATATTGTCCTACCTTGATAAAGGATACTTGTGTATTCTACCGGGGGTAGGCTCGGAATGTGCCTAAGGAGTGACAGAGTAGAGCTAGCCAGTATAAGCCTTAAGCCGCTCTCCAGGATACGGAATTTCCCTCAGTAGTCACAGGAGAGGTGGGCAAGGGATGCAATGAAAGCTATCAGCCAAGTAGACAAGCCGGAGCCCTTATAGTAAGTTGAGATGAGATGAGCCTGAGTGAGATTCGATGAGAGCCAGAAGTGGAGGAGAAAGAGTCAAAAGAGCATAAGTTGAAAGCTGCCCTGAAGTTAATGGTTATAGTTGCAGCCCAGTACCACCAGTAGGAGAACGGATGAAACTCTTAATTCCAATCTTTTCCTACAATAAGGTCTGAATTACTAACTTCTGCGTAAGAAAGAGAAAATTCCGTATTTGTTTGACCGCTTGACTCGGCTCGGCACTTTTGAGTTTCAATTACTGGTTTACTCGGTGCTTACGGGAGGTCATCCTCTAGACGTTCCGCAAGTGGGAAGTCGACCAGAGCTTAGAGTGGCTTTGAACAAGTAAGATGTTAGAGTTTGAGTAAGGTTTACAGTTTACAGTTAAGTCGGTGAAGAAAGTTCATGAGTTTCCTCGTATATAGATGAAGCTGTGAAAAAGTAAGCATAAGAATATCCTGTTCGAGAGGGTTAAGGGGCAAAAGAAGAAGCTTGATTAGGAACATAAGCTTTATCATAAGAAGGAGCTGGAAAGTATATCGGTGTTGGCGCAAGTGAAAGGAAGCTTTACCCAGAGTAGGAAATGGGGAGTTTAGGTCGGCTAAAGAAGGAGTGTGATATATAGGAATTCGGTAATCAGGGTAAAAGATGGATTCCCTTTCTGTAGTTGGCCAGAGAGATTCCATTAATTATTAAGCGTTAAGCTAGGTCCCCACTTTATTGGAAGCGTTAAGCTAGGTCCCCTATTGACAGCTAGGCGAGATGGAGAGTCCCATTTCCATGATTTTCTTCGATGCGCAAGACAAGATGAAATGAAAGAAATTATGAACTTAAATAAAGTAGAGGTCAGGTCGGCAAAAGATGGGATAAGAAATAGGACCTGACTGAAGCTGCAGGAGGATTGCGGATCAGAACCCTTATAAAGATCAGGGTGAATTCCATGTGTTGGGGCAAGTCAAGTTTGGGGGAGTTGAAGCAAAGGGAGAGCCTGCTGTTAGAGCTTTAGAGTCAGTAGACCAGACCGCGGTTCAGCAAGTGTAGTTGAGGTCGCATCTAGGTAGTGTTTTCATTCTGTTACTACTGAGTTAGGAGTTCAATAAGAGTTTAGAGTTGAGAGTTTCATTAAATACCTGATCATGTCTTCTTTCTTGCTCTTTCAACTAACCATACTCTGGCAACTAAGACTTGACTTCTTATGCTTCCTAACCAGATCCATCTCCTTACACCAACATCCCATCCCTTACACGTAGCACAACTCATCAATTTCCTTCCTTTATGCCACTGAGTCTGGGCCCGGCATGACTTAACGCTTCAGAATTCATTGAATCCATCGAGCTAAAGTATATAAGTGAGTAATCTAACCTCTCCGCCTCCGCAAGAGATCTCAATTCCAAAGACTCCATCGAATCAGTACTAATCCACTTTTATGATAACGAATCCGTCTATCCAAGCTCCCCGGAATCTTTAGAAGTTGTATAGCATAGCAGACTCCACCAAAAAAGAAACTATTCGTCCCTTACTCCATCTATCCGCCTCAAGAACCACTTCCCCCTTGGCGCCAAAGACACTTATTTACAGATGTTCGAAATAGCTGATGAAAGGAAGGTCAATATATATTAAAGGAATTATAGGTCAATTATGGGTTCTGTTCCGGTGGGCATTCGAATGCTATCTTCTCGGATGCTCTATAGTAGGGCACATTACCGAATTTGATTGATAGACGAAGAGGTTGAGTGCTGGGTTGGGATTTTCAAAAAGAAGGAATTCATAGCAACAACGTTTAGACTGATTTAGTTATGTATGCCATCCGTAGCAAAAAGGAGTAAGCTCGGCATATAAAATGGCATACGAGAAGAATGGATTAGGAATTCGGTAGCTGCGGTTATTGAAAAGAGCTCCTATTACGCTAAGACCAGACAAGCTGCTACGACCTCTGACTCTGACTACGCTCCGTACCCGAGCATGAATTACTCCTCTACGAGGGTTCCATCTCCTTCTTTGTTCGCATCTTATCCTTCCTGGTTCTATCAAAACTCACTGACAACCAGTCTTCACTCACTTACTTTCCACTTTGCTTTCTTTTATTCCCATCTAAAGTGCTTTCTTTTATTCCCTAAATTGATCCACTAGTAGGTATCGTTAATGTGGATCTCTTATGTGTAGATCTACCCGACCGATAACGGATGGTGCCCGCGCTTTTCTCTCTCCCTCGCATTCCATTCATGACCTAATAACTATATAAGTTTCGTGGAGGGAAGAACTTGCTGTATCTAACCCAAGTTAGGGTTAGTTTGATTGGCCTGGCTTCGGGTGGTGGATCGAATAAACACTCCGTCATCACGGCTATGTCTAAATCTCTTCTCAATAAAGGCGGGAAAGTCCGAAGGCTAATCTGGCAACTGATGGCTAGAAGGCGAAACTGCACACCTTTCCAAATTAAGAGCTTGTCTTTCAGAGTCTTAGTATCGCTTCCATCTACGCTCCTTCTTTTCTTAGCAGAGCAGGTTTAGTGCCGAGCTAGTTTAGGCTTTCAGCACCTTTTTCAAGCCTTGTTACGAATGGACTACAATCTCCTTGCCTACTGAATTTACTGAAATTGACATCTTACAAAAACTTGCATCTACAACTATGAACTCACTGCACTATAAGGATTCTTGACTAAGACTCTAGCAACTACTTTATGCCCCTCGCCGCCGCTTCTCTTACTTAACAATTTCCATAGTGTTTGAAGGAAAGGAACTTGTTGAAATGCTTGACGCTACCATGAATTGAAGAAAAAGAAAGATTGATACAGTCCATGTAATGGAGCCCCCCCGCTTACGACCGTTTGGTCCCGAAGTGAGGAATAGCTAAAAACCCACTATTCCAACAACCATGTAGAAAAAACCACATGACATATGATGGATAGAGAAGCGATGTGATGCCTGGAGATGGATGACCGGATAACTATGCATTCATCTGTCACTTTGTTCATTCATCCGATGCGATGTTCACTTTTCCAAAAAACAGAGTTTTGAAACAGAGCGTTACATAACAGATTAGGGGACAAGACCACTTCACTCGATCTACTTAGAGCAAAAAGCCTTGAAATGACACGCTACCGAAATGCCAAGCCAAAGGTTTCCGAGCTCTCTCTTTCTTGTCCCGCAGCTTCATCTGGAAGATTGTTGCATTTTTCAATTGGAAAAGGAGCCCTTCTCTATATACTTATCTATATTCTATTCTTTAGTATGATGATGCCGAGCCGTTCTCTATATACTTATCTATATTCTATTCTGGATTTCTCACGCTAGTCATGTTGTTCATGGATGTCCTTTTTTGCCTGATTTTCGCTTTCTTCTCTTTCTTTCCTCTTTAGCTTTTCAATTCGTTATAGCATGTATTATAAATCAGAACCAAGACCTCGGAGCGTACCAGCGAAAATGGATAGAGGGCCTCAATCAAAGTAGCTTCCAGCCTTCCTTTATAAAGAACGATCCAAACCAAAGTGAAAACAAATACTGCTTTATTATAGACCGACCCATGCTCCTTATTTCTAGTTTCGGCTCCTTACGCCCCTCGGGTGAATCAATGAGATGCCCAGCTGATGGAAATGGAAGAGATTGCCTTGGAGCTTCAATATCCAGTGAGTGGTAAGCTTAGAGGTATCAGAATTGGATACAATCTCCGGAAAGAAGGATTCATAGTTTGTGCCCGGTAGAAGAGATAGCTACTTCTTCAAGTTGAAGCTCATTTGCTTTCTGCTAGGTTAACCTAGGTCAGATGCTTCCGCGTCATTTCCTGAAATGGAGCTAGGATGGGTTCGTAGATGCTCGAGCAAAGCTAGAGGAGATCCTTATTTGTTTGCCTTCCCCGGCTGGAGAGATAATGGGTTCTAAAATAGAGTGCGAAGCTGGGTTTCTCAGAGATTTCTTTGAATGCCCGGGTGGAAGGCTAGCTTTTCAAAGGAGAATGAAGGCTTGCTTTTCAAAGGAGAACTGGCTAACGAAGCCTAGCTCGTTTACGTCCTGCCATTCCAACCTATCCATCATTGGTAAACTCGGGAACGGGAATCAGCTAGACCCGACTCTTTCAAATGAATAGATTTTCCTGTTTGTTTATGAACTAACTAAGCCTGAAGCCAACGCTATATCTCTTGCTATGGCTCAACGCTAATTATTGGGATATCTGGTCAGCACACTAAGAATGAAGTAGTACGATCGAAAGGCGTTGGAAAGATTGCTTCTGTACCATTTGAGATCCTGCTGTTGTAACACTAATTTCTCCTTGTTGAATCAACAGCTATAATCAAATTCATTGCTATATAGGAGTAGCGCAAATTAAGGCTCAATGGAGGCGGCTTATCCGCTGTTGCCGTTGTTTCTACTGTTGTGTTGTGGAATAACCGTTTTTGGTGATACATGCATGGCTCCAGCCTAGGGTGAATCTCATCATTCCTCTTCTCTTGCTCTTCTAACTCTCCTATTGCTCATCTAACTATGGCTATTTGAACTCCGGCTAATCTAACTCAGGCAACTAGAACTATTGCTGCTGACGCCATGAACACAGGACGAATAAGAAGTGGAATGCAAAGTGGTTATATCGTATAGAAATGGGGAATATGACTTATAATTCTATCCCATACGTCAACTCTCAAGTCAGAATGGAATGAAACCCAGGCAAAGCAAAGGGAAAGCAAGTCAATCACAATGACCTACTTATCCTTCAACACAAGAACTCAACCAACCTTGAAACAGCTAATTAAGTTACTGCAAAACTAGAACCTCTATCTCCTGACTTATAGTAAAATACCTCTCTCGAATTCAAAACAGGAACTCCACTTTCTACTTGCTTTCGAGCAGACTCTTGTTCAGCGACCTGCGCAGCTATTCTTTTTTGAACTTTACGATGAAACTCATTAACTTTGCGCTTCAAAGCCAGAGTACTCTATACTATCTATCAGATTTTCTCCCCCTGAACTCTGTGCCTGCCTCCCTGAACTAAACTCTGCCTCTGTAATCAGAATTATGTTTATTTCCTCCCTTGCTTGTTCGGTAACATGACTCAAAATATACAATATGAGCTTCTTTTCTCTCCTGATTAGATCATTTTATGGGCTACAGTTGCCCGGGCAGAAGCCGCGGGTTCCTATTGTAGCTTCTCTTGCTCCATTCTAAGGTCGACAAACAAAGGTAGGTGAAAGAACGAAATTGATTGCTTTCTTGCGTGATCAAAGGTCTCTCTGCTTCTAGAGTGAGTGGATTTTTGATGCGATACGGCTTTTTGTCCCCTAGTTGCTTGACTCAATTCAGATTGCCCGCCCGGTAATGAAATAGGGAAGTACTAGAGCTAGCCTCAATTACCTAGGTTACAGTGGGCAAAAGTCAGTCAAATCTACCTTCTTCGCGCATAAAGGATCAATGGAAGGGGAGAAAGAAGAAGGGCTTCGAGATCTATCTCTACATCTGGTAAGAGAAAATGAGGTGCGCTACTCAATATTATTTTAGACATAAGAGAACACACACTTACTTTATTCGCTAGCTTCCTTCGATCTAAATATTTGCTAGCTTCGATCTCAATTAGTGCTCTATGCTGAGTGTACAAATAATCCATTATACTCCAAACTCGACGTAAAGACTTGGCAAGTGTGAGAGTAAGTATAGCCGGTGTCGCAGTCCTGCCTATCTCGCGTATAATGAATTCTCAAAAGAAAAGAGAAATAAGGTCATCTGCGCCCATTGAAACTCGGAAGTTGATAGCTGAAACAACTCTTATGTCTTATGCCTTTATTCGGGATACTGCTTATAATGTGAACACGGGCCTTTTCTTTTAGAGAACGTCTACCCGCCCTATGAGATCCATAATAAGTGAAACATAAGAAGGAAGGAAAAAGTGAAGTAGGAAATGAAATGAAAGACGCGGTGTCTACACCGTGGATCTAATAAGGCTTTATATGAGATGGATAATACAAAAGAAAACGCGGAAGTGCTCGCCTCAGTGCTTATCTAGAAGGATCAAATAATAATAGCATTCATATAATAGGCCAGTGCGCCAATAGCCTCCTTTTCCGCCGAGCTCTACTCTACTATTGCTCTTGCTCCACTCTTGACTTCGCCTTTGCTCGTGTTTTGCTTTCGAACTCCTCTTGCTATGCTCTTGACTTCCCCGAACCTTCAACTAAAACACCTGTGCTCTTGTTGGGTTTAGGCCTTCCTTGTTCAAACAGTTAGTCTATGTCTATATCTGCTTAGTATCTCGGTCAAGCATTAACCGCTGAGTAGGCATTCCAAATAGATTATTCCCGAACTCGACTTGGACCATACCTCGCATCAAAGCCCATCATCAACAACATCCATGGGGAGATATTTCAGTACCAGACTTGGAAGCTAATTATGATGAATGCTTGCATGGGAAAGAAAGAACAGAGTCCTTAGTAAGTACTTCAATTAGGGAAAGAATCTTGCCTTTATTCAAAAAGTGAACTAATGGACCGAGAGACAATCGCTCATTTTTTCTGTATTCGGAGCGAGAACCATTCGCGAGACCCTCCAGAAAAGCATAGGATAGTCTGACCCAAGGAAAGAGCAAACTCTTCCCCATTAAGTATCAGGCCAAGAAGGTCATAGCCAGCCACACCAAACCTAGTTCAAGTTATTCTGTCTTGAAATAGAATAAGTCATAGCAAGCTGTTGGTGGCATAGAGAACCCCGAGAGAAAATCTATATAGGGTAGGAATCACTTTACCCTATTCACACTATTAGCATATGGGTACCAAATAGAACATTAATATGTTCAGGAGAACTTTACCCTACTAGCATTTATGAGAATATGGGTGTCCTATGTGAAATAGAATATAGGAAACAAGCAAATGAATGTTATAACTAGAGGAGCAAATAAGAGATGTATTAGATCAGTCCGCTCCTGTCCGCCTATCCTTTACCTTTACTAGAAAAATGGTATGAATAAGATATATAGAGACTATTTCTTCTGTTGTGTTTGCTTTATGGCTTAAGACATGTGTCTAATCGGTGGAACAGCTGGAATCCCACGAGACGAGCACAGGAAATGTGAATGTGCTCCACAGAAAAGGTACAAGCAAAGGTTATCGGGCCCGGATTTCTCTTGGCCTTTTTCTCTCATGAACAGATTGAGAAAGATATTGAAGAAGCCATTGCTTTATGATGGGTTGATTTCCACTGCTCTTTTGTGGTCCCATGAACTTATATGAAAAGAAGTGTGTTTAGGTTACAATTTCATTAATTATAGGAAGATGTATTACTTATTAATTCCGAACTCCGACTTCATATATCGGCACCCGCACCCTATACGTAACTTAAGGAAGAGGAAGCCAACTTGCTACAAGTCTCCTCTCGTAAAAGAAGTGGAAAGTCAAAGGTTGACGGCCACCATGTGTGAAATTCAGAATGGTAAAGGTTCTTAGAGGCTAAAGGTTAATAGAGGATTCTTATAGAATATAGTAACAACACATCTTATTGTATTATAGAATATAGTAACAACACATCTTATTGCTTAATAGGACATATACCACTAATAGACTGGAAGAGCTTAGATCTACTATCTTATTCACTACAGCCAAAATGAAACCGTACTCGACTACCTATTGCTATTTGTAAGCGGGAAGGAAATGAGTTTAGTATAGATTAGGGGGTTGCGGTGCCTATATTCAGTATTGGATTAGGGTATCCGTAGTTCTCTTGTTTTCTATGAAATGAACGTCCCATAATACAAATAAGTCTATTCTCTTTCTATCTAATAAGTATATTCTCATATTTTCTATGAAATGAACGTCCTATAATACTAATGAGTCTAGTCTAAGTGGGAATGAATCCAGTATAGGGTTCCGCTCCAGAAGTAAGTTGAGTTGAGTCTAGTCTAGTATAAGTGTAGTCGTATTATTGAGTGTTGTGACTATATTGAATTCCACTTCTCTTTCATTGACTTATCTCTTTCTCTTACTTATATGTATGGGAATAACTTATCTCTTTCTCTTACTTATATGTATGGGTGGGATCATATGGGTTTCATTAATAAGGGCGTCGGCCACTTTCTCAATGGGAAGCCTGGCAGTAAGGCTGAGCTAGCCCCTACCTACCCGTCTCTTTCTTGCTTTGGCTTATTCCTTCTTTCGAAGTCCCATGAGTGGGGGCAGGTTGTCTCTTTTCTCCTAACTACAAATTTGAATAGAATAGGGGAATCTTAGAGTTGTGTATGGCCCACTAATGCAAGAATCGAATGAGATTTATAGGAAATGCTTCACGTAGTCCCCGCTCTCCCCTTACCACCCGCAATCCAGTTCATGAGACAGCCTTTCCCTTCAAAGCTGTTAGTCCGTCCCAAGATGTTTTCCCGAGCTTCACACTATATGGTGCTGAACTAATTAATCAAACTTCTTACTGCCTTTACTGTATACAAGTCTAGTGAAAGGGTAAGTCTAGAATGTTTTATATGTTGGTGACTATGGGCATCCATTAGAGCATTTCTGAATTACTGCCCCCAATGTAGAGAAACCATCTAGTAAATTCATTCACCCCCGAGAACCTTTGCTTGACTTGACCTAAGTGGACTGCCAATTCAGTGTTAGGCTGTTTATGACTTTTCTAGGTAACTCAGTGACCTCCTACTCCATTAATACGAAGCTGTGGTATTGTATGGGTGCCCCGCCTTCGAGTTGAAGACAGCACTCGGTAATCAAACTCTCGACACCAACCAATACCTTTCATTGAAAACTCCATATTGGATTCCTTTCGCACAGCTGAAGATCAGGTTCCTGTCCTACTAAAAACAAAACCAGACTTGCTAGTACTTTGTATAGATGGGAGTCAAGATACAGCTAGATGGGAGTCAAGATACAGCATCATCTTATCTTCTACTACTGACGATCTTTATTCCCTTGCAGCTTTCGCTGTTGCTTTAATCATTTCACGGACATATTTCATCATTTCACGGACATAGTATACAATGAAGGCAACAACCTAAAAAACCTCACTGCTAGTTTGAACCCCTCACAGCTTACGGCTTACAGCTGACTCTATTGATGACTCGTAAGGGTAGAAAGATTCTCAAACAAAGAGCTTACTTTTTCTCTGGCTCTACCTTACAGCTGACTCCTTGCTCTACTTTAAGACGAAAACTCCACCTTACTTGTAGCGCCGACAAACAAATTAATGGAAATTGAACTGACAAAGAAAAGAAGTCATCATCTCTTGCTAATCTCTCTTGCACCGAGTAAAACAAAGAAAAAGAATGCATTTATTTCACTTGCGCCTAGGAAACCAGCACAGTCTTCTTTCCCTTTAGCCTCAAAAGAAAAGAATATAGAATTTCCTAGCACCCGGACACTTCTTGACTTACCGCTTCCGCCGGTCAACAAAGAAAAGGCACGCTTTCTTGCAGTACATAGGCAGCTGGACGACGTTTACTACCCTTCCTTAGTGGGCTTTACAAAATACCTTTTTCACTTGACTTAGCGCCCTAGCTTGTTTCACATGATCCGCATATTATATAAGAGAATAACTCCGCATTGCTTACTGCTCCCATAAGAGAGTAACTCCGCATTGCTTACTGCTCCCTGACTCCTTACTCAATACTTAACTCACCCATAGAATAGAATAGAAGATTGATGTCGGCTAAGGCACCGAATCGCTCTTGCTTTAAGAAAAGAATAATATCCGTCTTAAACATTGAACTCAACTCAACAACGCGCTTAGGAACATAGCTTGTTGGAACTCATTAAATGTTAGCACCCAAAAACCAGAAGTGATTTGCTTGTTCCGTAGGCACATGCTTCCTCTGCTGACTTTCGAACTTGCAATTCGAGTCGACTTCCCTTCCCGCTCCTTCTTCTTTCTTCTGGAACTGGCAATTCAGCTCCTTACCTCTTACTTGAGACAACATCTATTCTTTACGCGCCAACCTCCGCCCTTACTTGAAGCTTTCCGGACTCTATTGCTAGAAAGGCTTGAAGCACCTTGTCAATAGCAAGAGAGACACCCCGAAGAAACACTTTAACGCAGGCTCAGTGGGCTAAGCTTAGCTAAGCATTCGAAAGGAGATGATCTTCGGCTTCTTATCAAACGGATCTTATTTCTCTCTCACTTTAGACTTCATCGTTTGAAAAAGGCATCTTTCTGGTCTTTCACCTACGGGAAACGACTCGAATATAAACAAACAACATCCATCATCAAGCTACCCTATCGGGTGTTTAAATGCATTTAAGCCGTATTACAGTGACCAGTTCCTAGGTGCACTCAATTCTAGCTCTCATACCAGGCTCAAGGTGGGAGTTACGAAGGAAGCAGTTCTTAAGGAGTCCGGAAGTAAGGGAAACAGTTCTTCAAGTTATTGGAGTTAACACGTTCAGGAAAAGATTTTCGTCATTCAGATTGTTTGTTCACTGGTAACACTGTTGTTGCTGCTTGATAAGTACGCAATGTTGTCACTTTATTAGATCTACTTACTGTCTTTCTTACTTACTGTCTTATATACTAATTCTCTATCTGGCTACTTAAGACTGATATACTAATTCTCAATCTAGTCCTTGAGGTTTGTGAGTTCAAGAAGAGAAGTCAAAGTGTATTGTTGAGTTCTACGAGCAAACTAGCATTATTATTGTATAGTTCCCCGTTGTGCTAAAATAAGCAAGGGAAAAAGTCAGCAAGTTGTTGTTCCAGCTCATAGGTCTGTGTTAATTAGTTCAGTTGGACCACTACTCCATAAGGGAAAGCCAATAACAGAAGCACAAACAAAGGCTTGAAGATTACCCAATAGCAGCAGAAGATCCCGCTGATGGTGATCTACCCGTTGTTTCTTCCATTGCTAGTTGGACTTGCTCTGAACCTACAAATCTAGATTAGCTTGTTGGATTGCTTGCTCAGTTACTTGTTGGACTTGCTTGTTCTCTTTCTTGCACATGATGTATGGGGTATAGATTGAAGTAAAGACAATGGTTCCCTTTTCTTTTGAATTGAACTGACAAAGGGTTAACTCCATCATTAGCCGACAACAAAGGTCCAAGTGAAGCACCGAGTCAAACAGTAATGGATTCAGATCCGGCTTATGATCTTTCTGAAGTTTCTTATGATTCCTTAGTTGACTTTCCATTCCAAGCACAGCTACTTATTTCTCTCGTTGACAACTGAACTTAGGCTAAGGGATCTATACCTATCTATCTATGTGGCTACCCTATTTCTATACTAAACCCCTACCACTATCTATCAACAACTGGATACTTTCCGGATCCTGATCTTCTATTGTAGACTGAAATCAGTTACTCATTTATATGTTGGGCTTGGGCCAGGCAATACTTTTCACGCCTCATCATTAATTGAAACGACTCCCGTCCTTGCTGCAGACTTGAGAACTGCCTCTTATCGTGTTCTCGATCTAGCAACTCTATACCTCACATCTGATTTTCTTTATCCAGTATATTTTCTTGGTTGGAAACTTTCCATATTCTTAACCAGCTGAAGATCTTGAAACGGAAACAGATGATGAAGATCCTTACTCTCGTATTGCCTCATTGAGTATATGAGTATATAACCGGGTAATATTCCTTTATTCCGTGTGGAGTATATTCTTTTAGCCCATCGCCTATAAGCATTAGTCAGTTTGTTAGCAAGTAAGGTCAGAGCATAGGTCCAATATACGACAAAAGCTTAATCCGTTTTACTTTCATCCGTGTTTGTTGTCTTAGATGGAATGAATTAGTATAAAGTCAATTAGCAGGATAAGTTTAGGAAGCTGTTTCAAGAAAAGAAGTGTTATCAAGGTCGAAGTCAGTTTAGGTTCATGCTTTCCAGGAACTCCTTTTGGGTGGAAGGGACTTAGGTGGACTTCAAGATGCTCCACTATATTCTTCTCAGCCATTTATCGTGACATCATCTCACTGTGGGGCAAGTCAATCCCGCTTACTGGCTCAATATCTCTTTCAATGGATAAGCTTGCCACAAGACCAGACAGTATAGGAAATCGCCTAACCTTCCAATATCTCTTTCTGAAGCAACTTTCATGGAGTGTTCCCTACCCACTATGGATTTGATCCACGTTGCTGCTTCGGATTCTTTGAAATCCTACCCGACCCAAAAGTAGTGAGAACTAGTTTCATTGCTTCCCCCTTTTAGCGAGGGAGCCCACCAAGCCAAAGGAAGATTCTAGTCGTTGCGCATATCTCTTCTTTCTCCGGAGGGCTGGCTTATTCAGAAAGGGACTGATCCTAATCTTTACGGACTTGATTGAAAAGCAGGAGCAGCAGTAAGATATTAATAGAGTTCTATAAGAGTGTAGTTTGCATTTCTTTCTCTTGCTGGAACTCATGACGCAAGCAAGAAAAGTGTCTTTCTATGCTCTGGATAACACTCTTTTTCCTTGTTTCGCTGAGTCTTTCTTTTCTTCTCCTTTTGTTATACTGACTTCAAGGCACGACGGCACCACTTATGATTAGACTCAGTCTTTCGCTCTTTCTTTTAATCATCATCAGGCTCAGTGGTACTTGCGGAAGTTGACTCTTTCTTTTATCTCTGCCCGGCGGAATCAATTCAATCCTTTCAACCCGGCGTGGTGGTGGCGCTAATGCCAGGCCAGATTCAAGTGTTCCTTGCCTTTGTCCCGCCTTAATTCACTTGTTATTACCAAGTCCTGTATTTTCCCATATAAATGGCTGTCTTGTCTTATGGTTCTGGGTATCTAACTCATCCAAGTCTCTTATCTTCTCTCATACCGAGTATCGATCATCTCCGTACCAGACAAAGCGGATAGCCAAGCAAGATTTTGGTCAATGTCCCCGAAAGAATAGATTTATGATTTATGTAATCATTACCAGTCTTTCTATTTGTCCCGTTGTTTGTTTCCAGTCGACTATCCCTTCCTTGGCATACAAGTGTCGTCTCCCTACTTATTAATCAGAATTGAGTATCGCTCCACGAGTTGATAAGTTGACAACTTAGGGACGGGCGATCGTAGTCAATCTATGCTTCGAAAATAATTAAGTATTCTTGTTAGAGTGGAAAAAGGGATCTCGAGCAAGGGGGGCGTCACAGGCATTGCCAAACCGGATTCACTAAAGGTAAAAGGGCTCTATCCCTCAAGAACTATAAAGGGTGATTCATATCCCAGCTTGGCTTTGGATTCGTCATAATGAATTTGTTACTCAGCCCCGAGCATAGGAGGAAGCATTTGCATTATGCCCCTTGCCATTCCTTAGAAGAATGAACTCAAACTGGCGGGCTCGTAACGAGATCTACCATGTTCGGGGTGGAGAGTTAATAAAGGGGGTGCTCGAGTAAAGTTCCTTTCTGCGTATGGAACTCCCTCTGATGATCTATCTCTCAGCATAGCATGTTCGAAGTCTACTTTAAGTACAAATTGAGTATAGTAAGTATATGGTTTCTAATTAAGTGAATGGATGGTAATGAATGGTTTACGATGAACTACTATCAGTCGTACCAGTAACCCGCGCCAATCTCATGATTTCATTGACCGAGAAACCGCCTATCGATCGTGATCCATTTCGTTGCCCTCTTCATATGATGATGAAAGCAGAGAAAAGGAAGGAAATACTTTATTCAAGACAGCTACTGTAGTACCCGAGAACATGACATTACATACTTTCCAGGTTTGCTACTTAGACTGATGGACTAGTTTGACTATTCTATGGGTAAAGAAGGATCTCCGCTCGACCCACTCGATCTTTAAGCATTCCCTGACTAATGAGATCTTGCGCTTTCCTCTATCTATAGCCTGCCCCTTGCACACGGACTTAGAGATCCTAAAGTATCACTTCTCGATCTTCCTTCGTCTTGGTAGTTCTCAATCAATTCGTACAATCAAATAGGGGGTCTTTCTCTTTCTATTCTTTCTTCTTTCGCATTCGCTTCCTAAAGTGAGCTACTGACTAGCAGAAAGATCGACGGGGAGAGGATAATGAATGCAATTAACTACGGAAGTTGATAACAAACCTACTCTGATAGCTGGGAACTTAGGTAGGAAAACTAACAACGGGAGGGACGCTCCTCTCATACTCATAAGAGGGTAACCTCACTAAAGCCAATAACTACAGGAATGGCTCGCGAGCAAGGTGCTGAAAGCCTTCTGCTGGAAAGTGGGAAAGATGAACTAATTATTGCAACCAAGGAGAATAACTAGTCTTCATACTCCCCTGCTTTAAAACGGCCTAAAGCTTACCCCTAACAACCATGGCTAACAAACAGCCCTACAAGAGTTAGAAAAGACGTTTCGTAGCGGCCCTATAGGAATGGATGGACCTAGCGTATATAGCTTTGCATTTCCTAGTAATACCTTCTACTACAACAAGTTTTCCAATGAGGGGGCGTGTTCGAATCCTTTCAGAAAGAAGCAGCTCCACTCCCCCCCGAGGGAACGGAACGATGGAACGACGACAGCTCTTCAAAGCCATTCAGAAACGACAGACAGCTCTTCAAAGCCATTCAGAGGCGGACAATTGAGGACACTAGAAAGACAAAGACTCGCCTTAGTGGACACCTCTTCCTACCCCATTATGACTTCTAAGATGACTTATTATTCAGTGCGGTCTGCCCCCGTCTTCTTAAGGAGGTATTTCTCACAGGACGGAGATAGGTTATGCAATTATGACTTATTCCAGAGGTCCTCCCTTCCCTACAAGAGCGCTCACTCCTCTTTTTCTTATAGAATCCTTGTGTTGTGTATTCTACGATAATAGTAGCTCGAGAATCATGGTTTATTCAACTGGTATAGAATCCTTCTGCGCTGACTCAATAGAATATACCTAACTAGTCCATCCATTTTGATAAGATTCGGATGCTGCCGCTTCAAACACTCGAACACCTCCATACTTACCGATCAACTCTTCTCCTTCACCCACTTCCCTAGCATATATGTTAGCCGCTTCTTTCAGGCACAGCAACGTAGTACCTTTACCAAGAGATTCGAACTTAGTTCCTGCTGGGCTCCGTCTTTCAAAAGAGAATTGCTTCTATCAAGATAGCCTTCGTTCGGTAAGAAGTCCTTCTCCAAGCCAAGCAGTTGATGCGCTTAAACCCTCGCCATAGAATCTTTCTTTCGTGATGAGGACTTTACCTTTCATTCCATTGAAACCAAGACGCTCCTTCGATTTCCCTTCTTTGCGGAAAGTGCAAGTTCATACATGAGAAAGACTAGATACCTTGCTGGAGGATGCCCACTTTGAGAATCAATATTCTACAACCTTTGAGTAGCCTAGCCCATGAATGAGTAGAAGAGGGTTCCTCGCCCAATTCCATAGGGATTCTAAAGAGAAAAGCAATCTCTATCGACCGACCAAGCCCTTCCCACTAATCCCGTCTGCGCTTTTCTAAGATTCGGTTGCTACCCCGAGACTCAAGTATTAGCTATCCTTGCCCGCGGCGTTCTAATGAAAGCGTTCTAACGATAAGCTGAAAGTCCTTACTAAACCATCAGGACAGAATAACAGACCGAACCTTACCCTTCGCTACCCTCGGACGGTTTAGGCAAGCTGAAGGAAGTAGGTCAAATGCTAGTATAGGATTCCATGTTCAAGGGCAGAGGTCTAAGAAAGAGTCAAGTCAAATACGCTCTTGAACGAAAGGAGAATGGATAGAGTGATAGGGGCTTCAAAACAAGGTTGCTCACCTCCATCTGTCCTTCTTTACAACAAGGCAGGTTCCGTAGTTTGAGTAATTCGATCTTCAGGTGGGCATGGTAAGAAAGCTCCGGGGAGTTCAATCCTTTAAGAAGCCCTTTCTGGTAATGAGAACGGCTGCATTTAGGCGGTGGTGATCTCACTTTCCCGGGAATGAATGCTGTTATAGATGGGGAACGCTTCTAATGAAGGGAATGGTCTAGTCCACATCCTCTACCCCAAGCGGGACTCTTTCCTATTGATTAGTTGACGGCCCGAATCAAATAAGTCAAGGTAATGGGCAATATTTCTAGTAAGTAGACGGGTTAGAGTGGTCAATGAAAGGTGCGCCTTGTTCTCCCAAGGCAGTAAAGAGGGAACCTGTCATTAGTGGGCTCAGTTTAGGAAAGCGGTATAAAGGATAGATTGTACTCTCGGGAAATCAAATGTGAAAGAAAGGAAAGCCTTCGACGGCTGATGGTTGTCTCGGATTGAAATGCAGAAGAGCCGAAGGCAGAGGGAGCAAAGCAAGGTTCTTTTCATAGATTGCGCAGTATAGTTCCTAAGTGCCGTCTCCGTTCTAATAGAGTGATCGATATGGTTCATTGTTGCAGACCACAGGCGTATACTGTCGGATAGAAGCCTACTAAACTATCTAGTAGAGCCGGACTTCCCGTTTAGGATTACCATTACCTGAGACGAAAGTCGGATTGGATTGAATCGGATAGCCCACTTAGGATTCTGCCTTCCCCGTCGATCGGTCAACCGTGGCATAGGCCTGCTCAGCACGCAGCACGTTCTCCACTCGTAGTAGGAATCAAAGGGTAGCCAAAGACACAATAGTTAGATCCTTGGACAGAGACTGAGCTTAGCTTCCTCTTTGCCCACTCTCTATGTTAGATATGAGATCTGAAGAGCAGAGGGAATGTATTTACTCTCCCTGGCCAGAGAGAGGCCGGAGACAGAGATGATATATTTCTAGTGCGCCTATTCCATTACTAATGAGATAGCCAGTGCAAGCTTTTCGAATCTTACAAGCAGACTCACTGGAATAAGATAAGGTCTCAGGGAGTTAGGGCGGTGCAAAGTTCACCTATTCTGTATAGGCAGGTAGTAACCTTACCTTCAATAGACTCTTGAAGCAAGTAAACAAGCAGCGGCGTCAACGAGTTCGGGAAATCTTCTCTTATCTTCAACGGTTCGAAATGAAAGTCTTGTTCCAGTCAGAAAGGAGAGTTAGCCGTTGCGCAAGAAAGAAGTTATGGTCCAGGTCCAGGCCCAATCGTTAAGTCAAGTATATTAAATGGTAAAGAATAGGCTCAAACAGATGCCTTATCAGGCTCAGAAGCTTTGCGAGGAAATTCCTTTTCTGAGAAAGAATCAAGTATGCGCGGTAAGGAAAGGAGAGGTCTTAAATGCAAAATCAAATCAAAGTAGTGTGCCTTTACTACATTATGTACCATGTGCTCAATAAGAAATATACCATGTGATCTAAGGTCAAGTGCTAGTGATCCTTCTCGCCTACCATGTGATCTAAGGTCACCAACCAACCCCCTCGACTTTCCTAGACAATTGAACTACACTTTAAGAATAGGCTTCGGCAACTGATTCTGCTCCACCAGATTTCTTGTTTTAGGCTTTCTTCTTTACCATAACTTGACTCTTTCTTTTCCTTATGAAGATACATCTTATGCTTCCTTACCGGATCCTTACTCCTTACTTGCATGTTTCTAAGTTTGATTACTGTATTCCTTACTTGCATGTTTCTAAGTTTGATTACTGTATTATTCGCCTCGCCTCTCTCTAGTCTTGCAACAGCCTGCCTTACTAATTTGGATCGAGTGACCAATTCCAATGTTACTAATTTATACTAATGTGCCTAAACTGAGGGTTTCCATTCAGACTTATTGTTAAGAGCATACAGTTCCGTTGGTTACCAGATTCTATCATACCTTGAAACAAGTAAGTTAGAAAACCGCTAACAGAGCCTTACTATTAAGCTTGAAACTAGGCAATCAGTTGAAACGCTTTCAGCACCTTTTCACAGAACTTATGTAGCTGACCTCTTACAGGAATAGTTGATGTGCCTACTCCTTTATTAAGTATAGAGAAGGAAGGTTCTGCTTGCTACGTGCGCTCCAGATGCTGGTTAAGCTGACTATCCCCCTTACAAGAATGGAGTCTTGTTCCGCTGCTCTCGCTCTAGTCTAGGTATTCTAGAAAGAAGTCACCAACCTGATCCAGTATTTTAGAGTTATGAGGGCCAAGCTACAACTAAAGCAGAGGCAGAGAGGGGTGAAGATCAAAAGTACATAGGCAGCTAAGCTAGGAAGCACGATCAGGATAGATAGCCGGTATTTCACTTAAGAATAATAGAGTTTACTGAACCCTGCAGAAGATGTATCTGACTCTAAGTATAAAGTAAGGAGAGGAGAAGTGGAAAGAAGCCCGTATCCACTAGAATATGGTAATTATGGAATAGGAGGTTAATACTTGAGTTTTCTCTTCTTTTGGGGAGCTAGGCAAGATCAGGTGATGTTTCAGTTCGAAAGTAGGATACAAGCGCTAAGTCTCCAACAGAATAAGCTGGATCATGATAAGAACTTCAAGTCGAGTGAGTGAGGGGAAGAATCAATTCTATAAGCTTCAGCGAGGTGTGGCCCAGGAAAGGTTTCGTTCTAGCGTCAGTGAGTTTGACCTTATTAATAGCGGCAGATCGGAGGAGTTCGCGGGTATCCAACAAAGTCTCCTGTTAGGTAGGTATCCTGTGTTGTATCCGCAGAAACCCTTCTTTTGAGTCCTGTGTTAGAGCGGCAGTCCAACCGCATTTACAACTAGGATACAGAATTGATGTAAGGAAGTTCAAGAACGAAGCTATTGAGTTAACCTGTGTTCGGTTACGCGACAGTGAACCCGTTGCGAGGCAGGAGCTCATGTATGAATTAACCTAGTTGTCGTCTTGGCTGGTCACATAGTAGCCCGAGGTATTATATAAAATGAGTTTACAGAGGTAGATGAGATGCTATAGTCCAGTGAAAAGATACAGAATTGAAGACATAATTCGAAACAACTATTGTTTGACAGCACAGGGTCCAGGGCATCATCTATTAATGGCTATTTGTAATCATCGGAATCAAGATCTTGTGAAGCGCATATAGCGCCTCTGTTTTAGGGTAAGTGCTTGGCCCTGGAATATGGCTTAAACTTAGCCAAAGGGTATACTCAGGTGTCTCTGTGTTGGGCCGTTCGAGCAAGAATCTCAGTGTTAGTTGGGAGTTTTCAGATAGTATACTATTCGGTCCGGTCTTTGTGTGAGCATCTCTTTACTTTTACTCTTAAGTGCTTGCTTGACTTTCGTCGTTTTCAGAATCAGAGTCAGAGGTGTGAGACTCAGAGGGAAGAAGCGGTTCCATGAGATTATTCAGCGCCAGTTCTATTCTATTAACAGGCTCTTAGCACCTTTACTTGCCGCAGGCCCAACAAAACGTCATGCTAGGGTGAGCTACTATGTTTAGTTCCGGCTATAAATTAGGGTTTCAAGCTTGGCTTGCCTCCTTTACGTTAAGGGCGCATTAGTCTTAGCAACAGGCAGGTCGGAATCAATTCCTTCTTCATTTTGGTGAAGTATAGTATCTGATTCCCAAGAAAGGGATGCTATATGGAAAGACGGATTCCCAAGAAAGGGATGCTATATGGAAAGAGGTAATTAGATCAGATGCCAAAAAGCAGTTACAAGAATCAGCAGTTTACAAGGAAAGGTTTCTCTCTTGATTCTAGGTTTCCTACCCGCACACCTACGGAAATGGATTTGTAAGCTTATTCCTCTAAAGAAAAAGAACAGGTTACTGCTGGCTCTTCACCTATAACAGCAGTATCTGCTCTAACTGCTTCCCTTGGCGACCCTACCTCTTTCAGTGCTGAACCAACATCAAAACCTCTCTTTACCGCAGCACAAGCACCGCCCTAACTCTCATAACAACTCGTTGCCAATAGGGATTCAACTCGAGTGTAAGTTCAGATTCCAGGGCATATGCGTTTGCAGGTTCTTTTGATGGTTCTTTTTCCGACCTTAACCTAAGATTCCTGGCCTGATCCTTATGAGACTCCGGATTATTCTCTGGGAGACTCCACTTTCCCGTATTCTGATCCTGCAGACAAACAAGTCAGAAGTTCACTTGAAGTTTAGCCAACAAATACAGATGAAACAAGGAATGACTTTGGTACGACTTCAGATCCCAAAAACAGGACTTGATAAAGACTCATAAGAACTCGTACTTTTCCACTTATTTATTTATTCTGGAACTCTACTTTTGTACACCTCTTCTGGAACTCTACTTTTGTACACCGCATTTCTTCCTTTAATTGAATCTTTCTAGAGTAATGGCAGCGAATGAGAATACAGAATTTCCCGTTAGCGAAGAAATACATTCTAGCCTCTGAATTCTTATTACCAGACTTATCCCAACCCCCACGAATCTCTTATTTGCCTGTAGCGAGTGGAGGAGCGGATGTTTTAGACTCCTCTGACTCTGATGATTACCTTTTATTTATTCCATATAATAGACTCTTTGCTTCTTTCTACCTTTCTACGTTATTGCTTTTTCTACGCCCTTATTTGGATCTTATTGCATTGCTGCTTTCTACGGTTCCTTGATACTTGATCCTTTCTTTATCTGGCTTGCGCTTTCGGAATATATGCCTTAAGCTAGTTTAGGAGTTTCGAAGGGCAGTAGGCAGTAAGTGGAGTAAGAGCAGTAGAATAGACCGCCTCTCAATCTGAGTTTACAGCGTTAATCTCCCTTCTTCAGCGCTAAGCTGCTATTCCTATAACTTGGCTTTACGTCTACGATAGAATAGAGGTTATTGGCTCACTTACTAGGGCACCCAAACACCAATGCATTATCAAGAGAGTTTCCAAGTAGCAATTGTCAATTGGAGAGAGTTTCCCAAGTAGCAATTGTCAATTGGTGTGAAGTCTCACTTTCTTACTTATCGAAATGGAAGATATGCACTTATATCCTCTTTCTTTGAAGATTTGCACTTATATCTTCTTTCTTTATAGTCAGCATCGGCAGTAATAGGTATAGCGGAGACAGCAAGGAAGCAGTAAGCAGGTAGAGCAAAGCCAGCAATAATCTGTTTTAGAGCGGAGACAGCAATAGGTGCTTTACTTCCTTCAGAGTGGTCCACCTTCTCTTCTCATTAGTATACCCTTGCCTTATGGACCCTTGCCTCATAGACCCTTAACTTTCACTTGACTTACGGATCAGTTGCCGCGGATAGATAAATAAGAAGAAGTTCCCAAGTCTTCAGCAAGGCATTGTATAGAAACACAGGTCATATTACTATATTCTTTTCTTTCTTTATATACACTGATATTACTATGTTCTTTATGTACGGAGGAGCAATAAATATTCGAATTGGCAGTTCCAGAAGACAGTTCAGGCTCAGGCCCAGACTAAGTAGAAAGAGCAAAATCAAGAGTCGAATAAGGATCCGGAAAGGGGTCTGAATCAACTACAGGGTTTGTTTGCAGCGGGGTCTATGCCTAGGTATCGGTCTACTTCCGTGGAGTATCCTTCTGTTCCAGTGGAATCTCTTCTCTTTTCTCATGCATAAGTCTCAAGTTTGTAGCGAAAGTAAGCCTCATAATTGCCCCAGTTCCAGAAGAATAAGGGGAAGGTTAGGAATACGGGCAAAGGTCTGCAAGATAGAGGTAAGGTAGTAACTTCATTCTATAACTGGTGCTGCTGAATACATAATTCGACTTTCATTCTACTTTCTTAACTAATTGATGGTTATGGTTCATCTAATCCTTATCTGTCACCTGATTCTTCATCGGGAGCTGCTGCTTCTATACGATCTCGGTTAAGCGCGTTAGAAAGGAGTGAAAAGCGTTAGAGAATCCACTCTGGGATTTCCCCCCGAACCAATTGACTTATTTCTTTCCGGTCAGGTCGAGACACAGCTGATGATCCTTATACGGCTTTATACTCTTTCTAATAAGATGAAACTGGCACCGCTGAACGGATTCCCTTCGCTTGCTTTAGAATATCAATTATGTGCATTACTTATAGATAGAAGGAAGTCGAATAAAGTCAATTACTCTCTACTCCAAGATAACCACTAATTTCCCTTGCTTCTCTAAAGTGAGAATATGGAGCACCACGAAACAATCATAAGAAGCTTGCTTGCTCCAAATCACCTAACACTCGTTGAAAATCATCTTTTCTTTATTGGCTTGGCAGCCTCGCCCTAAACTCGAGTACTCTTCTCTTGCCTAGCGCTACTTACTAGAGACTAAAACAACACCTATGATTCTCCAATTACCAATAAGATTTCTATACAATATGGATACCCGTGTGGAGAGTAATACTTATCTTCAACCTTAATAGAGTCTTACTTATCCACTTAAGCCAATTAATTAAGGGCACAGGTTAACTCAGGATCGGACTTTCTTCTTGCTATGAAGAGCATAAGATCCAATTTCTTAAGTAGACACAGGAACGGAACTTACAGACAATGCCCGAACTCGTATTCCATTTATGAATCTTATTTCTCACTCTGATTACGAGGTTCCATACTCCACTCTATACCCTTTATTTGCCTTGCCTCAAACATCAAACACTGGACTTCTACTTTCCGAACCTTTACTTCTCGCGCGTACTAGATTATTTCCCAGAAACATCATTTCCTTATTATTCTTATGATTCTTCTCGAGTGGACTTGAATTGCTACTTGACTTTAGACACGGATTTGATTACCGCAACAAACACAATCACCCTAATCTTGACTTGCTGTTGACTTTCGAACAGGCCATTCTGCTACGGAGTCTGCTTGAGCTTATGATCTAGTACTTTCTCCTTCTTCATATTGTTCTTATGAGTTCTAATTTCCTCGATTCGATGAACCTCTTTCGTATGATTGACAACGCGCTTAAAAGCTTTCACTATAGAGTCTGCCCTGTGCTCCACCAATACTCTCTTCTTGCCCGGTGCCAACAAACACGGATTCGGAATCATTCCTTCTGGTGCAACTCGTGAATGGAAATTGGACTCTCTTTCACATGGGGTGGTTCTGGAATGAAGTCAAGACGGAGCAGCAGCATTGAAGATGTGATTAGGCTACTCCATTTATGCTTTCTTTTCGATCAGAGTCATCCATCACGTCCTATCCTTGTTGTTCTTCTGCTGGAGGCCCCGCGTAAGCTTTGTTTTCTAGGGTTACGAGGAGCTAGCCTTCTGAGATACTAACGTTTCGAATAGCGTTCCAACTTATTACCTGGGGCCAGTGATAGGCATATCTGCTTACTTATCTAGGTGCTGAAAGCCTCTTCTCTTTTCTCTTTTCTTTGGATTTTCTTTGGATGATGATGATAGAGAACCTATAGACGTAGTAATAAGTGAGCTTCTCCCCTAGACGCAGTAAGAAATAAGTGAGCTTCTCCCCTATTTGAGGAGTCAGTGCCTATTTTCTGGAAATCAGTGCCTATTTTCTGGAAAAGTCAAGTAAGTACATTTCCTCTTTTGTAGTATCTGCAGCGCCTACTTATCCTTCCGCCCTAAAAGCATACTTTTTTCTATACCCACCTGATAAAGAGTGCTATATATGATGTATTTTCTCCCAACGAGTTCTTAAAGAGAAAGCAGAAGCGAGTTATATTCTGTCTTTCGAGTTTCGCTCTGAGGAGACTTTATTATCTCATATGCTTGCTTGGTAGATTCTAATCTCATATGCTTACTTAGTTTTGTAGATGAAATCAATATGTCTCTTCTAAACTATGCATGCTTGCTCCTCATCTGCCAATTGCTTATCCTCAGACAGCAGGAAATGGGGCATTATTTCTTCTTCTAACTGAGAATCCGTCTTTTTACGCTTCCTTTCGTACGAAAAAGAAGGACAGAGTGTCTCTCTTCCACTAATATAAGCAGATGAATGCGTACTAGACTTCCGAGTCAGAGAATATATACTATTAAGACGAACGAAGAGTCCATAAGTTGCTGCACTAAGAAGTCGGTTAGATCCTAAAAGTGGAATACAGAAAGCGATTCCGGAGTCCCAAAGAGTGTTTTGGGGGGTATCTAGAGAGCCAACGTGGGGATGATAGAAAGTCAGACTACGGTTTCGGAGTAAGCAAGCTAGCTAACAGAGGGACAGGAGGCGCAGGAAAGCCGCAAGGAATGGAGTGAAACGGGTCTAGTAAATGAAAACGGAGAAGGTAAGCTAAAGGATTTAAGCAAACGGTAGACAAGAATAGGGCTTTTCAAGGCAACTAGTGCAGGGCTAATTTCGTATTCTGCTCCTACCCCGAGCCAAGGGTGCTTTTTTCCTTTCCAAGAAGGGTTCAGCATCTACTGCCGCGAAAGCATCTGACGAATCGAAAAGCCAGCCCAGCCTCTTTCTTTATGTATGGGCAGGGCCTTGGATCAGTAGCACATTTCCTGTGCGTTGACTATGAGACTAGGAGCTTCCTCTTCTATAACTTCCTGTGCGTTGACTATGAGACTAGGAGCTTCCTCTTCTATAACTTCCTGTGCGTTGACTATGAGATTAGGAGCTTCCTCTTCTATAACAGGGCAATTCATCCTCGTTTACTATTCTAGATATAGAGTGGAAGAGGCTTTGAAGAAAGATCGATGACATCTGCATCCTCTGGAGGCTTCTTGGCCGCAAGAGACTGGTGACTTCTTCTTTTATGGAAGCTTAACCATCTAATTTAGGGCATAGAAAGTGTGAAAACAAAGAAAGAGAAAGACCCGTGCCAGCTTCCTCCGATAGCGGGGAGAACCCTTTTGTCACTTTTGGGAAAGCATTCGAGCTAAGTACAGCCGAAAGAAGGAAGGTATAGAATTGACTCGGTTGCTGCTCTTGCTATCTCTTCTGCTCTTCGTCTAGAAGCACTATTAGATTAGGAGCTACATTATTCAGGGTTATACATCCAAAAAGTCCAGTGGTTAACTACCATCATGGTACTGCGAGTAATGAAATACACCTTATGAAGTTTCTCATATTTCTTGTCTCTCTGGGAATCTAGTCGTGTGGGTGACTACTCTTCTGGTAAGAAAGAAGTCCCGCCATTAGTTTACTAATTTCACTAATTTACAAGAAAATCAAAAGAATAGGATTCAGAAGGTAGGTACTCATGTTGTTAGTGGAGTGGGTATATAATAGCACTTATACTTATAGCAGCACTTCCTTGAAGCAATGCAGAACCTGGGCCGAGAAGCAATGCAGAACCTGGGCCGACCCGAAAGCCCATGCAACTCAATCTTTTCATGGCGAAATCCAGACAGAAAGAAGAGCCGGTCACAAAGTATTCAAAAGACGTCTGATTCAACCAATTCAAGGATTCCTATTTGTTTATTGACATAAAAACACTTGAGGCCTGTAGCGCGAGAAAGCTCCGGAAGGTGTCCTGACCCTCAACCATGTTCCTCAATTTGGGAGCAGCAACCTTTGCCAAACCTCATATTGGAAGTCTTTAGAGTCGAGGAAGAACAGTACCGGTCGCTCCTCTGTGTAAGGATGGTCAAGTTCCCACCTGTTTGCCTTTCTCTACATCATTCCATTTACCCCAGGCAGCTCGGGTAGGCTTCACTTCGTTATTGAAATTCTCAGATGTGTATATTAGAGAATCTCTAGTTTATTTCTATTCCCATAGGTTGAAAGGGTTAAAGCCAAACGGATTTTGTACGAAATAGTTAACCCCCGTTTATACCAGCTAAAGCACTCTACTCAGTAAAAACTAATGAATCATTCCTTGCCGATGGAATAAGACACCTGAAAGATGCACCTCAGAAAGAGGATAGAGGAGTTCCTTGAGACTTTTTTCCCGGAACTGCTTTATAGATCCATTAACTGGTTCCCAGATTTGGGGTACAATCCGATATTCCTTTTTGATAACTGAAAAGTGGGAAGCCCACTGCAAGCGAAGAGAATCTGTTTCCACTAATTTATGTTTGATGCTAAGTAGAGATGCATTGGTGGGGAGCAGCAGATCTAGTCCTAACCAGCCGAAGGAGCTATATTCCTCGCCAATTAGAGACCAGACCCTCCTAGAGAAATTGCCCTATGAGGAAAGAAGAGAGAAATTGCCCTATGAGGAAAGAAGAGATCGCCCCATACCTATAGAATCAGTCTCCAATCTCCGGAAGTGATCAATATCTTTTCCACGGCTACTTGATAAGCGAAGAAATCTCTTTCGCGTTAGGTTAAAGTCCTGTTCAGAAATTTGTATAGAAACCTGTCTTATTACATTCATTTGTATAGAAACCTGTCTTATTACATTCATATATACTAGAGGCGTAGAGCAAGAACAGGTAAATAAGCAAGGGAACTGGCAAGTGGTAGAGATAAAGCAACAGCCATTGGGTTCGACTTACTATTCGTTTTCTGAGGGAGTCCTTTCTTCGTTAGCTAACGGGAGCTCGATTGGCACAAGATCAACTGTTAATTCAGTATTGACAGAAAGCTCAGGGAAAAAAGGATCAAGGAACCGAACCATAGCCCGCTCACTGGTTGTCTTGCGCCGTCGTTGCTTCCTTTCTTTCTAGGTTACACATTCGTAGTAGTAGCTTGTAGGACTTGAAACCGCTCCGATCTATCGCTTCTCTTCTCTCGTAGATGACACTGCTTTGCTTCCCTTGCTTTAAGATACTTGACTTCCATACTTGGAGCTCCAGCGGGACCCCAATCCAATAGTTGCCTTTCCTTATGCGTTGTTTCACTCATATGTTACTCCACCAATGGGGATCTCGTAGACTACACTCGAACTGCGGATTCAGTTGCTTGTGGAAGAGAACTCCTATTCGGAAGGTAAATATGCGTGAGCAAAAGTTTGTGGAAGAGAATTGAGTTGAAGTAAACTCCTAAGAGTATAAGTCAACTCCCATTTATTTGGAGGGTAAGGTGCGACACTCTGTAAGCTTACTGTCATTCTATAAGTGAGTAAGCGTTGTTTTAGAGCTTCTCCACTAGTTGTAGTTGTAGTGCATATTCCAAAAAATGGAATTCTTTTTTCCGCAGCATTCAGGAGAACAAACAAAGGCGAAAGTGCGCTTAGAGAGTGAAGTGAGGAAAGAGAGTGAAGTGAGGAAAGAGAGTGAAGCGAGGCTGGAGTGTTAACGTTTGTTTGTGTCAGCAGCAGCAGTAAGCTAAGTTTTGACATGATTCTACACACTATGAACGCTAAATGATTTGATCTCGTCCTTGTGCCTCTATTGTTGTTGCAGGGTGCTAACGTGTTAGGTGATTTGGAGTCTAGAGTAGCTAATTGAAGTTATAGAAGAGAAGCCCTTGTGCTAAGGGTAGTAAGTGATAGAGTTTACCGGGGTAGGTTGCCAGATACTTGACTTCTTGATACGTTACTTTAGACTATTGACTTTACTTGAGACTATCCACTTGACTACTGAGATATCATTTCCACTCTGCTACTGGCGCCCTGCCCTTCTTATGCGCCTATCTAATATGGACGCCCTGTTCCTCGTCTCTGGGTGCCGCAGAATGTCTTATTTACGTCTTTGATTCTTAGATTCATAAAAGAAGTACATTTCTTTCATTCCACTTATGGGTCTCGGTCTCTACTCTAGCCTGTAAGCCTTTCTTTCCTTTCCCATAGCCATAGTCCATATGTTCCACTCACTACAGCCAACTTGAACAGGAATTTGGTCTTATAACACAAACACAGGGTGGTTGGCATTCGCATTCTTGATTCTATCTTCCGAGATTATGAACTACAGCCAACTTGCTGGAACTGGAATTCTCTTAATAACACAAGCACGGAACCTAAATTATAGAATATGTGTGCACTGTTACTTATATTCTAGTATAGAGTGTTTATTACTTGGAGTGTTTATTACTTGCTCTATACAAGATGTGTGCACTAGATGAAATTCCTGGAATGGTTCAATGCTGTTGTTTGATACCTTGGAGCCAGATAAACAAGTACTACGCCTGCTCCACTCTTTCTTCTCAGTGAAAGATACTGGTTAACTACACTTTCTCCTTTCGAATTCAACCAGTAAGTATAAGAATGAACCGGGTTTTTTGCTATATATAAATAATAGGAATGCAAAGGAAGCACCGACACTTTAGCACTTATTGAATTCCTACTTGCAGCTGACTTAGCACTTGAACTTGGCTTATTTCATTCCTACTTGCAGCTGACTTAGCACTTGAATTTGGCAGGAATTGTCAGAAGTCGAATCGATCGAAGCAGTTGTCGAACAAAGGGCAACACGAAATCCGCCTTCTTGCCTTTAAGAAACACCCCTTTTGTTGAGTTAGGTCAGGTGGTTGACTTCCAGTTTCATCCCCAGCTAGTAGTGGTCCAAAGAGTAGATCTAGGCTAGGTAGTGGTCCAGGTAGTCTAGTAGTTGCATCTGTATTAGTAGTCCAGGTGTAGTATAGTAGTCCAGTAAGAGACAACCAGTAAGAATAGAACGGCGTAGTAACAGTATCGGAGGTGAGCTAGGCAGCTAGTAGTGAGTAACAGCATGGAACTAGTCAGCATCAGAGTGCACCTAAGTAGTTTCAGAATGCAATCACTGATACAAGGAATGGAACGAGTGCTAGCAAGAATCAACCCAGTGCTATAGCTATGGCGATCAGACTGAAACCACTTCTAATAAGAATCAAACTGGATCATCCGAGCCGGGAGTTAAGGTAGAAAACAGAGGATAAGAATGAAGCAAGTTGGAATGGAACTAACCCCTAGGAATAAGTCATTTAAGAATGCAACTGGGTCTTCAACTCACACTCTCACAGGCGCTTATTGTAAGTTCTGCTCACTTACTTTGTCTCCGGGTCGGGTGGTGGACTTACTTTTGAGGGTCGGGTAGTTTGTCTAGTACATGTAAGGTATTAATTCTCTGCATTGTTACTGATCAAGTAGTAAAGGTATCAACTCTATGATATGAAGTAGGCAAGCTCATGGTGTAGAATTTCAGAATGAAACTCCGTAGTGAAAGCGCATCTAGTATCAGAGGGTAACTTAGCTCTCCACTCATAAGTGAGAATTGTCCTAAGTAGGCAAAGAATGAACTAACACACTAGGTGCAGAGAATCCAGTATCATATCAGTTACTTGGAGAATTGGTGAACGAGAGAGTCCACTAGGAATTCTACTCTCACTCTTGCCTCCTACCTATCCTTCCCGAATTCTATATTAGGCCTGAGTTATTGAATGGAATACCTTCACTCTTGTACTGTTGCTTGCCGGTGACAGGACTCAGAATTGAACTACGGAGTAGAACCTCCCCACTAACGGGACTTTACTATGCACTCGGCACTCTAGACAAAGAATTGAACCTCTGTAAGTAAAGGCTTTGAAGCAAGCTTGAGTCGAGGGCTATTCAATTTCTTCGCTGCTTGTTTGCTCTTTCACTTAAGTCAGAAATCCAGAATACTCCTAAAAAGAGAGGGTATGACCCGGGGCTCCCCAAAACAGGACTCGTCACTAACTGCTAACTCAAGCTACTACTATAACTATTATACTCCCGGCTCATCCAACTAAGGCTCCTCTACTAGACCTATGGCTACTAGACTAATCTACCTCTCCTGGCTTACCTAGCTCTAGCTTAAGAATTCAACTCAAAAGTAAGTAGTCAAAGAGTGAATCTGGGCTGGCTGACCAAAGAATGGAACTAGAAACTCTCAACTACAGGCAAAGAATTAAACCAGCACTAATAAGAATGAAACTAGAAACAGACAAGCTACTACTACTGGACTGGAACCCGAAACAAGACTTTCAGACGAAACTGGAAACTTCACCTCGACCTGTGAAATGCCCTGCCCCAACTCGTAAACTAGGAGTTAAAGAACCTTAACCCCACTTTAGAACCAGACCTTATAGTAATTTACCACTACTTATCAGAATTCCACTCAAAAGTAGGCAAGCAGACATCTTCCACTCCTTTTCAGATACCCGACCTCCATACTTCCTCTCTTATAGCTAGTCCGACTGTTGCTCACCCAGTATAGTCTCTTTTTGAACTCACTCCTACTGTTCAATCCGGTGTGAAAGCCCTCTTTATCGCCTACCCACCTATTGCTCATCTAACTATGTAAACTAATACCGTTATTGCTCCCGTCCCGAGCACATAGAAAGTATCTCCGCCCCGACCTCTTATAAGTGTTCACCCCGACCCTGTGGAGCTTCTATCTTTCTCAACTAAATCCTTAATAAGATAATCATGAATTAAGTAGGGGCCAAGCCTACAAATATTCTAGATTTCTTCTAAGCTTAACACAAGCACCCAACCCGACTTCTATACTGGCTCTGTCTCTTTGAACTCAGTAAGATCTTTCTTTTCTTCCCGAGCCTCTCTCTCCTCTTGCAACTCTGGCATCAAACCCCCTAATAATAAGTTCTAAACTCGGGATGAAACTAATTCACTTCCAGCAGACCTATTACTTTAGCCTGTTCCTTCATACGCACTAAGTATTAGTAAAGAATAGGGGCCAAGCAACTTACAGTATGATCTAGCGCATTCCTTTAATGAAATGACTAGTTTGATTCAACAAGCTACTACTAATGTAGCGCGTTAGTGTTATTCCGACTACCGAGTTCAATTCTAATTGAGTTAATAGTGAAAGTAGAAAAGAAGCTAGAAGGATTTATTGGCTTATCACGCTAATCTGACACCGAAACCCATCTTTAGGAGCATGCCCGGGGAACAGAGCAAAAAGGAAGGTCTAAATCCAATCTCAAGTCGGCTCTTAGAGCGGAGCCTGTAGCAAGTAGTTCTGCTCCTGTTCTTGTTCTTGTTGGGACTGTAAACCCTTATTCTGTTGATAAAGCTGCCTCACCCGCCTCAGAGCCAAGATAGATAGAATAAGGAATGTTCTTGATGCAACTCTGGATATAGAATCCCCCTTACCAGCACTCAGTACTTTCTAATTGGAAGCTCCGTTAGCGAGTTACTGCTCAAACAGAAGTCGATTGGGCATCTGATCCTGATCTTTATACTCGTACCTGATCTTTATTCTTCAACACCCGGCCCGGCATCAGATCTTCTTCCGTTTAACTACTCAACTCACTTCACTGTTTACTTATACTTGTTCTCGAGCAAAGCCACTACTACAAAGGTTCAATTACAGAATAGAGGCCAAGCTTATACTAAGTGCTTTGTTAGGCAAGGTTTACAATAACTACTCGGCATCTAGAAAGCTGCCCTTGCATCAAAGGCTGTATAATTAATAGAGTTGGCATCAAAGGCAGTATAATTAATAGAGTTGACTTACCAGTCCTCCACTAAAGAATGGAGTGGTTAGTTTCCGGTATTGCACTATAGAATTGAGTTGACTAAGGAGAGGAAATTAGTAAGTGCCAGTAGTTGTGTCTTGTCCACTTGCCCACTTGTCTAGTATACGCTTGGTCAGTTGAAAACATTCCCTGAGTATACGTTGCTTGGCCGGCTTACTTAGTAGTTTGTCCCGTAGCTTGGTCGTTAGAAGTTGCTTGGCCCATAACAAGTACTCCCTTTTGACTACCCGAAGATGGTACTCTCTTTTGACTACCCGACCTAGTAAAGGAATGAAAACAAGCATACCCAACAGATCAAACAAGGGAATACCTACCCACATCCCAACGAGTAAGTAAACAAGTAATGGAACAAGCCTCAGCCTACCCTAGCAACTTTACTAGAGCTATAGCACCAAACAAAACTTCCCTTTCTGATTACCCGGACAAGCAGACAGAGGGGTAGTTAGAACCAGAAACAGACCCATACTTTTCAACTTAAGACTCAACAAGGGATTCCACTAGGTATTCTGAATTTACTTAACTGGAAACCGGAACTGGCACCGAGTAAACAAATACTTCCTTCAAGAGCTATACCTATGGCTACTATTAACTGAATTCTTATCTTCTGTCTTCAAATACTTATTAAACAGGACCACTACTAAAGGACTACCACTACTGGGATGAAACTCATAAACAACAGGCTCGGTAACAAGAACTCCCGGCTCGGCTCCTGTACTAAGTAAGTCAACCTACCCTCCAACTCTGCCCCGACCCGCACCTACTTCTTGAGTTTGAGCAAACTTACAATAAGGGGCTCGAATTAGAATAAGGTCTCTTTCCACTCTTGCTCCCCTCTCGCCAACTCCGATAACTACATATTACACTAACGGGTCTTCTTCTTCAGACCCGCTCAACTAAGTATATAGTAACAGTCTAAAGCAAGTCCTACTAGTAACTACTAGACAAGGAGACAAGCAACGGGCAAGTCACTACAATTACTACTAAGATCGGAATGAAACACTAGGGGTAGTAGATAAGAATTCCACTCACTACCTGTAACTAAGGGACCGGTCTGAAGACTAGAACCATGAACTTAAGGGCAGCTTGTCAACTAATACAGAATGGATTCTTTCCGAGCTAAAGTAAATACTGAATTTCTTATTAGTCTGTAAGATTGCTCAGTTTATCTCTCGTCACCCGAAAACCAGGGTATGTATTGGTCTTTAGCTGTATCCAGAGTAGGATATAGGGATGCAGTATCCGGAAGTAGGAACTCAATCAGAAGCTTTAGGCATATCCGGAGTAGGAACCATATCATAGGAACCATATCAGTAGTGTAGCGCTATCTCGTACCCTATTACGGATTCTATTACGTAGACCTCTTATGTTATTATTAATCCTTATGTGCTAGATCTATCCCTATTCTTCCCTATTAAAGGAATGCGCTAGCTGAACACAGCACTAAAAAGCGGGGCCCTTACTATTAATTTCCCCAACTGCCCAGCCACTACTACTAAAACTGGGGATACCTCTGGAACTCCTTTACAAATACACTAACTCCGATAGAGAAGTAAACCTTAGCAACGTAGTTAAGTAGACAAACTCGGCAACTTACTATAAGGGCAGCTATAGTGAAACTCTATACTCCTCGGTAATGCACTGCTTACTGCTGACTTTGGACACCGCTGATTCTTATTCGTCGAAACACCTTTCTTGGAAACTGTTGATTCGAAAGTAGATTCGGCTTCTGTATAGGATTCCACTAAAACCTAGAGTATAAGTTTAGTTCGGAGCTGTATCCCTGTATCCGGCATAAGGAGAAGAAATCTGAATAGGTTCTGAAGCTGTACCGGGCGCTAGGCAAGAAACAAGTCCTTTATTTGAGTGTTTCTTTCAGGGGGCAACTAGTGGTTCTTAGAGCCCTTATAGTAAGTCTTCGGTGCTTGTGCAGCAGTAAAGAGAGGTTATTATGTTGGTTCAGCACTTAAAGAGGTCGGGTAGGCAAGCAAGGTATAATCATTAACCAAGTAAAAGAGGTGGGCAATGGAAGTCACTACTTTAGAGTTTAGGTAGGAAAGAGATATTCGCGTAGAAGCATAAGAATGTCCTGTATAGGGCAGATCCCATCAGTTATAGGTAGAGGGCAGCTCTTTTCTCTTATTATGGCAAATGACCTTTAAAACCGTATACTAATTAGAAATAATGAATTTGTTAGTATCTAAATAAAGCGATCTTAGGTTTGTGTGAAAAGGAGACTAGGGTAGTAATCCTAAAGAATTCTTGTTACCCGCTTGTAGTTACTTTATTACTTGCTATGTGCTCGCTAGAACAATTGACGAACTAGGCTTTCCTCGCATCCAAGCCAGCAAGACCTCGCCAAGCAACGGATAGACAAGACACGACAAACAACTATCACGGGTAGCTTACTTGAGATTTGCTTCTTACTCAAGGACTTGCTCTAGCTGCTTAGCTGACTTTTGCCCTTGATACTAAACTATCACGGCCTCAGATCCTGATCTCTAAGATGAAACAAGAGCATCACACCTTTAGAAAGCTTATGATCTCGGAAACTTGACTCGCACACTGCTCATTATTTAGTATAGTTGACTTTCCTGGCACTGATGGAGACTCGAACTGCTCTATTGGTCTATTCGAATACTGACTTGTTGAATTCTTTGTTATAATATGCACTGGCAATTATGTATTATGGCCCTCTACTCTATTAATACCAATAACCTCGGAAGTCTAGAGGTAGGGTGTGCGTGCTAAGCAAGACTCATTGTGTTAGGCTTGTTTCTAATTGTAGTAGGCTTGTTTCTAAGTCAAATTCACTTATTTTCTTTAGTTAAGCAGTGTGAGCTCTTCAATTCCTATTAGATAGGCGGGTTAGGGTGAGAGAGATGAAATTCTGAGCCTATCCTATGTGTTTAGTAAGAAAACTGGGATTATTGCCGGCGGTATTGGAACCTATACTGAGGGGGTTTAATAACCTAGGTAAGTACTGAGTTGTCCCTCTGTGTTAAGCAAGTAGTCAATATAGAAGTAGTTGTTTGTTTGCTCTTTCTCGCCTACCTACAACCTAGCAATTAGTATAAGAGTTTGTGTATTAGTATCGAAAGTAAGAAAGAGTTTGTCAAATAGTAAGGAGCAGAATCTAAAGCTTACTCAGGAGCCTTAGAAGGATAAAGATCAGAAGCTGTGCGAAAGGAAGCAGGGCGTTACTCTTCCTTAGAGTCAGAAGGGGGCTTTCACGCCTTTACCTCAAACACAGTACTTCGTGTCCCATCCCAACTCTCTTCTCTTGACAACTAGGTTAATCCGATACGGCGCTGCGCAAGAAAGATGAAATTCCATAAATTATTAAGCAGACAGTGAAGTTGGGACAAGACATCGTGGAGAAAGGTAAACGGATTGCTGTAGCTCGCTGTAGCTCAAAGTGGTTGATTGGAATTCCTTTAGCTCCTTGTTGTGGAGAGAGGCCTAATTGCTCTTACTTTGGATTATGGTCCAACAACATAATACTTCACGCTAAGATCAGAGGTTAGCAAAGAAAGGGGAAAGTAAGTCAGCTAACGTACGAGTCCTAATTTGATCAGCTTACGGAGTTCTGTCTGATTGTGATCTACCAGTTGCTTCCGCTTCACCCGAAACAATACTATCAATTTCTTATTCTGGTGCTGAAGATTAGGATTATTCTAGAACAGTAATTGGCTGGCCGCTCACAAACAAAGTATCCGGGTGGCGAAGGAACTAGTGACTAGTTACGCGTTAGTGAGTTAGCCCTTCTCCTCTTACAAGGTTCTATACAAAATACTCAATACACTCAATACACCCCTATATCCCCTTTGCCTCAAACTAATTACTCTTACGTTAGCACTGAGTCAAGCTTAGAGTCAAGGAAAACATTCAAATCAGCTGTTGTTTAACCCGCTAACGCACCTGCTCAAGAATGAAAGGAAGTAGTAGGAAGTAGTTCAAGCTTAAAGCATATAGTATGATTAACTCGGGTTGGCTTCTGGAACTCCACATTAAGTAAGAACCTAGGGCAGCTGATGATTCGGCTTCGCCTTTTTATCCGGATCCTTCTCAAAATGCTTTTATTCTCTTGTCCACTCTACTAGAATGGAATTTGATGATTCGGCTTCGCCCACCCGACCTCTAATAAGTGTTTGCAGACAATGCTCTTGCCCGAACTTACTGAACTTTTATGCTTTTACCACTTAGCGCATCAAAGAAGATTGAGTAAACCAGAGAAAGATCAGAAGCCTCAGCCGAATGCCCAGATAAAGCAGAAGAGAAGCTAGAGAAGTCTCTGTTTAGGAAGCAAGATCCGATCCGGGCTGGGGTTGGTTTATTTACTTACTTATGTGCTAGGCGAGATAGATTCCAATTCCTTAGTTGTTGACAAGGCGCTTGAAAGGAAAGAATCAATTGGGTAAGCCTCAAACAGGACTTGGCGGACACAGGACTTGAGTAGAGAGATCAGTTTATAAGGACTAAGTGAGCTAACGGGAGCCGTATGATAGTAGCCAGCAGCAATAGCAATCGGGTCAGGTCAGAAAGAAGAATTAGTTGACAGAGTTAGATTAGCAAGAAAAGAGTAGAGGTGTAGTTGCCTTGCCAGCTGCTGGGCTTGTGGACTGACTTGCTTGTTAGGGTCGGGGTGAACTTAAAGGAAAGAGAACGAGAACTAGGGTTGGTATTAAAGGAACACTACAGTATTAAGGGCGGCAGGTTAGCTATGTTTCAGTTCAGGCACAGACTCAGTGTCCGTATCAGCATCTGGCGGTTGGCTTTCTCTATATAGGTTGGTTGGTGCTGTCTCCTTTCCAGATAGATCTTGCTTCTTTATTCTCCTCTTGCTCCCGTTAGTGCTTCCTTGCCAGTTTCACACAGGACTTGGTCATTAGTAGTTTCTTGGTGGACTTGAAAAGAGGACATCTTTGACTGCTTCTTTTGCACTCTCTTCCTCTTGCCTAGTTGCTTGGCGGTAATAACTCTAACTAACGCTGGTTTCTTATTCTCTGCAGATCTCGGAGACTTCACTCTTACGAGAAGACCCTTGCTTCTTGTGCTGATAGTGATCCTACCTCTACCTGTTGTTGAGTAAAGTCACACTGGAAAAGATTTAAGCGCAGAAGGCAGAATCCAAGAATCTATCTTCTCGAACACCACTTGCATTTCCAAACTATCCTTGAACATAACTTATAGCTTACAACACCTTGGATTTGCTTATTATTATTATTATGATTATTCTCGAGTTGACTTAAAACAGGACTTTCGTCAACACCTTTGACGTGGGCATTCTTAAAGAGCTTCTATATACTCCACTCCTAACCTCGAACATAAAGATACTCGTAGCCAACACTTAAAACTCAAGCACCAACCTAGACAACACAAGCATCCAAAGAAAGAGACGAGACTTATTAACTTTGTGCTGAAGACATAAGGCCACTACTCTAGGATGTAACCCTAGATTTCTCGTTGTTTAAGGCACCAAGCGTATACTTATTGGAAAACGATCTCTCCTGTCTCCGATTCGCCTCTTATTCTCTAAACACTGATCCGGGGCCTTACTTATTGGTTTGAAGACCGTATCTTGCCTTTGTGATTCTTTCACTACCTTTGCTCTCATCCTGTAGCTATTGATATAGATCCCAAACTTCTCACTTTTATTAATTATATATAACTACCGAACTTCTCACTTGTATTCGGTGCCCTTAATTACTGGTTTCGCGGCAGTGACCTTAATGAATTGGAAAGTCAACTATGCACCCGGATACTTCTCTGGGAGACTCGGATGAAAGGCTTTAACACCTGATTGAGAGTACTACTTAGTGGTTGCTTGCCTATTGGCCTAAGCTTGCTATGAGAAATAAATAGAAATGGAACTGTCTAGCCTTCCTTCGCACCCAATGAAATCAGTGGCGAGGCCCTTATAGTCAGTTTATGGCGCCTAGACTAGAGAACTGCCGAGCTATAAGACGAGTGAGTTCATTTCTGAGTCCACTTTGTTTCATTCTCTTACTACTTAGTTTCCGAACACAGTTGAAGCTCCAAAAAACAGGACTTGGCCTAACAACTAGGCTTGTAGTCGAGTCGCCCCTTATGCGTTGTTTAACCTATGGTCAACTTCTCCAATAAGGAATCGTACATTGAGATACCCGAAAAGCTTTCCAAAATGCATTAAAGTCAAAGAACATAGACTTCATAACTATACCAGCTCCTAATACGGATACAGATGGATCTTGAATACTTAGAAATCACAGAATTCACTGACGTACCGAGTCCTTATTTGTTGGGGTTAGTTAGCTCGGTTCTTTTCTTTGTCAGTTCAATTATCTTCTTAAAGCAAAGGAGCTCGCACCGCTAACGCTTACTCTTTGGCTCGGGGTTCCGTTCTTAATGCAAGCAATGCTGGTTGTTGACTTTCGTCTCTAAGTGGATAGCCATATTCTTTTCTTTCTTCAGTCATTGTACTTGTTCAATTCTCTTCTTTTGACTTTCCGGGGGTAGCGCCTATCCGTACTCTCTCTTTCTTTTGCACTCAATGCTGTTTTGCCGATATGATAGTTACTGAGCACTCGTGAGCACTGGCCCTACTGCCTATATTAGGGTATAGCAATCAACAAAATCCAAATCTTGCTTGCTTGCTTTAGGAGTTAGAGTTAAGGGTTTGTTAGTGAGCTCGGGTGTTTACTAGGTTGTTATATACCATGTCCGTGATTGGATTTGCTTTTGCTATTAAGAGAGAGACTATCTTTATTCACTATTCCGACTAGCCAAGACAAAGGAGACCCTGGAATAAGGCCACACTGAGCGCTAAGGCTAACTGGAAGACCTAATAGGATAAAGCCTGATGAATACTTTTCATCCACGCTAACCACCACAGGCACAAGAGATGATAGGCAATAGCGCGGTTCTTCTTAGTAAGTGACTTTTGTAGCATAGCAGTCCTTGCCGATAAAGAAAAGAGTCGTAAGGCCGATAAATGGTAAAGGATTGTAGTCTAGTCTAGTCCTGTATATCAAAGCCAAGTTCAACTCTCACCCCCGAGTAGAAAGACAAAGATAGGGGAATCCATATCGCCCGGCCCGAGAAAAGGTAGTTTAATAAAAGGTAGGTGGGAAAGTCGAATAATTTAGGTTTGATAGTGTTTTTGTGGCGAGATCATTATAAGTCTTTTCACTCTTCTTTCTCAGCCGGTGCTAGCTTTTATGGTGGTCAGCTCTGAGGAAAGCCCCTTTCTTTCTTTAGGAGCGAAAGAGGATAGAGGAGTTTCAGAAAACAAGAAGAAGCTAAGCTGCTATTCTCTTGCAGGTCTGGTCTTGAGGGTAGGGCAGTAGGAGTCAAGGCAATAGGATCAATCAATCAGTACAATAGGATCAATCAATCAGTATTAGTAAATAGACTCACGAGAAGGGCGGACTCAGGGCCTCAATCAAAGCTATTACTAGTAGATCGTGGGCAAAGGAAAGGAAGCGATTGTTTCAAATCAATAAACTACCACGCCAGAGACACGCGCCTATAGGCCACTAGTTACTCAGTTCAAAGTTAGCGCTGGGAATGAATGTTAACCAATTGTAGACAGACATTCTTTTCTTTCGGCTTTTGGAAGATAGTCAATATGGTTAGTTATGGTGTCCGTGGTCTTGTTCAAATGCTTGATTTCTTTCCTTCCGGGGCAGGAGCAAGAGGTCTGGCTGGCTCTTTTCCTGTTCAACTCAGTCATACAATTATTGTTATCGGGGGTGCATCTGTTGGGGGCGTAAGCGCTGTAGTGAGCTCCACTCGAAAGGCTTGCTGCACCATCTCCTCGGATTAGAATTGGGAGCAATAGTCGTAGCGGTGTAACTGTGACTTTCCTCTTTCAACAAAGCGATAAGACTACTTGACTTGACTTCCTTTCCTTGGCTAGAAGATAGTGAGTGCATTGATATAGATAAGTTGGAATCTGATAGTAAGCGCATTGATATAGATAAGTTGGAATCTAGTCAGTGTGCCAAATACTCTGAGCCATAGCTTACCTCTTTCTTCTTAGACCGGTTCGCACCCAAAAGGAATTCATAATTTGTGTAAGACAAGAGAGGTTCGCAGACGAGTGATAGCAGTACATAGGAATAAAGAGGATGAGTAGGAGTCTGTCTTCAAGGGAAGGAAAAGACCTATAGCCCCAAGCCCCTTATTGACCAAAGGAGAGTCAAAAAAGCAAAAAAGAAGGTGTTTAAGGCGGGTGCTCACGAGCCTAATAAGCTGCTATAGTCATAAGCTGCTATAGATATATAGTGAAGTAGCTAAATCCAGTTCAACTAGAGTCGGTGGGAAAAGAAACCCTGTCATTCAGTTCCAATCGAAAGGAAACCTAACTACTAAAAGAAAGTGAAGCAAGCAAGTAAGCAAGCATAATCTTCTTCTTATTATGCCGGGACCCCAATGCGCAACATGATACTAAGCTTATTCCCTTAACAACTACTGGAGTTGGAGCTGGATCTGTTGCATAAGAATCATAAGCCTACAATTAGATAGCAATAAATGAGATAAATAAGGGAGTTTAGTATCTTATAGAATAGGGTCAAGAATAAGGATCCTCATAACCCGACCTATAATAGTCCTTTAACACCTGTATACCAATATAATGGCTAATCCTACACAAACAAACTCTAAGGCGCTTAGGAACAAGCAAAACAAAGGCTTTCAACAAGTGAGGGAAAAAGTAAGATGTTAGGTTACAAATTCATTCTAAGGATTGTTTCCGAGTTTAGATAGTGAATTAGCTATCAGAGTCATTTCCCCGAGGCAAGCAAAAGAATAGAGAGTTTTTGACCCGGTCATTCGAGTCGATATTATGAAAGTGGAACAGGAACAGGCCAACTTGTAGCATCTTCTATTGAAACAGCGGATTCCAGAGTAGACTTTCCATCTTATACCGATGATCTTTCCACTTATTCTTTACCTGTTTATGCTTTTGCCTATGATTCTAGATAGGATTCTATTGTCGACAAGAAAGGAGGCGAGAAGTTACTGTTAATAAGTTCCAGAGGTCTTACCGATCAGATCACTACAAGGGGCTGAAGAACGACATTCTCTACGACACCTTGCTTCAAAAGCACAAAGAGACTAAACTTCACTTGAGAACCTACCCTGACTTTCATTCCCCGAACCTGTATCTTTATCCTTACGCTTACTTGATACTTAATTAGGCGGCTACCTTGGAGTTTGAGCTGAGACTATTCCTTGCGCCAACTCAGGATCCATACTATTCTCCAGAGTGTTCTTCTTCATACGATATAAGTCGAACTGGGCAAATAGAAACAGATGACTTTCCAAGCACAATAACTCTACTAGACTTAACAGGCACTGCCGATTCTTCTAATGTTCCTCTAATACAGAATACGGAGATTTTGCTTATCGCTTCAAAGCCTGTAAGATGGTATGTCCGCCCTGAGTCCGCCCTTCACCCTGCTTCCAAACCAATACTCTGCTACTGACTCAACTGAAGCATACCTCACTTCAAAGCCGCCAAGCAACGGCCAAGCTACTGCTAACGTAGCGCGGCAGCCAGCAATAAGTAGTTATAACTAAGTTATAACAATTCCACCAAGCAACTACTAATGACCAAGGAACTGCTAATGTTCCGCGGTAGGAGCCTGTGTTAAACGGTAGCGAGCTTAAAAACGTGTTGCGCGGCAGGGCCGCTAGTTCCTGTCCTAACTGCTTCCCCTGCCCACCGATACTGTGACTACTTAGTTGGATTCTTTGACTACCAATCTGTTACTACCCAGTTGCATTCTGTAATTCCTACTTTCCTCCGACGTCTTATTGCAGTGCAGCTCCTTCTGTAACAGTGCAACGGATTCTCAAAGACAGACCTTTATGAAATAGTCGTTGTCCTTCTTGGAGCCAAATCCCCTCTCTCTATCTTTGGGAGAAAGCTCCATCCCAACTGTAGAATCTAAACAAAGAGTTCATTCTCGAGCTGCAACTCTATACAGCTATAGAAAGAAGGTCTACGGAATTGTAAAAGGATTATTAATCCCTCTATCTCGGTGTCGATCGAGCACTCTCTTGCTCTCTGGCTGGCATCAATCCGCAGGAACTGGAAGCCGGACTCCGACCCCCTTCCTTAGCGGGTGAAATAGGTGCTACCTAGCCCACACCTACTTCCAAATGAACCCAGTCGGCGGCTTTTATTCCCTTCGGCTTGGACTCAGCTTTGACATCCGAAAGCACCTACCTACTTTCGAAACCCCAATCGGGTAGTTGGAGTCTAACCAAACCAATAACAACTATGAATACAGGTATTTGAGTGACTAAGGTGGTCTAGAGAATTGGGCTCAATTGCATAACCGTAAGGGTTCCGCGCATAGAAAAAGGCGCGCTCATCTTTCATCTCCTACATAACATAGGTCTTTATCGTACCTCACTCATCCTTAGCTTCGTCCCTTTCATCACCCAAGGAACAAATAAATCCAGTGGTTTTCTTTTTGAATAAGGTGAAACGAAACCGGTTGTTCATGCTTGTAGCTAGCGTGTCTGAGATCCCGAACACAGGACTTGGCTAAATCTGGACTGAGCTCCTATAGCTTCTAACTCACTCACTTCACTTTCATGCTGCTTGGACTTCAGTGTAGTTCCTTCTTGTGTTACGGTTCAATTCCAAAGGCAAGAACAAGCTGTGTCAAAGTGGATAGAAGCTCTGCCCACGTACACTATGAAATGGAAAGTCTATAAAGGAAGCAGGAAAGCTGTTCAACTCGCTAACACACTAGTTTCTTACGCCGAATCAAGTGAAAAACAGGAATTGGACTCTCTTGCGCAACTCCTTAATTCATTTCCATTGTCAATTCCTAACGTTCCAAGCTAACTCCTAAGCATCCCTAAACTCATAAGTCAGAATTCCATTTCACTCGCATTGCTTCCTCTCGAGTCGATGTCTACTTTCATTGCACTGATAAAGATACGAAAACTGGGCTTGCTTCAGCAGTTGATCATTCGAAAAGAGAGTGTGGGCTTCTTTTTGAACTCCACGGAGTATATAGTCACAGTCAGAACCAGACAAGCAGACAGACGCTAAGTAACCACTAACCAAGCAACTAGGCAAGGTGTTGTGTGTCAGTGAGTTGGGCTTATTAGAATCCGCTAGATCGGACCTAATTCTAATTCAATACCGGCACAACTGGAATGAATTCTGGATTTCTAAATGAGAACTGATTCAAAAGAAAAGAACCATTAACTTAGGGGCTGTCTCTTTGAGCTCTTTCTCCTCTACCTTTCCATTGAATCTAACTCTGGCTAATCTCTTAGAACTTATATGCTACCTCTTTCTCCTATCCCTCTAGCACTCTTGAACTCCTCCGACTCTACTCTACCTCTGGCTAATTTACCCACCCCTCCGGCTGATGAAATCAATCCTTGTTTGAAAGGCGCTCTAAAGGATTAAGCTAACATGAGTTGGGGTAGGGGTGCATCGAAGGTCCCTTGCTAACTCTTTCTTTGAGCAGCATCGCTCAGTAATAGAAGGCGGGGATGTGACTTAACGAGCACTAATCTAAGAAGAAACATGGGAATGAACACCGGCACCAACCAACATAACATAGAGAAAAGAGAAAAACCACTACTTTGCAACAATAATAGAAAAGAAATAGAAGCTTTTGAACCTAGTTTATCTAACTGGAATTACTATAAGCAAACTAACTACTAGCAAATAGAATATGAAAACAATAAAACAACTATAAATATAATAGAATAGAAAAGCATAGAAGCAAATGAGAGAATGGATAAGCCATAGGAATCGACAGGAGTAAGGGGACTAGTAATAGACGCCGAAGGATACTAAGAAGAGTTGATGTTTACTTAATTAACACCCGCACAAGAGCTCTATCGTGAAAAGAGAAACACCGGCACAAGAGCAGTGGTTCGCACCAATCACAATCAGAATTCACAAAGAGCATAGTAATCCTGCTTTCAAATCAGAATGGACCTCACCTCACTGCCAACCTTAGAGTATCTCGAACAAACCTTAGAGTATATAGTACGTGCTCCTTCTCGCCTACCATGTGCTATAAAGTAGACAAGAAAGAAAGTGGCAGCATCGCTCATTCGCTCGTGCATCGAAAGTACCTCGGTAATTAAGTGAGCGGACCCGGGGACACCAAGGATATAAACTAACAATACATAATTTAGGGTATGGGTATGTTTCGGCAAGGTAAGTTGATAGGTATGGTTCGGGAAGGTCGGTAGTATGTGGTTCGTTAAGGTCAGTTGGGAGTGTGGAGCGGCTGGTCCACTATATAATATTTAATAGGAAATAAGAGCTTACTACTTATCTTACTCTGGGCAGACTACTTATATGGCTCTAGGCGTACTACTAATATGCTTTCTTTGATGCGAGGTTCCCGTGCCCTGAAACAGACTTACTTAACCCATTAATTATTCTATGACTTTCTCAATGATTCTCTTACTACGCTCTGGAAACAATTATTATATATTAATGACAATTATTCTATTACTCTATTACTGAGCTTTGGAACCCGTTATTCTCTTACTGAGCTCTGGAACCAATGACAATTTCATGAAAATTCTTCTATTACTTATATGCCACCAATTACTCTATTACTACAGACATCCACGGAACGGTAACACTAAATCTTACATAACATTAGGGACATATGACACACACCATATTGAACTAAGTAGTAAAAGGATGGAGCTAAGCTAGGGAAGCAAGTAGCGGAAGAAACAAACCCCTAAGCACTTATAGTCCGGGTCGCCAAGGAGACAAGAAACGACTAGTGAAATTAGTGGAATACCGATCCTGTTCGGTTGTAGCTGGGCCTATTGACTACCTCCTTCTTGATAAGCCTGAGCGAAGTATCGATTCTAAGCCGGGGAACAACTAAACAACAAGCGGAGGAACAAGTAAAGTACGGAATTACTTAATGGAACTAAGTAGTCAAAGGATGAAGCCTCCCCAGTAGTTTATGAGTGGAATACCGATCCTGCTGTATTAGTGGGTGGCCTGGCAGCCCTTAAGTTCATGGTTAGAGTCTTCAGACCGGGAGTCCAGGTTAGGGTGCTTTTCGATTCTCTCTTTTGAGTTGAAGTCCTTGAGTTACTTGTCTGTGCTACTGAGTTCGATTGTTCCCTGGGCCCGGGACTACCCATCCTGTTACTTATCAGGACAATTATGTAGTTCCCTTATTATGATTCCTATGTTAGAGTTAGGATTCCCTGATGCACCTACTCATTCTTAGTCATAGGGAGCTATATTCTCATTAGTCTAGGGAGCTATATTCTCATTTTAGTCATAGGGAGCTATATTCTCATGAGTATTCTTCCTTCTTTCTTTCATTCTTATTTCTCATATAAAAACTAGATCTTTCCCTATACATTTCTATGCTCCACACATAGGTTATACTACAAGATAATTGAATTATGATTTGCCCAACCGAACCTCTATCTTTAACACTACCACTGATCTTAGGCCCGATCTATCTCTTGAATCGACAACACACACTGCAAACTATATCTCTAGCCCGAGGAGCCCTCATTTGGATACGAACGAAGTGACTTAACTTATACTTATAAGAAGGTTTCCTACTAAGAATCAAAATCAGTATACTTAGAATGGGGATGTTACTTAACTCATACTTAGAAGAAACCATTTACTTAACACCAGCACCAACAGCGATAAAGGTAAATGCAAAAGCACTGGCTGTTTTTTCGCCTAATTCCCTTAAGAAAACACTACCAAAATAGAATCAATTATTATATCAAAAACATATTCCTACTATCGGTTAAAAGAATCATTAAACAAAGTAGTAACCTGAATAAGGCATTGAAGAATAGCGGAAAAGGAAATAAGACTTTCCTAAGTAGGGGCAGGCTTAGCAAGTGTGGTGTGGGTGTCGGGAATGAAACACAGAATAAAAGATACCGGTCTTCGGCTACCAAGTACTCTCTCTACTTACTTCAAATCCAACTTGACTGCCATAGATTCTTATCTCACTATGCCTATGCCATTCCCAGTATACAGCTCTGCAATGCCCAGCTTCGAACTACCTCTCTTTGCTCGCATTCCCGTCCCGCACAGCAGCATTGGATCCTTACTTGTCAAGTTCGGGTATGATAGACACTAGCGTAAGAGCAAAGGTAATACTTTTCTGGAGAGTCTCAGAATCCACGGTGAACTAGAGAATTCAAGTCAGGAGATCCTTACTAAGAAAGTCAGGTTGGAAGAGCTAAAGCAAAGATCGAATCCGTATTTCAAGAAAGAAAAGCTAGGATCGTGCCCAGCAGTTATAGAATCAAAGGGAGCAGCTCAAGTCTTATTGATAGTGGTTCAGTTCAACAGCAGTGGTTCAATTTCTCTTCGTGGGGATTAGACTGAGAAGCCTTAGGTCGGTCCCTTATGCCAAAGATCAAGCCTTACAAGCTGCAATGAGAGGCTAAGTTCCAGGTTAAAGTCATAGAAGCACTGGCTCAAGTCTTAGTTACAAGATCAAGTCGTATCAGCAGCAGTTCTAGTTTAGTTGGTACTGGTTTTTGTTTGATTCACTTGTGCCGGATCACAGTCTTAGAAACATGGAAGTAAGCCCCAGAGACAGGAGATAAGGTCTAGGGTTCTGTATAAAGAAGTTAGGACCAATGCCAGTGGTTAGAGAATGAAGAGCACCACCAAGGTATATATTAGATTGGACTTGGCAAGCTACTTACTGGGCCATATGCTCTCGACTCGGTTTAGTCTTACCTTACATACTATGTGCCTAACACTAATGCCTTATAGCCCTTAACTACTGATTTGGATTCCGACTATCCTTTCTTTGATTCCGAAACTCTTGACTTTCATTATTTATCTAACCTTTGACTCCTAGACTCATTACTTAGGGAAACGAAACTCCAAAGAGGGAACCAGAGCCAGACGTTCCACAAGTGTTGTTCGAAAGTCAACAGCAAGTAGTTCTTACGCTTCTCTGCGATAGATGGATTTTCTTCTTTGTTGTTACTTCTCAATTCCACCAAGCAACTACGTCAGTTGCGCGGTAGCGAGCTTAAAAACGTGTTGCGCGGCAGCTTTCCCTTCTTCCGTTCTGTTTTCCAAGGGCATAGAGTTTCCGCCCCTCCTCCTTCAAGTTCCAGTACAGTAGGTGTTTTTTGTAATGGCTAATGCTAATTGTTCCACTTAACCCAATGGAATTTTCCCACTAAAGGTAAAGAAAGGAAGGAAGTCTATTTTATGAGTCTATGAAATAAGTATGCGCTTCCTCGTTAGAGTGAGATTTGGAGAATTCTCATTATATTAGGGGAGATTCTTGTTTCACCGCCATAAGATTCTCTTTTCAATCGAGTTTCCACTAAGTGATCCTCCACGCTTTGTTTTGTTGATAGATTCGGTTATGCTTTTGGTAGGTCTTCTTGTGCTTCCTCCTCTGTCCCGCTTTTCCAGTATGGTAGGTTTTCGCCTTGTCTCGAATTAAAGCGTGGTCGAGCTAGTTCAGTAGTCTAAACTAATGTATTCAAAAACTAGATTCAATAAAAAAGAAAGCGCTTCCATTAGGATCGAGACATCGGTCGGGAGCTCGGCAAAGCATCAGAGTAGCAGGGCCATAGGACGTAAGCAAAATTCCAATCTTTTTTCCATTTTCTGGGGTTCGGAAGAATGGAATCTTTTGCCCTTCCACTCCGATATTATATTCTATTAGATTATATTCTATTAGATTATATTATAGAACTGATCGTAGACCACCCTGCTGCTGCCGTTGAAGGAATAAGGGCTATTCTTGGAAAATGCTATAGTTTGGAAGTTCTCTTTTCTCTTTCTCGCAAACAGATTGACCGAGTTTGAAAGAAGGACCTGTTGGTGGTTTTGTTTGAGTCAGATAATTAGTATATTAGGACAAAGGGCATTCTCTTGAAGAAAGACCGTAGAGTGAAGGCGATATATGATATAGTCCGGCCAGGAAGGATCAGAGTCGGCATTACAAGGATGGAGGTCAAAGGTAAAGACTAGGTTTACCAAGGATGGAGGTCAAAGGTAAAGACTAGGTTACAGAATCAGCATAAGAGTGTTGTGAAGAAGCTAAAGAGTGTTGTCGACAAGAAGAGACTGGAACGGTAAGGGAAAAGGGCCGATATTCCGTGATTCAAGGGCTGGCTCTCGCAAGGGAAGGGCGCGGGGCATGATAACTCCACTTCTTTCGCACCCCGAGTGGCTTTAAGAGTATACCAGGACCATGTGCTCGAGAATCCATTAATGTTTGACTTTAAGCACTAAAGGGAAAGTCTAGTTCGGGGAAAGAATATGAAGTATAAAGTAAGTCAACCGCAATCGGGTAAGAATTGAAAGGATAGGTTTGGTCGGGTGTTCAAGGTGTCGGCTAGCAAGTTTCGGTAAGAGAAAGGCGTCTGAAGATCGGTTATTGCATAGGTAGTGAATTGTCTTCCTACCCCTCTCATTCAAAAAGAAGTGTAGCCACTAATTAGAGCTCCCTTAAGGCAGCGCGATCCCATTGGCTTTTAGGGTGAGGGACGAGCTTAAGACCTTTACTGGCCTTTGAAGAAGGAAGAGAAACAAACCAGTATGTGATGCCCCTTACACATCGCAGTAAGGAGGATCTGGCTAAACCTCTCTCAAAAGTCTCCAAGGCAAAGGTAGTCTAAAGCTAAAGCATTCTCCTAGCGACCTACACTTTCTTTCCGGCTAACTACAACATTACTATGGATTTTCTCGGCCCTACTTTCACCAAACTGTGCTTCCAATCAATTTCGATAAGCTAATCTACTTTCCATATTCTTCCCCCTCTGCATCGATGGGTTTTCCACTCGAGATGGGTTTTTTAGAGATAGGAGAATTCCCAGACTGAATGAAAAAAGGGGGGTAGCTGAACCGGTGGCTTCCGAAGCGAAGCGTGTTGGCAAGACGTGCGATCTATTTGCAGCACGGGCATAGTTTCATTCTCCTTGTTGGGAATCTCAGTCGCGAAGTATAAGGTGGAATATTGGATCCTGAATGATGAGGAGAAGCGCATATAGTAAGCGGTGAAGAGAAGCGCGCCATATAGTAAGCAATCCGAAGAAAAGAAGAGAGTCGATCGCTCTAACCGAAGATGATCGAGTAGGCAAAGTGAACTAAGGCTGAACAAAGTGCTTTTCCTTCATTTCTTTTCTCGCGTCAACGTTCACCACTTCTTTTGGTGTAAGCAAGGCCTTAGTCTTCTCCGCTAAGTGCTTTCGCTTCTGTTCATGCCTTTGATGAGGCCCACCCGGCTCGAAGTCCGTGACCTAGAAATTCGATGCTGTGCACTATTGCCATATCCTGGCTACCCGGGCCTTCACCTAGTACCGAGGGTGGAAAGCAGGCTGTCAAAAGAGAGAACTAGGTTGTAAGAAAGAAAGCTTAGTGCAGCGCCAAGTGCCTCGCTAGTGGAGCTATAGGCGCTAAAGAAGCGGATAAGGAATAAGTTTCTTTAGTCAAAGAGTGAGAACTCCCTAACGGAGCTCAATCTGCTTTTCGATTCGACGAAATGAACCGTAAGCCTTCTAGCCCCTTGTTCTTGAATCTAGTTAGTTCTCTGTAACTAATCTGGGTTGGATTAATAGGATAGGAATTCGGGGACTTGATTCTTAATTCGCAAGAGCTCCATTCTATACTATTGTTTGAAAGAATAGAATATTGTATTGGGTTTTCAACGCTACTCCACTTCTTTTTGTCGAAATGTAAAAGCTGCACAGGATAGGGAGGCCGCCCCGTCCTCAAAGGAAAAGCATGGAGATCCACTCGATTATGGAATGGTGTTATGTTTTATCGCTCAATAAGGAGTACCTTTGTATATATAAATGTTTTGCTAAAGTGGTTGGTTCTTTTTAAGGCGGAAAGCAAGTCGAGACAAGAAGCACTGTCTCAGAAGCTAGCCCGAGCTACTGTAATCCTTTGATTTTATATGTATGAGTGTACTGGTCCGGTGTTTCTGAAAAAAAGAGATGGATGGGTTTTTTGGTGGCTGCGGTAGCCTTAACCATCTGCACAGCTTTCCTCATACTTCAAACATTAAGGCAGAGAGAGTTTGTTTAGGATATAGTTTCAGATAAAAGCGAGAGTGGATGGATAGGCATAATCAGAGGCAAGAGCTCTTCAGTAAGAAATTCAGGGTGAGCGCACACAGCACAACTCCCCTTTTGGATCATTTCAGACTAGGCCATATATTCATTGAAAGGCAAAGCTAGACCATGCATTATTGTTAGGGTAAAGAACCTGCGCCGACACTAATCGCCCTATACTTGCTACGCCTGCTTCGCTACTGAGATCCCTAAACCAACCAACCGAGTTTGGTCTTGCTATCACTTTTGAGGTTTCGAGACTTTATCGCGTATAGACGTTATGCGCTTTCCCGCTCGACTCGCACATATCGATTTACGTCCTATTTCTTTTATCCCTGCTGGCTCGAACTACTTTAGGATTCCCTGTGCCCCTACTTTACAAGCACTTTAGGATTCCCTGTGCCCCTACTTCACTTAATAAGTCGTTTACGGATTTCAAGATACACAAGGAAGCGGATCCACCTGCACGTCCGAAAGGAACCAAGATCAAAAGATGCGTCATCGAGACCTGAAGACACCCGAGGAACGACTATTCAAGACCACGCAGACCGACCTTTTGTTAGAGAAGAAGAGAGAGGCACGCTAGTGACAAGTATCCCCACAGCAGCAACCTCTGATCAATCCGGGAAAGCGTCGCCCCTAGGGTTGGTGCGTGCTACACAGACTAGGATAGTTACCGTAGCGAGCCGGCTAGACCGCACAGCTCCAAGCAAGTGGATAACAGACGAGAGATATTGTCCTAACCCTGTTACCAGCCTTGTCCGTTTTATGGTAGAGTTGTATACCAAGAACGAAACCAATCTCCAGCCAAGCTTAGTAGTTAGACCAAGTCACTTAATAATAAGAATAATAAGATCAAGATGAGAAAGAGACAAGCAACGTAAACAAAGGAAGAAAAGCAGACAATAGAATTCCACACTACTCTATTCTTTTCCACACTACTCTATTATTCGACTTATATACTTACTGACTCAAAATAGTAAAGGAGAGTTTATAGTATCTGTATAAGATAAAACTCCTAACAGAGAGCCAGCAGCTTGTTGAAAGAAGCCCAACTCGACTCTATATAGTTGTAAAGTACCTTATTCTTATATTAACCACTTCCTCCATTAATTCCTTTTATTTCATTTGGAACTTATAAGGTGCATTCTGTATTGATAGAAAGAAAGAGCACTACGGCGCACTACTGTATTGAGAGAAAGAGCACTAGGTAGGTTTGGCGAGAAAGAGCACATAAGTGTTACCAACATCCATCCTAGCTCATGACCTATCCTTGAAGACCCGCTTGCCACATACTCGTCCTTTCTTCACGGGGCGGCAGCGAGTTAAAAGCGCGTTAGCCCCATATTAATAACACAAATACATATGAGAAAAGAATATCTCGGTGTTGTCGACGAAGCAGGAAGTAAAGAATACAAAAGAAAGGGGTTTGCAGGATCCGTATAAGATTTCGGGGGGGTTTTCTATTGACTTCATTCTATAACAAGTGCTCGATAATCCATTAATGGTTTCCTCGGCCCAACTAGTGTAGTTCTTGTGTAAGCATAATAATTGCCAGTGACAGGTATGGAAAGGAGTCAAAAGAATTAGGAGAAAAAGCTTCAGAAAGGAAATCAATCAGCAGGAAGCAGTTCTTCAAGTGTAGTTTATCGGGGAAGAATCAAGTATCGGCTTTGATGCTAATGCTGTATTTGTTCTTGCTCCAGCAAATCATGGTAGAGAAAGAAAGTAAGCTAAACTCACTAAACAAGCAACTCGGGGTGCTAAGGAGAAAGAATCTATCCCTCTATTTCTTGGAGAAAGAATCTATCCCTCTATTTCTATTAATTCTGACTTGTTCCACGGCCACTTATATATCTGCAGCCTCTCTTATTGCCCTGCTCCCGAGATCCGAGATCTGTTCTTATTAGAAGATGGAATTGAAAATAGCTCTTATAGTAAGTTGTTTGTCTACTTAGGGTAAAGCTCACTGACGCCGATGTACTTGTTTAAGAATCCTACTTTCTATGTGGTTTGGGAGTTAGGTTCAGAAAGGAGAGTTCGGGTTAAGAAGAGGGCTGCTATCTAGATGCCTTTGAAGCGGGGAGTAGAGAATTGTAACCAGTAGTAGAGGTCGGATAGCCACCTCTGTGGTAAAGGTATAAAGTTAGGGCAAAGTCAATATGAGTTTCCTCGTATTAAGAATGAATCGATTAAGGAGCAAGTCAGCAGCAACCGCTAAGTCGTCTGCAAGTGAAGGAGAAGAAGCGGATTAAGGAGGAGCAGGTAAAGGTCAAGGGTTTGAAGCAAGGTGTGGTACAAGTCAAGGAAATTCTAGATTCTTTTATTGAGAGTTAGAGCCAGGTAGAGCAGTAAAAGAAGAAACATAAGAATTCGCCTAGGGAGTGTAATAGAATCAGTAACTACCCTTTCACACAGGACGATGAGCCGAATGAAGGTATCAAAGAAATAGAGTTAAGGGATAGATCCGGCGGATAAAGAGAGAAGGAGACTCAAAACCACTCCTATAAGAATGAATCGAATGCCTGTGTTATTAACCAAGCGTATACTAACAGGAAAGTTGGAACAAAACTGGTGTTGCGACCGCCAAGTGACGTATAACCAAGCCAAGCAGTAACTACTAACCAAGCAACTATGCCCTGTTTTATAGACTTCAAAGGAATGATTTCGCATCGCCATTTATATGTTTTAGAAGGGATTGGACCAGAAAACTACTGAAGTGCTGTTATAGTGAATTTCTTCCTAACATCTTTAAAGAATAAGGGATGGGATGGGTCTTATACTCTAGTAGCCAGCTGACAGTAGCATATCCCTAGTTTCATCATAGTCTCCAAGAGAATAAGTATCCAGAGAACTATAGTAGACTCTGGGGGTGCGAGTGAAGTCTTCGAGATCATCAGCGGAATCCAGAGAATCCACTTAGAAGGTAAGGAAGCCGGGTACTATTAGGAGTTCATACATATGAGCTGTTACTTGGCTAATAGCTTGTCGGCTTGGCTGAGTTCAATCTATTATTGGAATGATTTGTTTACTCGGTATCAGGGAAGGGAGTGGAAATGACAACTATAACATACCCGTAATGTTGAAATGCAGAATTGTTGACAGCAGCCAGAGGTATACTATACCCATTCTTAGGTCTAATACAACTACTAAGCGGTCTTCTCCCCTAAGTTCATGAGTTGTCTTAGAGCGGTGCGAGGGTGCTGTAGAGGTCGGGGCGGAGTGAAGTCTTCATGGCGGCAGTGAGCCATCGCTTCAACCTAAAAAGAAGGGGGGAAAGCCTAAAACTAACAAAAAGGGGGCCTAAACATCTGCCATTAGCAAGAGAGTAATAAGTGTCCTATTACTTACAATCTATACTAACCTCTGACTTATACCTTCGCATTCAAAAGGTGACCAAGACTTACCGGTTGCAACTGACTTTTGAATAGCTTATTCGGGAGCTAACACTGCGGAAGATCTTTCCACTGGTTCTTATTATCCTACTGCTCTAACTGCTTACTTGAACCCGAGATACCCGCGATCGGCAGGCTTTCAGCACCTCTATCCTCTGCCATGGGTAATGCATTCTTCCTTCCACTTGCTTGATACCCTCGTTCGCCAACAAATATATATTCTGATTTAAGGGAGTAGTAACACCTACTTCTATTGAACTAATTGAACGAAAGGGCAGGACTACCCGGACAAATACTATAAGCATAAGGGAGCGGGGGAGAAAAATACTATAATCATAAGGGAGCGGGGGAGAGTTTACAGTGGAGGTCTGTTATTCAAGTTACGCCCTGTACTTATTACCTCTTTCGAAGGAAGGAGATTCTTGGAAAGCCTACCCGACAACCCAACAGAAAGGAAAGTAACTAGGCAAGCATATACTAATGGCCAAGACACTACTGAGGCTCTTAGCACCTTTCCTTCCCCGTTCTGAATGAGTTTTCTCGAAGTTCGAGTCATATCAAAAAGAAGCAGTGCCCAGTTATTACGATAGGACTCGTTGGTGACTGCTTGCTCTCTTTTATCAGTGACTTGACAACTTCAAACTATTCCTTTCTTGCCCTTCCCTATCCGATAAGTTACCGGAACGCTGGTCTCCAAGACACCCAACGACTATTAATCAGGCTCTTTCGTATGTGAATAGAGTGTGGTCTTTTCCACTCCATCATGACTTTATGGTTTGACTGTTTTCCTTGACCAGCAATAAGAGCACGAAGTTGAACCCCTATCTATTGCGAGAGAGACTGATACTACTCATGATGATCTCCGCAGCTTTGTCTCTTTCTCTCAATTAAGAACTGGGTTTGGTTAGTGACCTTAGCTGGCTCAGGCTTCTTTACTTGATGATCTGACCCAAACACCTTACTTTATCACTGGAATACCGGATTGAGAGTCACCAACTAATACTGATGAAACCAGACCCATACTTGTCAACTTCAGACTACACTAGAGATTCCACTCGCCCCAAAAGAAAGACAGAAAGATATTCTAGATGCGCTGACCCATGTATTATGGCTCTGGACTACTGAATTAAGGAGAAGCTACGGGTACGAGTGAGGGTCATCTAACTCAAAGTTGAGAGGCCCTTATTGTAAGTTGCAGACTATCGGGCAGAAAGATAAGACTTTGTTTCAATAGCCAGAGAGGGTAGGGAAGAAGAAAGGGGAGTTTCATCCGCTATCTTTCTTATATAATGGATTTTCAACAAGGGATGTCGCCTATAGCCTATAGAGCACCCAGACAAGAGTGAAAAGAGCAAGAGCCGAATAGGGATATCAGCCTTATAGACACTAGTAAAGTTTGAGACAGGAACGATAGGCAGCTGGGACTAGGCATTGAGGTCCGTAGCTACATCCTTCCTGATGCACAATAAGCATAATAAAGAAAGAGGACCGACGAACAATTAACATAATAAAGAAGAAAGACCAAAGACATGAAGAATCAATTATAATTGGAGAGGTAAGCCTACAGATGGAACATGAAACAGCCTCTACCAACCAAGGAATATGCCAACCAAATGAAATATCTGTAGACCAACACATTTATTACATTTACATCTTATAAACAGTAATAATTGATATATAAACTCACACACATAAACAGTGATAATAAGCTAAGAGTTTATTAGAGGGTTCCGGAAGCAAGGCGCCGGAGGATTGAATCCAAGTAGAGCTATACCGTGTGTAAATATCTATTGAAAGAAGATCCTGAACCATTCTTCTGGGGAGGGGGAGATCTTAGTCAAACTCAGAAAGATCTTAAGGCAGCCAGACAGCATAAAGGGAAGCGCGTAGATAATTCGGAACTCATAGAAAAGCTCAAGAAATGTGATGAATGGATCCAAGTATATAATGATCCAGATATTGTAAGGATTATTTTGCACTCCTATAATACCGTAAGATCCGTTTATGAAGATATGAAAGTAATAAAAGAGAGAGAAAGCCCACTACAGCAAAGATTCATCAATTACCTACGAGAAAAAGGATGGCCAGAAGAATATACAATACAACAACTATTGGAGAAGTATCATTTAATTGATTGGATAGCAGTTAATCTAGTATTTGGAAGACCGGTTGAAAAAGCACGTTGAAGTCTTTGCCCTAGTGGTTTCACTCAACAAGCAACTACTAATGACCAAGTAACTGCTAATAGGCAAACAACCACATTTCCTACTCCGAAAGAAATGAGTATTTACTGGGCAGTAGAAAAAGAATGAACTAAAGCAAGGGCCAGGCAAGAAAGAAAGCATTTATACGCTCCAAGGGGGGAGTGGACTTCATTGAAACTAGGAAACTGGCCTGATAATGCATTTCTTCCTATAATCAGTAGGGTTCAGTGACTTAAGTGGACTGGACTTCTTTCTTACCAACACAGAAGTTACGTTACCAACAAGAGAGGAAGCCGACCACATCAGTACTAGAATAAGTGACAGTTCCGGAGCCAAAAGGCATCTATAAAGCTGCCCCCGCATCAAACTATTTGCGTTAAGGCAAGCTTACCTTAGCAACTCCTTTTGAATGCAACTTCTAATAATCTAATAATTGGAATTCAAGCCGGTTTTCTTCAAAGTAAGGTCTTGCTTAGCGCCAGGCCTCCCTCTACTGGATAAGGGTAGTAATGAATTCTTTGTCCTGTCTTTGTTCAAGTTGACTCCCTGCACCCTCACATAGATGACTTGGACCACTGTGGTTGCTAGTCTGCTTGTCGACTCCGGAATAACTTATTCTAATTAGATTAGATCATCTCACCTCTGTATTCAGTATTGTTCCAGTATACCCCCGCACCTCTTGCTCTTATTGAGGAATATGCTTAGCTATACCCTTCCTTGCCATCTGACCTAGTGTTAACCCCGACCCTTCCTCTCTAGCCCGACCTCGACTCTGGCTACTGAGTTCAATTCTAAGTGATATCTATACCTGCACCCCTACCTTAAGTCTAAGAAACCCTATGACTTTTCTTTAGCTCCCCAGGACTCGAGCCTTGCTTTCTGTATTGAAACACTAAGCTGTAAGACCGTGCTACAAGAGCGTATTAGAAGCCCCGAGCAGTGCACTAAAGAAATGAACAGGTGTCGACAAGGCTTACCCTTCTTCGCTAGGAAACCCGCCAAACATCCCCCGTTAACGAGACTCAAAGACATGATGAATTTCACTAGTAAGCCACTTTATAGCTCATAACAAGGGCAGCAAAGCAGCTGGCTAAAGTGAGATAAGACCTTCGCCCCCCGGAACAGTGAACTAACAAGCAAAGGCGCAAGGGACAACCACAGGAATTAGATTGATATAAGTCACTACTGGGGAGTGCCAGACCAACAATCAAGCTACACAGAACGAAACAAGCGCTGACAAGACTTCCTTTAGTGTGAGCAATACCTTAACAGGAACACTGGAATCATACAAATACTAACAGGTCAATAAGACTCGAAATCAGAAATAAGAGAACGACTATCAAATAGGACTTTCGCTACTGATCTTGAAGCTCTTTGCTTTAAGGCTTAATTAACTAACTAGAGGATATTACTGTCCAAAAGCCCTATACAGCATGTGATTGACCAAAAGCCGCCCTGGTCTCTGATCTTTACTTGAAGTCGCCCGCTCCATGCTTGCATTCTTATGGTTATTACTCTTATTCATAGAGGTGTGTACGTACCAGTCGAAGTCTTCTAATTACTTATTTCATCATGTAATGCCCCTCGCCTAGGCTTAGACCCTTTATGAAAATCCTGTCTGGAACTCTTCCACTCTCTACTCGCATTCCATTCTCTTGTTCCCCAACTACTGTCTTCAATGCCTTATTCTGTTAGCTTATATTATGATGATTCAATGAACTTGACTTTTGACTTTAACTCAAACTGGTGCTTTTGATTCTTTAGCTACTAGATATAAGACTCAATCAAAGAATAAAGAATCCCAAAGTTACTTACGTAAGCCCTAGAGCAAAGCAAGGGGAGTGAGCTTTAGGGTCAGCAGTGTAAGTCTCATGGGTAGTAATCCGGTCCTGGTAAGTGGTATTTAATAGCAAGGGTTGGTTCCCACAGCTGGGGAATGCGAAACAGTAGCTACAGGGTAGAAGCAAGGTGCTATATCTCTGCAACTGGCAAGAATCAACTCGGGAATAGGGATTTTCTCCACTAACAGTATATGCCACTCCGAACTCAAAGCTGGCTTTACTTGGGTTCAAACGGACTCTCTTTGTTTTAAGTCTATGCTTGCTCCATCTCATTCTAACTATCCTGTCTCTCGTCTGTTACTACTTACTTTTCTACTTACAGCTGTGTGTTTCATTACCTTAAGTGCCATACCGTGACTTTGCATTCCATACCTGATATGCGCTATTGCGGGGGTCAAAACTAGAGTCTGATACTTTCTTATTAAAGGTTAATTCTCACTTTGGAGTTGGTTTCCTGTTATCACTGGCCAAATTCTTATACTCATGATTGGATTTCTTCTATTTACCGCTATGAGTCTATTACTGCTGGCGCTATCACACCTTGAGTCCGATACTAATGAGCCCAAGCCCACTTATCTTACTTGACAACTAATCCACGAACTCCGACAACTGTACTATTCTTTCCTCGCATGGTGTGCGATCATTCCTTTACTACTTTGTTTAGTTCTTACTTAAATATAGCTTGATTCCTCCGATCACCAGTTCCATTATGAATAGTAATATAGTATAAGTTAGTGAGCGTAAGATTGACTACCCGAATTAGTTCTTGGTCCACTGGCGAGTAAGGCTTGGGATGTACCTAGATCAGTAAGGCGTGGCATCTGGTGCGAGTAGTAGGGCTTGGTCCGCTGGGACATAGAATAGGGCGTTGCTTGGCCTGTGTTATTCGAGTAGTAAGGCTCGGTTTACTTAGTTCGATCCTAGTATCTAATGGTTGTTGTCTTGGTATCAGTGTTTGGATTCCTATTTCTGTCTTTGATTCTAGGACTTCCATCCCACTTCCGAGGCTTAAACAAGGGATCTAGTTATTCTACTTTTGAGAAAAAACAATCTTTTTTCATTGAACGATAGCTCTTCTATTTGATTGAAAAACGGAGTATGGCATGGCACAAACACACTTCGAGCGTCGACAGAAACTTGATTATGAAAATGAAAGTTGTTAAGCGCATTCTTTAATGAAACTAACTCAACAATAAGGATTTCCCGAGTCTTCTCTCTACGCGTAAAGTCCATTATCTATCTTATTGTTCATCTCTGTGCCGCATTGCAACATGAAACTAAGTTACCGCACAAAAAAACTGGTCGAGGTTTAGTGTCTATTGCTTGAGATTCATTCCTGCGATTCCTTCCTTTTAGTCTTATAGCTCGGAGATTTGTTTAGTATCCTGAACCTTCTCGTGGAATTCAAACTTAAAACCTTACGCTCCCCTCTTGCATTCTGGCTTGTTAGGTTACTTTCCTTTACTCACTTGTTTGATCCTGGCTTATGGGGTTATATTCTGCCCCCTCCATATAGAGCTACCATTCTGATAATACTTAGTTGAACTCTTGATTTTATGTTATTGTATTAGTAGCCTGACTTTCTCGTTGGATTCCCCGCTTGTTAGTTTGATTAAAACGGAGTGAAAATCTTGGACTACTGAGTTTGGTTCTATCATAGCACCCCGGTTCTCCTGTATCACCTAGTTTTCGATTCCTATTATTCACTAGTAAATTATGACTTGATGGTGTACATTCCCCTAGTAAGTACTAGTATCCTCACCCGGAGTATCTCGGTATCCTGACTGCAGAGTTTCATTCGGACCTATCAAAAAACCTATTCTTTGACAACTTAGTTTCATTCCAGATATCCTGACTATTCCTTATACTACGTCGATGAAAGAGAGAGTTTCAAAGAAGAACCAAAAATCCTTAATGAAAAACGGATTTATTCCGAATTGGAGCAAGAATAGAAGGTGGAGAAGAGAACACAGAAACGCTAGAAAAACGAAGAATTTGTTGTAATAAGCAAGCTCACTCAAAAGCAAAAGAAAGGGGAAACTAAAGAGAGCTAGATTCAAAAGGAAGCGCGGGAAGCCGACAAGATCATCAGAAGAATCCAATTCCATTCAACCAGCAAGGGCTAGCTCAACTCCGTTCTACTCTTATCCATTATATTATTAATTGAGTTTTGTAATTTCCAACGCGCTACACATATTGATGCGTAACACATACTATTCCCAGACTGACTCAGGCAAATCATATGTGTTTGGGTTTACTGGAACCATCGGCATATTCTATTGTTGCAGCTCTGTGGGGCGGTCCTTCCCGTTCATTTGTGGGTTTACTAGAAATCTCTATTCATGCCTAAAACTCCGCTGATTCTATCCAGATTAGAAAGGAAGCAAAAGATCCCTGTCATTAAAAACCTAAAGCTCTGCTGATTCTATCTAGATTAGAAAGACAAGATCCCCGGCCCGCCATTCAGGAAATGCAAAGTGAAGGCTACCGAAGACTCGACCAAGAACATCTCTACTGCCAAGGATAGGGAATTCATTATAGGCTTGTTAAAGCACCTTGGGGCGGTTTCTCATCTCACTTATTGAAGCACGGGTAAAGAATTCCAAGAGAGCAGACAGAGACAAGTGAAGCGTAGTGGCCAATAGCCAGAGGAAGACCTCCAATTCCTAATAAGAAAGAGAAATCCCCTAGGCAATAGGAAGGAAAAAAGATGTGAGTTCCCCACTAGAATATGCTCATTTTGGAAGTAAGTTCGCATTAATAACAGCCTTCGGTTGCTCAAACCGAATCACACCAACGTTATGGAAGTTCCTGGATCGTGTGCTTTCTCTCTGTCTTCTCTTTCTCTTACGAGATCAAGCGATAATCAATTCTCTTACAAGAGCAGCTCAGGCGATAATCAATATGGAAGTTGTGGGCATGAGCAATTCTTTATAAGAATGGATTTACAGTATGAGACCTGAGATTCCCTAAATTACTGTATGGTATGAGACAGACCCCAATTTACTGTATGGTATGAGACCTTAGATTCCCTCTGAGAATGAGATAGATATGAGTGCGCTTATGGAGGGGTATGATTTATAGGAATGAGATAGATATGATTGCGCTTATGGAGGGGTATGATTTATAGGAATGAGATAGATATGATTGCGCTTATGGAGGATTCAGAGCCCATGGTATGATTTCTATACGGGGTAAAGAGGACCGAAACATGCCACTTGAAAGACTATACTGAGACCCGATACTTATACAACATTCTTTCCATCCTGTGATTTAGATTCCATCTTTGATACTGAACCCATCCCCTTCTTTTCCATCTCATCATATTTTCGTAGTATAAAGAAAGTATAAAGAGACTCCTCTGCTTAACTTCAGTGCTTTACAGTGACCAAGCCAAGTTTCGATCGATATTATCGGAGTTGAGAATCTCTCTGACAGAATTGACGCTTCGCTTGGGCGCTCTATAATTGTATTGCCTCAACGATAACCTAGTATATCCACGGCTCAACGATAACCAAGTATATCTACACCGACACAGAGCTCTTGAGGAGACTCCCTCTGTCTTTCCGTATACTTTTTGTTTGTGGATGGAGAAGAGAGACGGAATCCTGAATCCCAGAGTTCATATAAAAGAATGACTAAAAACGAAATCAGATCACTCGGAAAGCTCACATTAGAACTTTAGCTTGTTCCAGTGCTTTAATCATGGAATCTAGCTACACACCAACATATAGAAGAAAGTCATCTCACTTGAAACTCCAAAGCTTAGTAGCATCATTGTTTATTCTACTTGTGCCCTTGCTTGCTCTTGCACCATAGTTCTGGACAAGAAGGAATAGAAGGAGGCGCAGAGGAACTGTGAACTTATCTTGCCTAACATGAAATACTGTTTCCTTTCCGGTATATATTGGATTTCCTTGCTTCGATTCAGCCTTTGAGCTCCCATGCCGGATTTATTACTTTCCGAACTATTGTAGGCGACCGAGTAAAAGAAGAGAATTAGATTGAGGTGGAACCCCGATTGCTCCGATTAGACTTCCCGCGGACAAATCCCTCTGCTTTAGTCTTTGCTTTGATTAACTTACTTATTGGATGGCTCTTAACCCCCATATCGGTTTTCAGTCATAAAGGTCAAGCGAGGAACTCATCGATCTCTTCCTTTTATTCTGGCCTTCTAATACGTTTTTGACATATATAAGTACTTTTGGGATGATGCAAGATTGAGACCAGTCCGCACCCGAGACTTCCACTGCCTTTCCTGCCGCCTATGGAACTGTGCCTTTGCCGCTGGTCTGCTCGAAGTTGAGTTCGGTTCAGCAAAGCGTTAGTGCGCCCAGTGAGTAGTGAGTAAATACATGGCTTCCTATTCTATTCCCCCCACCAAGGTATTTGATTGGGTTTTCTCATTGAAACGAATGAGATCTTCGTTACTTGCATTCTGCTCTCAAAAGGTCGGTCGGATCCGCTCAAATGTTCGTGGTAGTAAGAGGTAAAGCGATGGGAAAAGGAACTATACTTAATGCGCTTCAAAGGAAAGAAACGAAAAGTGCAATTGCTTGTGGAAGCTGGTAAGTAGATTGAATGAAGAGCCTATTACTCGCGGGCCTTGTAGAGGACTGTTCTTGTCGGCAATTATAGTATAGGGGAGTTGCGTATACAAAGGAATGATATAGAATGCATTATTTATTGAGAATGATATAGAATGCATTCTATATTGAGAACATAGACCTCTTGCCAAAAGGCTCCCCGGGGTTGCTGGCTGCAAAAGCAGAAGATGATTCCTTCTTTTCAAGGTTGGATTCGAGCCTAGTAAGTTGCTTCCTTCAGGCTACTCTCTGAGACAAAGAAGACGGCTCCACGAGTGAAAACTAAGGTCCGCCATGTATATTGGGTCGAACTCTTCTATGAAAAAGAACTCACTGCGTTAGAAGCGTAAGAACGGGCGTAAGGGGATGAGAAAAGTATCACTGGCCCAACTCCCACCTAAATCATAGGCTTTTATATATGAGGGTGGCTTGGTTCTTCTCTCTATCAACTGGCAGCAAGCTCATCAATTCATCCAAAATAAGAGATCAATTACAAGGGAGTGAACGGAGCAAAACCAACCCTTTTCGCCTTTCTTTTGAATCGCCCTTTTGAAGAGTAGTGAATGCCTATGACTTGAAAGTAGTGAATGCCTATTACTATTGAGTACTTACACGGTCGGCCAGACTGACTTCATTGCAACTCCCCTCTTTCCTCCTGAAACTCATCCTCAGTGCAACTCATCTAATATAGACTTTCCCACTGAAACTCATCCTCAGTGCAACTCATCTAATATATAGAATAATAAAGAGATATATTAATGAATAATAAAGAGATATTAATCCAATTAGGCCCAAGTCATTATCTCTGAATCAATCAATAATGGCCCACTGGAATTTATAGTCCAAAATACGTTGAATAACGTCGTTAGCTGGCAGTTTTTCTTTGATGCTGTCTATTTTTCCTGTGTAAATAGCAATATAAGGATGCAAATACGTTTTTCAGTTGCCAGACCAGTACATGCATTATCAGACGGCTTATTGACATTCATTATAAGACTCGAATGGCTTTTCATTGGGTTGTGCATGGAATTGAAACGAAATGTGCTTTCTGTTCGAGTGTCTAAAGATCGAAAGCTCTGGATTTTAGAGTCAAGCGGAAATGCAATGCCATATTGAAATCCGTTGTGCTAAGACATCTCAAAAGGCACTCTTTCTTTGGAGTGCAACATTCTATAAGAGAGTAATCAAACACTAAGTACATATTACTTGAATCACTCGGAGAGGCCAGGCCCCGTTATCTAAGTTTATACGAATTCCAATTAGCTATACTAACTCGAAGAAGCTTGTTCGAACTCCCCCTAACAACGCGCAACGACTAACGCACAAGGGCGAAGAAAAGAACTAGCTAAGCACACTTAGTAGCCGTTACTTGCTCGGTTGCTAGTTTGCTTGTTTCATGTTTTTCAGAAATGACATTATATGAAATGATAGTTATATGATACGAAGTTAGGGTACTTTACTATGCTTATGGAATGAGTGCCCGGAGTTTGGTAAAAGAGTTATATCATATGTCACTACTCTGATTATTCTGTAACTGCAAGAATAGAGTCGCAAACAATCTCCCTGTAGTTTTAGGACGGGACCCTATCCTGTGCTGCCCTAGGTATGCCTTTGCTCTCGTAAGGTTTTTTTGTCACTTTTGTGAGGGTGAGAAAGACCGGGCTAAAAGGAAGATTCTATTGATTTCGAAAGGATCCCAGAGGCAGCTCAATATAATAAGCATCGAAAGGAGCAAACTCTCGCTTCAAAGAGAAAGAGATAATTCTATCAATTCTATAATAGACCTTCCATTCGTCATTTCCAGAATAAAGTAGAACTGGTTTGGTTCCGGTGCTGACAGGATAGGATAACAAAAAACCTCTTCCTTTGCACATCAAACCCATAAGACGCATTGGCCTACACAGAGAGTGAACAATTCCAACGAAGATATTCGAAATCATTATAGTTAGAGTAGAGAGAATGTTATAAATCATTATAGTAGATATAATGTTTCGTTGGGTCTTTCCTTGGCCTAAGAGAGAAAGCCACTCGAGCTAAGCTGCTATAGGGGAAGTTCAGGTTCCTCCCCTTTTGTCATCTTTCAGACACCCGTTCAATAATAAGTCAGATAAATCTCATTCCTTATTTGGATAGATAGTTGTCATGCTCGTGTAAAGAGTAGATAGATAATCTCATTCCGGATTTTAGGATAGAGTCATGCTCGTGTAAAGAGTAGATAGTTGTCATGCTCCTAAAGAGGTAATAAAATCTAGTAAAAACACTCTGAGCCAAAAAGACGTACGCACAGAAAGAACTAGCCTCGCCTAACAGACGTACGTACAGAAAGAACTAGCCTCGCTTTCTTCACTTCCCCTTTGCTTTCTTTTTGAGGCGTGTCCATAGAATAGTGAATAGGAAAATACACAGAACAGCTGGCTTTGTCTTTTTGAATTGTTTGACTTGATTGAAGCAAGAGTTCTCTGCCTCCCTCACTCACTGGTATCTGAGCAATTCGTCTTTCCTTATGGTCTGGGCATACATACCTCTTCCGTGCGTCTTTATCGTGGCGGGAACAGAACAACTGGGGTATTAAATAAGTGATTAGCTATAAGAAAGAGGAGTTGACTCTAGATGTTACGACTAGAACTACATGTTAGCGCACCAACTGGGAAAGAATGGAATATAGCTGCTACCCTACCAAAATCTACAGAATGGAATATAGCTACCCTAATGTACAAAGAATGGAATATAGCTCTACCCTTATCTTTATATAGAAAAGAGGAATAACATCGCTTACTCACTAACTCAAAAGAGTCATAAAATCCTTAGCGCAAAGTGGAGTTCGGGGAACAAGCACAAAATCAGATCAAGGGTATATCCAAAGTTATGTTATTCTCCTATATTATAAGATGTGCACTCTCTTCAATTCAACTAGCTTCAACTAGCAACGTGAACTCTCTTCAATTCAACCAGCTTCAACTAGCAACGGGCGCTAAGCTTCAAGATGTTCCAAAATCAGATGTTGTGGTACCTATTGGCGAATCCAGTCCAGTCCTGTCTTGTTTGACTTGACATTACTCTACTGCTTGCTGGTTGCTGATCGCTGTGTTCTTCAAGTAGGGATAGCGGCGGTGACTAGCTGTGTTCGTTCGTTCTTCAAGTATAGGGATAGCAGTTACTCCGCCTCTGTCGTCTAGGGTGAACTCCATGAGAATACTAGAGTGAACTCAATGAGAATAAGAAGGAAGCAAAGGCACAAGAACATGTAAACAAGTAAACAAGCAACAGTCAACCCTAATCCATGAAACGACTTTCTTTGTTTGTTTTAGAAAGTACTTAGCGCTTCAACGTTAGGAGAGGAGCTTCTTTCTACCTGACAGGCAACTCCACTTTTCTACTTTCCACTTCTCAAGCAACACCAGTAGTGCGATACGGGCCAGGACGATAGACTTCACTTTATACTTCTCAAGCAACAACAGTTGGGCGAGTGCTCAATCAATCTTTCCAGGACAATATACTTGACTTTCTATTTCTCTTGAACCATAGTGCGTGTAGGGCCAGGACGAGATAGTTTACTGCTTGAGCAACCCATTTCAATAAGTGGCATATGATAGATAAGATAAGAGTAACAAAACAATGCACGGAAAGATAGGAGTAACAAAACAATGCACGGAGCGGTAAACAACCAGTATTGCTTACGGGCAATCAGATCTTTGCGTCTCACCACAGTAGTGACTTGGCGCCTAGTTTCTTGTCTACTTGCCTACTTGTCTGGCGTCTGCTTGGCCGTTCTCACTTCTGATCTTTGCCGTATTTCTTATCCCTTCTTGCTGTTCCTAATACTGCAGGTTCCCTTGATTCTTCTGATTCTACTGTTCCTTAAGACTCAACCAGCGCAAGTAATAATTTGATAATTGAAGTTTCCATTCATATATACTAGGGCAAGAAATAGTTCTCAGAGCTCAAATCTTATATGTCCAGCAAGAGAGTCTGAAATGATACAAGGCAATTTCAATCTCATTCTGCACGATAGGAGCTTGCCGGAGCAAGAACAAGAACAGACTCAGTGGCGTCGGCGTAAAGGAAAGTTAACAAGAACAGACTCAGTAGCTAAAGTAAGGTCAACTTAGTCTCCATTCAAGTTCTCCGGGAAAAGAGGAAATGGAAAGTCGAGTGCGAAAGGAAGCAGCAAGTAAAGAAGAAGCTAGTTCCAAATCAGGTCGAGCTCAAACTAAGTTGTAGAGTTCCTTCTGTCTGAGTGTAATCCAAGAAGCAAGGTGCTGAAAGCATTTGAAACTTTTGAGCGGGCCTAGCGCCTTAGCAGTTATTAAGCACGTTAGATAAGCGCTACCAAGAGGTGTTTGTTGTTTAAGTTTACAGTTCCGTTTCTAGGTGAATAGGAGAATAAGCTTGATATGAAGCCCCAGATTAGATGCCTGATTAGATGCCAGATCTTCTGCTGTATCAGTATAATAAAAAGATGTTGCACTTGCGTAGGCGGAGATCGATTCTGAATGGAAAGTAAGAAGCAACGGCACCGGTAAGAGAACCATCAAGCTCAAGCTAAGCTCCCGTTATGGAGGAGCGCCCCAACAGAATAATAAGTGGAAGTTTCAAGATAAGAATACAGATCTGAAGCAATCGATTCTAGTATTGTTTCGGAATTACTGTGATTCCATACACGGTGCCCATGCCCTTTACACGGTGCCTATGCCTCTGTCCTTAGATTCTATGGTGAGGCAGCCTCAATTCGTTCTTCTTGTTCTTTCGCTCTCTTATGCCGATATAAGTTACTAAAGTCATAAGTGAGTTTCTCCCATTCTATATTCTGACTGATAACTATCTCAATTCAAATCTTATATGCAATGCGCAAGAGAAGTGCAAATCGGATATACTTACTAGGCGAGTTAGATTCCATTATTGTAGTTTCGAGTGCAAGAGATTCCATTCATGAAGAGTCGAAAGAGAGTTCGCAAATAAGAAACGAAAGGCCAGGGCAATCTATGTTATTAAGATTCATGCACTAGAACTGAGGTGAAACTTAGCTAATGGCAAATTACCCATGTTGACTTATATCGGCTCTAAGAATGCATTTATGCCTAGAAAGAGAAGATTCCCCTTGACTGTACCTGAAAGCTGTGGTGCACCATCTTCCACTCCATAAATTCTTGATAGAGTATTTCGGGGCACTAACGCTATTTGTGTTCTGGCAGGGTGCCCCAAAGAAAGGAAAGGCGAGCGCAGAAGCTATCTCAGGATCATAAGCCAGATCTGAAGCTAGAGTTTTTTCTCCCCACTCTAATGTTATACTTGCTTACTCCTATACAGTGAAACCAGATACAAGACAGGTTATAACTATTTATTGTCTGTTACTACTTGTAGTAGCTTGGCGAGTCGTTTCTTGTTGCGTAGTGACTTGGCCCTGGGAAAAAGAGTCTTTGAACTTGGCAAGCAAGGCTTTAAGGCGCCAAACTTGATGTGAATCCAAGCCATACGGGCACACAACACATACAGGCAACTTCCTCTTCACCACGTAGGCTTTTCTTTGGAAATGGGATGTTTTCCTCCTAGCAAACGGACGCTCGTAAGCCTAGTTTTATAGCTCCTTACTTAGTTCCGCTCTGAAGGTCAGCCTCGTTTTATAGCTCCTTAGTTCAGCTCGGAAGGAGGGTAAGAGCTCTTTATCTAGTTATTATAGCTACACTTACTCCATAAATAAGGTTTACAACAGCTACACTTACTCCATAAATAAGGTTTACAACAGCTACACTTACTCTATCAATAAGGTTTACAACAGCTACACTTACTCTATCAATAAGGTTTACAACATGTGGGCCCAATCCAGTCCCTTATACTTACTATGTGGGGCTAGAGTTGGTTGCTAATTCGCTCTTTTATTTGTTTAAGCAGTTTTGAGCTATATATAGCAAGGTTGGCTTTTCACTGAAACCGACTGGATTCATTGCTGGGACTGAAACAAGTACTGGGAAAAAGATAGTAATTGTAATAAGAAAGGAACGAAAACGGGACTGAAACAAGTAAAACAGAGAATCCAATAGGGACATAATAGAATAGGGTATGATCTAGTGCACCTACTAGTAGGAATGTAATGGGTGGGTACTCCCAAAAGTATGGTTGCGAGGTTCACTCTGGTACTCGTTACTCTGACTCCTAAACTAATGCCCTTAATGCCGATGTTACAGCTAAAGTATAACACTACTCAGTTTCACCCGACCTGAACCAACATTCTAGGATTACTTCCATAGATCTCAGGCTTTTACTCCATCTTTGAATTCTCTAACCGCTGATTCGGATCGTAGCTTCCTGGGCAACCAAGCTTACCTCATTGCTTGCAAGCCCTATTTCCTCTTCCATTAGCCTCAAACTATTAGCTCTCATTCTTTGACTCCTCTATCGTAGGCTTACCTTTCACTCTTATACTCCTTTTCCTGTATATCACTCTGAAACTTCTTACTCTAATTCACCTAACTGATAAGAATTCCTAATAACTACCTTATTGCCTTACAGCCGCTAAACGTCAGCGAGTTAAAGCGCTTAGGGAGTTATTCTATTGATCCGGATCTTTTCTCTGCTGATGGAGACTCTCGCTCTTGTCTTTGAGTCTGGCTTCCTTTTCTGTGATTCTGACTTTCCCCTCTCAATATTACTGCCTATCGGGCTTGTAGTTGTACCTGGCATTCCAACTCATTACTATAAGAATTCACCGACTAACACAAAGAAGAGAATGGAAATGAGCAGTCAAAAAGCCCTATACTCGTTCATTGCATCCTTGCTTCTAGGCTTTAGGCTTAACTTAAACAGCATAACTTAGACGGGGACTACTAGCTATGAGCCTACCTTGCCTGTTAGTCTTCCTTTCCCGCCTTATCTTCTGATGTTCGAGTTTACGTCTTATACTGTTTAGTGGAATTCTTGCTTACCGATACATGGGGATCCACCCTATCTTACTTACCAATACATGGGGATCCACCCTATCTTAGTATTTAGCTTCTTTCTCTATGTCTCCCTTTCCGGAATCTACATCTGTCTCTCGCTCTACCACTCCAGTTTCTCATTCCCTAGGTTGAGTCTGCCTTTATACTGCTACAGGTCTTACTTGACTTGCTTTTTCACTGATAGACTGCCACTAATAAGAGTTGAGCCGATACCGATCATACTTTCTCTTACAATGATCATACTTTCTATTACAATAGAGAATTGCACTCAGAAGTCAGAAGGGCAACAAGATGGAAAAACGAACCTACTGAGAAAGAATACACCTTACGACAACAAGGTCAGCGTCAGCTGATGGCTACCATAACCTTAGCTCGGAACTAATTCTCTAAACACTGATCCGGGTCCTGTGACTACTGACAACAAGGCTGCCGCTACTGACCTTCAAAGCTTACTCGTTAGTTAATGGAACTGAAAAACCTCCCCTCCTACTGATAATACATGAACCGGGAACTCAGAATTGAGCTACTCCTACCGGGGACTGAACTACTCCTATAAGGATTTCACTAGTCTCTCCAAGAATCAACTAGGAAACAAAGAGTATGGGTACGATGTAGCTTATCAAGAACGGGAGTCAGAATATAGCTTACCAGACTTCTCCTAATAACGGGGAATACTCATACTACTATGGAATCAAACCTACTCTATGAGAGCTCAGCAACTACCTGATGGGATTGAACTGGTGCTTCTAATACTTTAACAGCTATCAATCAGTAGAGATGGAACAGGCGCTAACAAGACCTGAGCAGGTTGTCAAGGAATTCTACTCAGTAGTCCAAGCCTTATTCGTTAGCTCCATCATTCTTCGCCTCTTGTTTCAAACAGCCCTTACTTACTTTTGATTCTTCAACAAATGACTTCTATTCTTTATTGGATCTAGTGCTTGCACTCAGTATTAGTTCATTTGAATACTTTCTCTTTTATAATACAGAAAAGACACCGCCCTTTTGAACCTAATTTCCCTAATAAATAACTAGGGAATATTATATGCAATAAAGGAATACCGAATTGATTGAATAAGAAATAAGTAAACTACAAATTGAGAAACCTATGTATAAGCTTGGCGGGTTGGCGCTTGTCTCGTAGTAGCTTGTCGAGTTCAATTAACAAATGAATAAGGTTTTCCCTAAAGAGTTCCATTCCTATTTTAGACTTTCTTCTGTTACTACTAGGTGTCTCGGGTGCCGGTGCTCACTACCCTGAGTATTATAATGACCTAGATCAGACTAAACCAACCCGATTCTTATTCCTCCGTCCGAAAGCAAGGAAAGCAAGGCCCTAACTCGAGGGGAGGGTAAGAGTCAAAGTCCGGACAGGCAGCTTCGAGGCCAGTAAGGGAGGAATCAAAGATGGAGTAGTATCGGATTTGCCAAGAGCGCAGGCTAAGAGTCAGGTTGAATACCAGGGCTGTTTCTTATGATTTGTATTGGTTCGATTCCTGGTTTCGAGTTATCATATTAGAAAGAGTCGCTTTATTGCCTGTTCCTGTATTAAGGTCTCATAATAGGTGTTTAAGTTATAGGTTTCTCGCAAAGATAGTCATAATGATAGTTAGTCAAGTCAGACTCAAAGCCAGGGCGCATAGGCAGTAAAGATAGAGTAAAGGCCTAGATCGGGAGACTTGGAGGCAGTAAAGCGGGTTTCGAGGTAAATAGTATAAGGCTTGTTAGCAGTGATTGAATGCCTACTAGTTCCTAGGTTTGTTATGTGTTTAAGCTTGTCGTGCACTAGTTCATTTCTTTATTATAAGTTATAGTATCAGAGGCGGCGTTTTCCGTCTTATCGTTATTGGTTGATTTCCCTTCTTAGAAGATTCAGCATGAGAAGCCCTATTTCGATTCTTGTCAGTAGTTGCCCTATCCTTGAAAGCACTTGGACAAGCCTGTTTGCCGCTAGTAATATTCCGATAGTGGTGTTATGTATACAGTGTTAGTTAGGGCAGTATCAAAATCATTATTGCTAGTTTCTTTCTTATTAGTTGACATTGCTAGTTTAGTCAGTTGGGTAATGAGATAAAGCAACTACGGATTGAGCTCGGGTCAGGGCAGCTTTAAGGTCGGTGGGTAAAGGCCAAGCAACGTTCCTAAGTACAAAAGGAGTTCTGTGAACAAGAAGCAAGCACTTTCCTTCCCAGTATCAGTCTATAATGACGAAGCAGGTGCGCCTCGCCTATGATATGAGTGTGCCTAGCCTAGGGAGTAAGGAAGAGCATCCGGATATGGGTAAGGAAGAGCATCAGGAAATGAGTCAAGAAGCAAAAGGGGCGTAGCGGTAGCTATAAGTGCAGAAGAATCTCAATATAGGAAGCAGTGTAGTTAGAAGGAAGGGAAGCAAAAGGAAAGCAATGCTCTGTTAGGTTCCACTATTCTATTTGTTTATGTGCCTACTCCTTTATTAAGTACGTGGTAAAGACTTAAGTACGAGAAGCCCTTGTGCGCGTGAACTCCCTTGTTTGTCCCCTTAACGCCAAACGCAAGTAAGCAACACCATCTCTCATTGAAGACCCAAAAGCAGTTGGCATTTGTTGAGCCTATTCAAAAGGACTAGCTTCTGACAGACAAATAAGCAAAGGTGGAAAGTGGCGTCAGGGTAAGGGTAAGGAACAGGATCCGGAGTCTGAACAAGATCATAAGCAGCGCGATATCAAGGTGTTGGCAGTTATTACTAAGTGCTGTCTTCATCGTTTCTTCACTTCACGTTGAGTTGGGTGCTTTATTGACTTTATTTAATCTACTATCGAATATTCTATCTTTTTTCATGCGCGGGGTAGCAGTATCTTCTAGACAAATATTCTTTGATGACTTTGATATTCATATTTCTGTCTGTTTGACTGTTTTCCTCGCCGTAAGAAATATTCCTGTTAGCGAGATGAGCTGCTTTCTGACATTCCTCTTATATATATGCACAAGATAGATATTCCATTAAGGTTTTCGGCATCAGGGAAAGTGGAAAGCACTACTAGGTTGGCGAGAGAGAAAGAAGGAGCACATACATGACTAGGTTTTGTCCGGGCATAAATGATGATGTATCTTCATAGGGAGGATAGAATGATATATCTTAAGGAAGGGGACTATTGTCACTAATGATTGATAACCAGTATGAGAATGACGGCTACTAGTTTCTTTAGGTCCCGAGTGCTATTGCCCACTACACGGGAAGTCCATAATCAACTTAAGTGCCTATTGCTGTAGTGGATGGTGAAGAGTGCCTATTGCTGTAGTGGATGGTGAAGAGTGCCTATTGCTGTAGTAGATGGTGAAGATACAGGTTTTGCTAAGTTCAGAGCGGGTTCGGGGTTTTCTCAGAGCGAGTGGGTTTCTCAGAGCGAGCGGGAAAGGCTTGTTTTATTAATAAGATAATAGATCTTGGGATCACGGTGCCTCCATGCTCTTAGGGAGACTCAGACTAAACCAATCGGGTGCTTATCTCATATTGGGTAGTTTACCCACTTTCTCTTCCGTAGTAGAGTTACCCATAATCAGGCTCGGTTGGTGCTTGCCCACGTAGCGGCAGCTCCGTTAGCGCAAACAAGCAAGTATGATATAAATGAGTAACAAAACAAAGACAGCATACTTATTACTTTTCTATTCCCGTAAGACTGGAAAGTGACACATCTATACTATTCCCCTTAAAGTAGATTATCCAACTTTTGAAAGAGTAAGACCAGAAGTAGAAGGTGACTCTACTGCTACGGTTCTTGTTGCAGTGATATTAGGTGACTTATTGATTTATGTGTCGCGCTCTCCTCTCTTAGGTGAAAAATGTCTATATGTGTCACGCTCTCTGTAATATGATTGTAGGCTGTTTTTTGACTTTTCTCTCTATAATGTGTGCACTCTATTTTCCATAAGTCAGTTTAGAAGGGCTGTTAGGTTAATCTCTTATCTTAGAGTATAGCGAGAGTAAGAGTATAGCGAGAGTAAGCGTTGTTCCCCGAGAGTTATGTGTGAGTCAACTGTAAGCAATCCTGAGAGTTATATGTGAGTCAACTGTAAGCAATCCCGAGAGTTATATGTGAGTCAACTGTAAGTAGTAAGAAGATGTAAGCTGTCCACAAGCTACTGTAATAATTCTTTACGCAGCGCTAGTGAGCAAGCAAAGCTGGGATAGTTGTAAGTCTTGAAGCAATACAGTGTAGCTAGTGATCGAGTTGACGGAGCAGGTATAGTAGATGCAATCAAGTCTGCTGGGTTTGGTTGACTTTCTTCTATATAATATAATATGATATGATGCACGTGAGATTCGATACCTTTTGCACTTACATTCAATTCCCCAGCCGAAGGTGTTTCGCACAAGACAAAGAAAGGGTTTATAGAAAGAACTAAGGTTAGCTTGCCCTTACTTATATTACTTCCTCTCCCTACTTATGAGCTAACGTGATTGATAGCGCTGAACACGGGCTGGGCTCTCCCTACTTATGAGCTAACGTGATTGATAGCGGAACACTGGCTCTCCTCCCTAATTAGTAGTTAAGTTAATAGAAGAGAATTCAGAGTTCAAGTTAATGGAAGAGAATTCAGAGTTCTGAAAGCCAAAGTGGAGTTTGCTACCAAGCAAGATAGATGTTTTGAAACCTAACACAGAGCATACCTTTCTTATGAATTTTACCTAACAGCATCCCTCACTCCAATAATAGAAGTGTTTGCGTTGCTTGTTTCATTTGCATTTGACTCTCGAGCAGCGTTATCCAATGTTTTCTCTCTTCTAACTGTCAACAAATCATTCTTCAACTTCCATTTCTGATCTTGTTCGGTCAACTCGGCAACGCACTGATTCTTCTGGTTTTGGGCCTTTTTGAAGTCCAAGATGAAATGAAATGGAACAGATTTGATATATAATATGGAATGTAACAGACTGATGCGCTTTCACTCTCTTGTCTTTTGTATCGCAGAAAAGAATGGAAATTGTCAACTCCTAAGGTAAGGCGAGATCGTATATAATGGGGTTAGGTAATATTAGTAGCTTCTATACAATGCTTGCAGCTAATACGCTTCTATACAATGCTTGCAGCTAATCCATCTTCATATCTATCTTCTGCTTCTCTGCTTCGAATCTATCTTAAGCTTCTTATCTTGTGGCCGAACTGCTAAAGCTGGCTACCCGATAACTCCTGCCTGAGTGAGCTAGTAGTATGGTATCAACGCTTAAAGGTCAAGTGTCAAGGGGCGATTTCGGATGCAGCGGTTCCTTCTTACGTCTGCCCAACGTCCAGCTGCGCCTCTACCTTCCAATGAAAGAACAGGCTTTTCAAAGCTTCTAATGGTAGTAAGTCCTACAACACAGTAGTTGCGGGCAAGGCAACTTGTCTTGTAGCCCTCCAAGGTAATAGGTTCTTATACAACACTCGTGCGAAAGCCAGGAAGGCGGAAGCTACTAAAGAATCTACTGATATAACGGCGTCTCAACTCTTTCTTTATCCACAACGATATAAAGAAGTCCGCGGGCCGGGCCGGGCCCTTCAGAAGCGTGCCATCTTGTGTTCACTCCCTTAGGTAGGATTCAGACACCACTTACTCCAAGCCTTAGCAGCAATACATACTATCGGCTTTAGTAGCCTGAGCGGATAGAGCAGTAATGCCTACTAGTGGGAAGGAGCCAAGAAATCAAGGCGCTGGCGGGCTTCCTCTCGCGTTTACTAATGGGGGCTGGAGTCCAAAGTGCTAACTCATAAGTTAGTTGCCTTACAAATGGGTCTCGTGTCGCGCGCTCTCTCTGAGTCTTGTGAGCTCTCAGTCATGAGTCGCTTTCTTCCTCTGTTGTTCATCTATCTCTCTATTCCTTCTTCTGTGCTGTTGCCAATCTTATGCTTGATCTTTGAAGGGAGTTGATTCCGGGGTCTGTCTTGATTGCCGGTGTAGAGATCTGGCCAGCCTATGGGATCCTTTCAATAAAAGAGAATCCACCTTTAGCCCAGTCCGCCGATGTATTCATTTTTTACATGGACTCGCCTTTGCTCTTTCCGCATTAAAAGAAAAAAGAAGAGTGCTACGAGCTCCTAAGGGGCATTCATCCTATGCAGTAATTATGGCTTAGGTCTCATCCAACCAAGGAAGCAGTAATTATGGCTTAGGTCTCATCCAACCAAGGAAGTCATTATAGCGCTTAGATCTCATCCAACCAAGGATAGGACAGAAAGTAGGATATGATTCGATCCCGGTACAAATAGGCTTCAGGCTGCGTACAGACTATAGGATAAAGCTCATTAATATTTGTATGAATAATGGATATCTCTATTTTGTTCTTTCTTTCTGGCTTTCAGCTCCTTGCTTTGTAACGGTAAGATATGCCGGGTATCCGCCGCTCTCATAAGCTTTGTCAAAGTCCTTAGTTGGGGGGGACAGCTACAAGAATAATAGCAAAAGATCGTTTGCCGGCTTTCTCTTTTCTTTATCGGTTTGAAAACATCTACAGGCAGGATTCCCTCTGATAGGTTCTTATAAGATTTTCGCCAATAAGTGGAAATGTTGAAGAGTGAAAACGTGGAATCGCCTAAGCACACTGACCTCAGACCTCTGCTTTACTCCAGATCGGTAAAGTATCTGATGGGCTCTGCTTTCCCTCATACACTAGTGCAACCTTGGACTTGAACAGCGTGGACTGCTTTTCCCGCTTATACTACTCTACTTGGCCAACGGTACTTTTGATATTGGTTCTGCTTACTTTAGACTCGGTAAAGGTCCTTGCTATAAGAGACTACTAGTGCAGTGCTATCTTGAACAAAGGTTAGCGTGTCGTAGCTCTGCCGAAGTAGGATGGGACTAGCTTACTCGGTGAAGTCGCTCTAGAAAGCAATGTCAACTTGCTGGCTCCCTTCTTTCTTTCCTTGGGGTTGTCGTGAGTGTTTCCCTAAAGAATTGTTATTGAACGGCAGTTTCCGTTACGGAAGCTAGCTTACCCATATTGATTGCTTAACCAATGTTCTATGGCGGATTTCCCTACATAGTCGTTGATGGTCCCGAATATTCAAAAGAAATAGATGATGTTCGAGATCACCGTGGTTTGGTCGTAGCAATGGGAAGGGAATATCTGGGTGCCCCGGGGCCACAATGTCGAGCTTTCAACGATGTCGCCCCTCTTTCATTTTTGGGTAGAAATGCCCCGCCCACTCTTTCATTGTTTGTATGCAACCGTTCCTGTGGCTGCCACCACGTTCTTTCTTGTCCATCCCTCCTTGAATATTCCACTTAGCTAAGAAATCCCTATTCACCACGGTCACATTCAACAAGTTGCTCCCTTAGGGCCCTCGTTGGTGAGGAGGTGGGAAGGAAAGTCGAGTTGAAAGCAGATACGTTCGAGCGAGTGTTGTAGCAGAGTTCCGTTCTGAAAGTGGTGTTCAACAAGCTAAGGAATCCGCTGTGCTATTTCAAGGTGCAGAATGATTAGTCAGGTGGTCAGCCGCAATCGATTCTTTCCGTTTAGAGTTCCGGGTGGGGAATCATCTTTTCTCATGATTCAATTGCCGAGGATGCAGGCGATAACGCTTACTTACTCGTGCATGAGGGTGCAGGCGCTAACGGAGCTCAGGAGCTTTAAGACAGATATTATGCCCTGACCCGACCTACGACCTATCCTTTAGGTGAAGAACCGACAACACAAGCACCAACACCGAGAGACTAAACCACTTCTGATCCAGATCAAGCTTATTAATATGATGAAAGTAGAACTTCGATCCTATCTTCTATTATCGATTCCACTCAAAAAGTCAGTAAGTAATTTAGCGCACTTGTTAGGGTAGTCTCTCGAAATACAGAATGCAAATGGATAGAATACATACTATGAGAATACATCAATACAGAACAAGGAAGTATAATAAAAGTAAGGCATCCAGTCTAGCGCATCGAGAGAAACAAGAGAACTTGCACTGATTATATACATCTTTGGAATGTACCAACACCGATAGATGAAACAAGGGATGAAAAACACTCTACTGATCTCATCAACTCAACAAGCAAACAAGCAAGGGCGCAAAGGGAAAGCACAGATAGCTGCTGGCTGGGTGCTTTTTAGAAGGCATAATCCAAGTCCGGACAATAAGCAATGCTTTGTTACTATATAACAACATGGGGTGCCGTTTTCCATTCTCTTGGTGACATAGAGGGTCTCGTGACTGAAACAAGCTTTAGGCAAGGGAACAAATAAGTACTATAGAGTTATAGGATAGGGTTAGCAAAGGAAGCAAGCAAGGCAACAGAAGCAATGCGGTTAGTTTACAAATTTTGGATATGCGAGATAGATTCCTTGTGTGCCATGCGATATATCTTCTTTGATTGCGATATATCTTCTTTGATTAGAAATGGAATTCCGAAGTGTTTACCTTCTCCTCCTCACTGTCCCAGACTTCTGAATGTGTTGCTCAAGCAGTCTCGTATCAAGTAGAGTAGCCTGTTGCTGCAAGTAAGGTATCAATCCATTTCTATCCCTATAAAACTGGAACTCACATAACTCATACGTTATCGTAACGTCATTACATGTTCGGAGCAATCAAGCTCAAAGAGCACTACTGGGCGATAACTTCTAGTCTTTCTTTTGAGACCCTGACTTGCCGACGCTTCTACCTACCGCTTCTATCTACGACAACTTGAAACCAACACACACTGAGACCATTGCTCGAACCGAACTCTACTCACTCCCTTCCCTTAACTGAGAGATCTGAGTCTTTCTTTGCATTTCTCAAGTTCGTTATTACGGGTAGTTCCTACAAAGGAGCGTACTGATTATATGTATACTATATAATATAGAATTGGATTCTCGAAGTGGATGCGGTTCTGCTCCTTCAGAGACTCCGAGTGTAATAGTGGCATCCGTTGAAAAAAGGCAAACCCGATCATCTGATGGCTATTGAGAAGGAATGAAATCAGATGTTGATATTTCTCAATCTTTCTGCTCCTACTCCTGGAAGGTAGTTCGGATTGATAAGTAAGTAATTAAGAACCACTGATGAAGGCTTCCTCGAAAGGGTGAAGGCTAAGTATGCATTTTCGAAGTTTCAAGTCTTCGGTCTTATACATATGCGAGGAGGGTAATAAGAAAAGACATAATCGACGTTCTGATTTCTTTTATTACTTAGGAGTAGTAGCCCTGCAAAGTCTCATGCACGGTTTTGACTGAGAGAAAGGGCCAAGCAACTAGACAAGGAACGGGCCAAGGAACTACTAGACAAGCATAGAAACGAAAACAACTACTTCTATACCTCTGGCTACAAAGAAAGAGTTCATCGACCGACTTCATATAAGGGCCACTAATACAGTTATTGCGACTTAATATAAGGGCTGACCGAGTAGAATCTCCTCTCCTATAGAATAAGAAGACCTCTTGCTCTGTAAACTCATTCTGGAATTACCACTTTCCGACTAGCTCACCTCTCCTATGGCTCTTTGAACTCCACTCTGTTAGTGCTTCTGCCTCGCCCCTTGCCCCTCTGTTTCAGTGAGAAACTTGCCTTACTTATATTATGGTTGGTGAATTGGTATTCCACTCGCCAAGCAATGGCCAAGCCGACAGACAATACGATAACTACTCACTTAGGCCAAGCCGACAGGCAATACTTAACTACTTACTAGTTCAATTATTAGTCGAGAGAAGCAGTGCTCATTGAGGAAACATCATCCTTAGCTCCGGGACTACCAGGTATCCAAACCTAGACTTGTTTCTGGAGCACCTAACTCTTCTTTCACTCCTGCAGTTGTAGCTTCAAACTAACATTACTTATTCGAATTCCTATGTCTAGTTGTTAGTCTGCCGCTCCCATACCTAAAACCCTGTAACTACTGTTTCTCAAACTGACACACTATTGTCGGTAAGACTTTCTCTTTGACATAACGTGCTGAAAGCCTAGTGCTAACAGTACTTAAACTAGCAACAGGGAAACCGACTACTTACTTTGTTTCTGTAACTTCGGATTCAGATCCTTTCACTCCGTCTTTCCTGTAACTAAGTGTCTATTTTCCCTTTGATTACCGTATTTGCACCTATTAGTCACCAGAACTACCTACCATATCAGTCCGCTCTTACTGGCTTTGAGTCTCCCTTTGTGCTCTATCTCATTCTACGACAAATACTTATTCGAATGCAGCCATAGTACTTCTTGGACTGAACCCGGGAACAAGGGTCGATGTAATTGAGCTCATAACTATAAGAATTGACTATAACCTCTAAGAATGTGACTTAGCGCCTCTAAGACTAAACACTGCTATGCTACTGTTAGCATCAAACAAGTAATAGAGAAAGGAGCAACCTACCGCCGAGTTTGGTTCTATTGCCTACGGTTTGCATTCTCTTACTTTATAGTAGAAGCCTGATTCATTTATTTCAGTCTAATCGGTATTGGTTCAAGTCTACTGCTTTCGAGTTCTCATATGAGAGAAAGAGTGGCTTTCAGCTCCTTGCTTTCATTCGATATTTGATGTGAGTAATTCTGTATGTCTTCCGCGTATATTAGAGTGGGTTTTGTCACTGATCTATTCTATTATAATTGTAATTAGCATTAGATATATGATCCTATAATAATACATTAACTTGAAATACCAATAACTGAATTACTATAAGGAGTCACAGGAACGATAGGCTTATACTTCTTACTTCAATTATGTACCTCGACCAGAAGTCTGCTAATACTAAACTTGATACTGAAATTACTGATATAACATCTTACTTCGAACCTAGTCCGAAACTCCTTATATCAAATATTACTCCCCACGCTCAAGGCTTATGGGTGTTGGGGGAAGGGCTGAGTAAACTAACACTAATTTATAGGGCGGACTAATAGCATAGGGTATGGGACTAACCAATAGTAGAGGGTATGGTATGCTCCAGTGCATATAGATTAAGAAGCATATAGATAAAGAAGAAGTAGTATAACATAGAATTGCACTCGTGAAACCCCCCTCGACCTCAAACCTTGCTTTAATAGCTATCGCTCTTACTGCCCTTACTGACAAACTTGATCTCCGCTTGAACTCTTCGGCTAGTCCTCTGATAGATGAAACACGGGCTAACAGAACTGAACCGGGAACACAACTACTAGGAAGTGTAAGCTCTTAATTGAATTAGTATACCAATAGACAGAATGAAATCCGTGCTTGCTCTTTTAATACGATAACTCAAAAGACAGAATGGAACTTCTATTAGTATCAGAGTGTTTGTTACGGGCGATCAGAACTCAATCTATTAGTATTAGTATCAGACCGGGCCAAGCTACTGCTACCGACAAGACTGACTTTACTAACTGTCGAATACGACTATGGGAATCAAACATATAATAAAAGGAAAAAAGCACGGAACTCAGGCGAAAACTAAAGCTTCTAAGCGGTAATCTGGAAACAAGGGTCGATTACATTGAGCTGGACTACCAATAGGAGTTGAGCTGGGAACTCATACTTCCCCCACTGCTTCCAAAGCCCCAATTACTACTACTAAGCGCCAACCTCGGAACTCCGCCTATGCCCTTGGACACTGAATCTTTCTTTCCAGGTTATCAGCCTGACCTCGTATATAAGCTTGCCTTTCATTCTGAAATTGCTTATGAAGTTGACTTATATAATATTAATAAGTATGTTGCTTAGCGAACCTAGGGCTTTCACCTCTTAAGTAAGAATATAACCCGGGCATAAGAGAATAGAACCTGGGCTACCATACCGATACTTTAACTACTAATAGAAGGACTTGAACTCAGAACTCAGGCTTACTTTACTGTTTATAAGACACTGAACTAACTTCTGACTACTACTACTAAATATCACTACTATGGACAAGATCCCAACTCTCACTCTGAAACTCCTTGCTTCAAGCCTGCCTTTCTTGACTCTTGGCCTGTAGCCCATACTTTGAACTCTGCTATCTTATTAACATATGTATTCCCTATCCCTGCCTATAATCGAGTGAGCTCTACCTCTCCGTAAGGAAAACTGATGTGACTGGCAACTTCACTGGTTCCATAGCCCCGGTCAACTGGTTCTCTTTCCACTCTCACTCTTGCCTATCTGTCCTTCCCGCTTCAAAGCCTCCAACAAAGTGCTTAGTCGTTGCTTGGCCCTATACTGACTGCCCGTAGTAAATTAGGGAGTAATTGTCTAGCAAAGTGGTTAGGTTGGTGACTTCTTTCTATAATACCTAGGCGTGGAAGGGAAGGTATAAAACTACTGCTTGGGCCTCCGGATTCAAGAATGGAATTGACTACTTGTTCTTATCCTTGTTTGGAACAGATCTCTTGGCCCCTATTCTTTATTAATACTTAGTGCGTATGAAGGAACAGGCTAAAGTAATAGGTCAGTAACTCTTTAACAATCGAGTTCAATTCCAATATCCAGTACAAAACAAGAACTCCCTCTCGCCTACCTAGTACTGCTCCTGCTCTAAGAGATAATTCCAGTGGTTCTGTTCTTTCTCTTGTTCTTGTTTGCCCCTTCACTTGTTGTTGTTCCAGAGGTCAATATCCCGCCCCTCTGCCTGGCTAGGCTCATTCTGCTGCTGACTTAGCGGTTGCTGCTGACTTCACCTCTTCTCTTATTCAAGATAAGAATGGAGTTGACTACTATAAGATCGGCTTCCGTTACTCTCCACCTTGCTTCGTTGACTACTATAAGATCGGCTTCCGTTACTCTCCACCTTGCTTCTATGATACCACCCTTGCCCGGCATCTTTGATCTCCCCCTACTCTGTGCTCCCTCAACCGAGACAGCTTCTGTGCAAGTCAAATGACATATTCTAGTATAAGTAATAGCGGTCGGGTCGGGGTGAACTAAAAGGTAAGAATGGTAACGCGAGGAGAGGTTTAGTTTGAAGTACGAATTCCGGTATATGAGATGCTCTAGTCCAGAGGATAGGGATGGAAACCATATTCTTGAATTCCTACTTTAAAGATAGGAAGAGTCGAGTAGTTCTGTTCCTGTAAGAGTTCTAGTGGAATCCCCTGTTCCTGTTTATAAGTAAGGTTATGACCGATATGACCGCTAACTAAACTATACTAGCTCATAAGAATTAAGGGATCTACTAACTGGGCCAATCTGAATGAAGTTATAGGAGCAGAGGTAGATTAGCCTCATTCAGGTATCAGAGTTAGAGGAGCTGAATGAACTTTATTAGTTGACAGAGCCGAGCCTGTTGCATCTGTATTTGTTAGTGGAATACCTTGTTTCATCTGTCTTTGTTGCTAGCTGGGTAAGCAGTTCCGTCAGAAGGATAGGCCAGGCCAGGTAGTACTGCTGAATTAATAGACTTATATAAGAATTCATATAGTAGGGAGTCTCTGTAAGGTAGTTCGTATAGTCCTATGATATCTGCTAGCTTCAGACGAGGTCAAGTAAAAAGTGGCGGTATAGTTTCGGGTTCGAGAGAATGAAAAAGAATCATGAGCTAGGTATTCTAGTTCAATTACTATATGAGGATATATGAGGAGTAGTGGTAAGTCACTCAATAGTTCACTTCTTTCGTGTAGTGTTCCTTCTTGACCCACCCTAGTTATCTTTCTCGCCTCGCCAATAAACCTAGAAAGTGGGAATTGCCCTCCATCTCGCCAACCCCATGTGCTCTCGGCTATGAAACTCCATTCTGTAATTCCGACTTTCAAGAGAGGAAGAGTCGAGTTCACCTGAGTTAGATTAGATGATAGCCAGAGGAGCAGATTAAGTGCTTGTGTGAAGCAAGTAGTCAATTAAGTTAAGTTGACCATAGCCCTAGGTAGAGGCGGGAAGCACAGAAAGAAAGGGTATGCACCTAGCGTATCAAAGAAAGAAAGAAATCCGAGGAAGCGAGGGAAAGTCAAGTCCCAACATAAGCTCCACACAGTGCCCTCAATCAGGTCTTACAATAGAAGCAAGAGATGGAGTTTGAACAAGAGAAGAAGCCGGGGAAGAAATAGTACTGAAGTGAAGAATTGCGTCTCAAAAACACGGGTTTTCATCAATTGAGCAACTGGGCAAGTGCCCTTAATAGTTATATGTGCAATATGAGATATGGAAAGAAAGTATGTGCAATATGAATGAATTCGGTGCGCCAAGCATAGGTAAAAGAAAGGCATAGGTAAAAGAAAGAGACAATCCCTCACACCCCTTATAGTAGTGGTAAAAGACAAAGCAAAAAGAAGTAAGACCGAGGAAAAAACGAAATAGCAGTTAGAGAAGCTCCGTATTAAGAAGAGGGCAAAGTCGGCAACTAGGTTGATTCTGTGACTACTGAGTTTCACTCTAACCCTTGAGTTCACCCCGAGCCGAGTTTCGTGCATTAGTAGTGGCGAGTGCCCCGAGTGGAATCTGGTTTCATATATAAAGAAGAGATATTTGGATAGCTAATTTCTTATAAGGAGTTTCTACTGTGTAGGTACATGAGAAATTGAAGTTTTTCTTTTCTTGTTTTTCATATTTCTTGGATTTGGATTTGATTGTTTTCGTAGTAGGAGTTAAAGGCTTAAACAAAAGCATAAGAATCTGAGATTGGACTCAAAGCTAAGAGCCAAGCGTATACTAGTAAGAGGCTGGAGCCATGTATAATAGAAAGAAGTAACACCAACAACTGATCCGACCTCCTCAATAAGACGAAGGAAAAGGAGAATTGATCTCTATTGCCTAGCACCCCGACCTCGCCTATTGCAACTAAGACTTCCTCGACTCTGGACTAGAGCATCTCTGATACCGGAATGAGGCTTATCTAACTCAGGCTATTATCACTATCCTCTGGCTCGTTTCTTTCTTTCCTATTCTATGGCTCGTTTCTTTCTTTCCTTTTCTTTCTTTCCTATCCTATGCCTCTTCTCTTTCTCCTCTCCTATATTCCTAAACTCTTTCTCCTCTACCTTTGTTCCTTGGTGACAGATTCTACCTTTCCTACCTATCCCCTGGCTCTTAACTACTCGTATACTAGTTTGGGACTCCACTCGGGCTACAAATACAGTGTTGGCCCTGGCCTGGGCTCTGTACTACTCTACTATACCTCTAGCTAGGCAAGGGAACTAGACTTAACTAGTCACTCAGGGAATCGGTGAGTTCCATTGGGGAATCGGTGGTCTAGTAACTGACTTAAACAAGCCAAGCCCCACTCCACTACTATTTGCTCTTCAAACAAGAACTCCCCTTTCCGCTATCTTATATAAGAGAACTGATTGAACTCCATGGCGCCTACCTCTCCTCTTTAGTACTTTCAATAAGGGGTCAGTAGACCTAACTGGCACTGCTTCTATTCCCTCGACTCTGTCTCTCCCGCTCTTAGTAGTAATGTGCTAGATCCATCCTTCTTTCTTATCCGATTGAGTTCTATTAAATACTTGAATGCGCTAGCTGAATACGGACTTGCTCATAACTCTAGAACATCCGAACTAAACTCTCCTATTGCTACTAAGACAGATGCATGCTACTGCTACAAATACAGATGAAACACAGAATTCTACTATCAACTCTGTTCCACGCAAGGAGAAAGCCAGACTGCCAAGCTGCTACTTACACATGAAGCCTTTTGCAAACTCCAGTGCGCCAGTGCGAGAGACTAGCGATTTCTCCTTATCAATTCAAAGCAAGCCCAATAATCATATTCCTTCCATGCTCATCCGTTGGTAACATAACTTCCGTACTGTATTGCCTTTACCAAGAATCAGAACTAAGAGAATGGAAACGATATGGAACAACAAACTAGTACTGTTGCGCCAAGAAGATGGATGCATAAGTTATATAAGGAGTGGGAACTCAATAAGATACTGTATACAGGATCAAGAGTAGGAACTAGATCTTCCGCAGGGTAATAAGCCAGAGAAGATGTTTCATCAAGATCTTAAGAAGGAACAGAGGCTCTAGTCAGCTGGTAAGAAATAAAGTAAAGGAAAGCAAGGTTCGGGTCATAATCCCATCTCAAGGAAGCAGCAAGTGGAGAAAACTCGGCTTACGGATAAAGTTGGCAATGCTCCTCAATTCCTCTCTTTTATGACATGCGCTCCAGAGATATTCCATGATACTGTTTTACTCGGCCCAACAAGACGTTATGCTAAGGCAAGTTACAAAGTGTAGTTTTCGTCTGCAAGTCGAGGTCGGGCACTCAGATAAGAGGTGGGCAAAGGAAAAGGGAGTTATTGTTTCAAGATAAGAGGTGGGCAAAGGAAAGGTTCGTTCTGGGGCGCTAACACTTGTTTTTGTTGTTGCGTGGTAAGGTATAGCTGACTTTCCGGGTTTAGGGATGCCTAGCTGACTTTCCGAGTTAGATCTTATCCTACAGCGCGAACGGATTCTTGTCTTGATACTTCTCTATCGGTTAAAGCTTTATACCACCCATCTTTCTTTCCTACGGATTCTATTACTGAAGATTATGAGAAAGGCACATTCTATACTTAGTACTCGCACAATAACTCCATTTGCAGAACCACTTGTTGGTTACGCCGGCCAGAGCAGAACCTCTCTCTCGGGTCTCGCCAACTAAATCATTATACTTGACGCTTGCTACTGACCTCTGACTTTAGGAACTAACAAACCCAGAACCGCACCAACCTTTCCTTTTCATCTGGTTGGCTTGAAGTTCCTCGTAACGCAGCTAATCCAGATCCTATTCAAGCCGTCTTATCCATATCCTTATCTTGGGGCGCTAACGGAGCTCACCCTTGCTTTTGAGGATACTATACTAAAGTGTATCAGTGCGCGCATGATCCAGTTAAGTTGGGCAATTATCTAAGTAAGGCAAAACACCCGGATTTCCTGTAGTGGAAGCCATGGGAAACAAAAAAGATAGCAAAAGGAACTATTAAAACCCCAGTGGGGCTCCTAAAATTGGACCTATTCAAAAGGACTTGGCGCGCTCTTCCGAATACATTGATGATTTTTCCACCTAACACAGCTTCCCTTTTGCCCGGACCCAGGACTTGTGTAGTTCTTGCGGAAGAATATCTTACAAGGAAAAGTAGCGTGGTGTACTCTTACTCTTATGGCTATGGCCCAACTTCATAATACGGAAGCGCTAAGTGAATGAGTAAAGGAAGAAATTGATGTAGAAACTGGAGTGGAAATACTTTCTGCTCGAAGGCAAGTATCAAGTTGAGTACCAAGAAAAGAAGCCTCAGATCATGTCCAAGTCTAAAGTCGAGGTAGGTAGCCAAGAGAACAATACGATCTCGGCAGGTAAGTGAATCAGTATCATCCTATCTGGAAGCATCGAGTCGATTACGGCTATAGGAAAGAAAAGCGAATGTTACATAATGTGCCAGTAAGTAGGCTTACATGAAATTGAACTGCTGAACTCACTTTACTCACTAATGACTGCTGAACTCACTTTACTCACTAATGCTTGTTGGGCGAAGTAGATAAAATCAATATAATACTAGTGTCAGCATATAGAACACTGGAAACAAAAGGAAGACGAAAATGCATTTCATTCCCCCACTAGCGGTATTAGTATTGGTTAGGCGATAAATGCTTAAAACAAGCAAAGATACTTAAATAAGTTAGGCTCGGGTACCATCAGTGAATTCTGTATTTGCTATTCCTTATTTCTATGTGATAGTTGTTGTATTAGAAGCGCTAGTTGCATTCTGTATTGAGTGCTTTTAAGACCCTTCTTACAATAAAGAAACCAACTAGTGTGCTCACAAGACCAGACAAGTTACTACTATGCCACTCCCTTATCCAATTCTGACTATCCTGTGTCCTTTAGTGTTTATTTCCCCTTTGCATGATTGGCTTACTTTATGTTAAGGGTAGTATTGTTTAGGAACAGGAACTCATTAAGTTAAGACAAACCTCTGTACTGGGCTAGATATGGAACTTCTTGTCCAAGCCTATTGTCGTCAACTGATTGTCCCGCTGTAGCTCCTTCTCCTTGTAATATAAGATAAGCCTTCTCCTTGTAATATAAGATAAGTATGGGTTGGTTTACTTAGTTCTATTCCCGCTGTAGCTCCTTCTCCTTGTAATATAAGATAAGTATGGGTTGGTTTACTTAGTTCTATATTGTATATTTGCAATTGCATTCTTCTATGCCCCTAGCTATTATTGTAAATAGTAGTGAAAGTCCTGCTAGTATTGGTCTCAAGAATAAGGGTAAGCAGTTTCATAGTTAGAGTCAAGGTAGTAGGCCCGATCTAGTGTCATTTCCTATTTAGATGTCAGCGCGGCAGCCTTGTTATCGGCGGTTCAATTGCGAGTTCCGAGTTGTTTTCTGCTTGCAGTAGCGTACTCCCATCAGTAGCAGCTGAGTTCGAATTGAACGGAAGGGTAAAGTCACTACTTCTCTCGCAGACAAAGAAGTCACTCCAACAAATATTAGTGTTAGCGTGTAAACTCCGTAAGCAGAAGTCAAATCGACAAGCAACTATGGTAAGAACCAGAGTCATGGGCTAGGTCTGCAATAATGATTTCATAAGAGAATAGCCCAAGGGGAATGCCACGGGAGTGCTAGATTGAGTACCCAATCCGGTCCAGGTCAAGTGCCAGTTCAAGTGGAATCCAATTGACTAGCTAACCTGCCGCGACCCTTATATATCAAGTTCACAGGTATTGTAATAACAAATCACAAATGTACTATATGTTGTTTATTATTCTACATGAGATTAACAATCCATGAGTATAGTAGGGCTCCGTTAGCGGGCTGTGGTATAGAAACCCAGTAAAGAAACAAACCACTTCCCATAGTATAGTAGGGCTCCGTTAGCGGGCTGTGGTATAGAAACCCAGTAAAGAAACAAACGTCTTCCCTTTCTTCTCAATCTTACCTCTTACTTGCACCTTCGCATTCAATTAACGATTCCACTCGCGTTAGAAGCTTTACTTCAACAAGCAGTGAGGCCATGCGTGGGCAGTCTGGTATTCGATCTCTAGGGTTGGACCAGTGAGAAGAGAAGGTCAACCTCGCTTGCATTCAATTTCCAATCTTCAATTCTCTATTTCATTTCTCGATTACTTTTAAACAGAGATTTCTTCACCGACAACGACAACAAATACCGCCGGGATGAAACAATAACTGGAATTGCAGCTCACTTGAAACTTAATCGCGACATGGGCTATACGAACAAGACTTGAAGAACCGTTCGTCGACAACACAATCAACTGGAACAGGGCATTATACACCATCCGTTAGGGCATCAAAGCCAAAGCCACGACGAATCACAGTACTATTTATTCTAGGCTTAAAGCCATCATATCCCTCTTATTGAGCACTGGTATAAAGAGATAAGTAAAGATAACTGCTTCATCTGTGGCTTCTTCTTTAAAAGATGAAACTCGAACGTAACTTTCCTTCCCTGAACCCTTCCCCGGACTCTCAACTGTCTGAAGAATGGAATGAAATCTTTCGAGCACATGATGGAGATGTTATAGAAACTCAAGTAAAGACACAGCTTCTCTTTTCAATTGAACTGCTTACTCTGCGCTAACTGAGCGAGTCCTTTAGTGATTTCAATCTCTTCATACAAAACTTGATACTCTACTTGATTTCTGAACCGATTGTTGCTTCCTTACCGGATTTGTATTCTTTCTCTGCTCTAACTCCTTCTCCTGCTGATTCGTGTTACTCTGATTCTATTGTAGATAACCGCCTTCCTTCGTTTTATTCCTTTACCGCACCACTTTATTCACTAGACACAGGTGCTTTTCCTTTCTACTTGACCTCTGAATGCCCACCAGAATGCTTAAGGTAAGAATCTAGTACTTCGTTCAGTGCGTCGTCCGGATTCTCTCTCTTTCTGTTCGTTCCAGTTTCATCGTATCTAGAAGCGGGAAGGTAACTTAGCTAAGATAACAAGTGGATCTCGCCCAGTATAGCTTGATTATGATTGCCTTCAAGCTTCAATCTTTTCCATCAACTGAAAGAATGGAATTAATGTCCAACAGACTCTCTCGGTTGGCGCCTCGTACTTTGACTTATGCAATAAAGAATGGAGCTGGGGTTGACAAGAAATCTACTAGTGCTTATACAAACACAACGGAAAGAAAGAACAACACGTAGTATAGATATAGGATATTATTAGTTATTATCGCGGATGTCTTCGTGAAATCAAAAGTGGGAAATCCACTAGTAATACAAAGAAGAAAAACAATACCCATAAGAGTTGAGCCGGGAACTCAGACTTTCACTAACGCTAACAAGCCTACCCTTCCATCCTTTGACTTTTTAGTGCAACCCTCTGGGCAACCTATAAGCTAATAGGCAATTCCTAATTCCCTAGGTACCTTAGAAGACTTAATCAAGGAATAGAAAAAACAGGTATGGTACAGCGCACCTACAAATAAGATAAGAATAGAGCGAAGGTTCTGATGTAGTGCATCCAGTATGTCATTCATTAGTAGAAGAACTCGATCCTGCTGCCCAAGCCTTATTCAAAAGTAGTCCAAACCCGACTTGTTAGTGTTTATCTTCGAATTGCCTCTTCTCTCTCACCCCAGTGCTATTTCCCTTAAACAAGGAATTTCAATCCAAAATAGGAATGCAAAGAATTTCGCTTGGACACTGGACTCAAACTCGGTAGTAAAGGAATTCCACCTATACCGAGAAGACTTGATCGCTACTACCGGCAAGGCTCGCTGCTACTTACAACTTATTAGCCGGACCCCCAACTCTTTAAGGTTTCCCTTCCAGCCCATGAGTATTACTAAACAGGATTTCAATCTAAAACTAGCGCTTCTCATACTGTCACTACTGCTTGAAAGGTGTTTCTAAGCCTGCCTATCTATGAAATCTCATTCTTATGCTCTTTGCTTTAACTCTCCCGCTCCCCGCTTTACGGAAGTCAACTTCACTCTTATTAAGTAAACATCATTCTTCTTATTAATAGTCAAGTGTGACTTTCCAGTCTCGCAGGCTTACTACCTTAACTTTCATTCTGGAGTAGTAGCTACAATTTCTATATGTTCCAGTGAGAATCATTCTGGAGTAGTAGCTACAATTTCTATATGTTCCAGTGAGAATCCACCTATCCTTGCTCCAAATCAGTAGCTCGAGAAGGCTTTCAGCACCTTGCTTTGATTCTTCCTTTATAGAGTCGCTGTCTTGCTTTTGCCATAGTTAGATTGATCAGTTTGGTACTATTTGATTATGACTTTCCTTACTATAGCGCTGAGGCTAATGACTCGCCCAGAGCGAACTAGCCTATAGATAAGTATCATGATCCCACTTTTTCTATTAAGAGAATATCTGAGGGAATGCTTGAACAATCCATTCCATAAAGATAAATGAAAAGCATTGAGAGTCACAGTTTGGAAGAGCACCTAATAAGAGTGAAAAGCTGTAGAGGCGAAACTAGCTACCGCGTAACACAAACACCGAGCACAACTGCAGAGATCAAGTTTCAAAGCACGGAGGGGCATCCTGAAAAACACCCCCGACGCTCACAAGTCTCAAAGTGCAGATTGTAAGTCTTAGGGAATGGTTAGTGAGTCTGATAGTCTTGCCTGACTTTCTTGTCTCTAAGCCCCAACCCATTGCTTTCATTCCCTACCTCGAACCTTGCCTTCCTATCTCGAAACCTATATATCCTTGCTTCCAGCCTACCTCCCCTTGCTTCTTAGTTGCAAACTGCCCTCATTCCCGCACTGCTGACTTACCATCCTTACTTGTTAGTGAAAGAATTGAGCGACTATATCAGAAGCCAACGACTACTAAAAAGAGTGGAACTGATAGGAGCAAGGGAAAAGTCACTACTAGTTGAAGGGTAAAAACCAGGCTGTCCGCCCTTATACGGCTATCAAACTGTTACTCACGCTTTTCATTCTCTCTTTTTTAGGTATTATTTATCTTATATTGACGACTCGATTATCATAATACTAGAATGGGTTTTCTCATCTGGTATTGATATTATATTCATTAGTGGGTTGGTGATTAGAGAAACTAGGGGGAAAAGGCGCAAGAGATTGACTCAACTCAAAGGAGAGCTGCCGCTGCACACAAACAAAGTTGAAGCTCCAAAAAACATCTATTGTAATGAAAAGAGTGGAGCGGCCCTGCCGCCTTCTACTTGGCGCGTAACACATAGGTTATACTACGATAATTCCATTCAAAAGCATAGGTTATGCCACCAGAATCCAATCAATAATAGAAGGAATCCCGCAACGGGCAAACTGACTAGAACTGCGGATCCCAACTCCTTACTCCTGTAGCAAACCTGCCATTACTACGTATAAGAAGATCACTATCAACTCAGACTTCTCTTTTGGTTAACAAGGCTTAGTTGGTAGCGCGGGGCCCGAACTCTCGCTTTTCCGTCTTACCGGCCATGCTTTCATGCTTTAACTACTGATTAGGCTCCTGACTTACTTACTTATATCATAGGAGAGCACTCAATTCAGTTCTTTTGCACTCAATGAAACAAGCCAGCCCGGCAACAACAATAATGCGCCCCAAGAAAGTAAGCTCTGACTCATATATTCTATTAGAAGATGTTCTAAAGCAATGCAAGCTGTCAGCAGTTAGCTTTGTAGGAAACGAAGCCAATGCTGTGAGGAAAGGAAGCATAACAAACAATGGGATGAGTAACCCCACAATCTGCTCGCTAACGGAGAGTTTTCTTTGTTTAACGCCTTTGAACCTAACCTAAATTCCATTATTAAGAGAAGAGATAGAACAACAAGCAATGGGATGAGTAACGAATAATAAGCCGAATTAAGAGCAAGGGAAACGAAAAACACTGCTACAAGTGGAACTCCCGCCCCAAGAGAGTAAGAAGTTATAGGTTCCAGGTGAAGGTTTCTGACTTTTCTCTATATTTGTATAGCTAGATGAAATTCAGCAGTGTATAATGTATAATATAAGTATCACTGGCCCAACTCAATAAGCTCGGTGTTGGTAAAGCTGTCAATCTTACTAAGGATTACAGAAGCACTAACGAGAAAGTCAATCAGGCAAAGGTAAAGCTGTCAATCTGGCTAAGGGTCACAGAAGCACCACTAAAACATAAGGGTCACAGAAGCACCACTAAAACAAAGGTCAAGTAAATAACAGAAGCACTCAAAAAGCAAAGGTCAAGCTGTAAACCTCTTCTCTCGTGGATCACACTTGAACTGGGAACTCGTATTAGCCGATGACAGGAACTCAAAAAACTCCGTAAGCGCAACTGAATAAACAAGCAACGTTATGCCAGTTACAAAAACTACAGGGAGTTCGCCTTTGTGCCGTTACGCATTAGCTTACTTCTACTTGTGCCATAGTGAGATTCGAGTCAATGCTCTATGTTGTTCATCAATGCTCTATGTTGTTCATCTGTTATATGCTATGCAAGAGATCTTATATATTATATGCTTAGCAAGAGAAGATGAAATGCAGATTCACTCTTCACACTGGCCCAACAACAGTAGTTTCGCCCCCCTACTATATTGCTTGCTCGTTTTTCAACCTCACCTTTTTCTTGTTAATGCGCTCCCCAACTATATTCAAGAAAGTCTCCAAATTCCCCAAAGTATCAAAGTAGCAAAAGGGTAGAGTTCCAGAAGCCGTTTTGAACGCTAAGACTTATTGGTTTGAGTCAGCAGTCTGGCACTTATAGCATATGTTGTCTCAGTTCCATTCTTTCCAACAAGCAAGAGTCCGGGGCTTTACTACAGGAAATAAAGGGTAAGCGGTAAGGATGTTGTTTACCACTAAGTTCTATATTCATGTGTCACTATATTCTTATCATACTTTAGAGCTTAGTTCGCCCCTGTGCTAATGTGTGCTTACTTTCCGGGGTGCCCACCTTCTATTCCTTAGAGAACAAGTGAGGGAAGAAGTATTCCTTAGATAACTTGTTAGGGAATCTGCTTTCTTGCAATTGAGTAAAGTACTAATGTGACGTCTAAGGCAGCCGAGCCTAAGCTTGTTTCCTCCCCTTTCGCCTTTATTAGTATAGTAGTTTCAGGAGGATAATCTCTTTTCGAATTCATGCCCACCGGTGCTCTTACTCTTGGGGTCGGGGCGGAAGTCTCGTATTTGGATGTTCTAGTTTCATCCCCGTTAGAGCAGATCTAGATCGAGCAGTAGATTAATAGTCAGGAAAGTCATAATTATATAAAGCAGCGACAGGCGGATCAACAGGGTAGTAAGTCAGAATAGGAGTTAGGGAAGTTTTCTTGAAAGAAGCAAGTAGGAGACTTAGAGGCAAGCTACCATAAATCAATTAAGCAGTAGACGAATCAAAGACTCAATCTCGTTTTCAAGTCAGTAAGGACAGGCTCACTATTATCAGTACAAGTTTCTAAGCAAGGGGGCAAAGAACAGGTACAATAAATATGGGTATAGGTCGGTGAGGTTCAGTTTCTAGCTTCTAAGCAATAAAAGGTTAGTTTCAATCAACAGATACAGATTGGAGATCAGTAGCCTAAGAGTGAAAGCTAGGTAAGAAGGACAGCTTCGAGATCCGTAGTTCAGTATGATGCCAGAGTTCTATTCTTGTTAGTAGTGGTATCGGCCTCTAATCATTAGTCACTCAATTCCTGATTCCGTGTTTGCTTCTTCTCGTTATTGGTTAAAGGATCCAGATATCACACAGAGTTAACAGTCTGATAGCAGCGATTTCAGTCGTTAGGGGGTTAGTTTTACCAAGCAAAGTCAGGATCATAGGCTGTAAAGCCCGAATCAAAGAAAGAATAGGTCGTTTGCCTGGGAGGCAGTATGGTAAGGATGGAAGACGGGGGAGGCAGGCCCATAGTAATAAGTATAATACTACAGAGTTAGCATAAGATTTCGGTACTAACAGAGTTAGCATAAGATTTCGGTTCTGGGCGCAGTTTCCGAATGATAAACAGGAAGGTGGCTCAAGTCATATTTTATGTGTCGGGATGTTAGTTTGCGAGTTGGTGGTTAGGATGCGCCAAGTCACTAGCAATGTGAGTCTTATAGCTCACCGTCCAAGGATGGAAAGAGTGTGGAGAGTGTGGCAGGTTTCAGCCCGAACTACAGAGAATGGGGCAGGGAGTGGACAGACCCAAACCAACTATCGAAGTGAGATTTGAGGTAAGCAGCAGCAGGCCAAGAGACAGTAGCTAAAGAATGATAAGCATCAGCCCAAGTCTTATCAACAGGTGGCCTATATTTCCAAGAGAGTTAAGCCCATATTTCCAGTTCCATTTTTCTATTGTTAGTTTTCTTAACTAGGGCGTTGTTGCATTCCGCTAGTTAGTAGTCCCATTCTTCTAGTGAGTCGTTTTATCTACTTTTGGGGGTGCTCTGAAGCCTTGTCAGCACCAGTGTCATTCCTAGTTCCGAGCTCGATTCCCCAAGTCCGGAGTCAAGGAATACAAAAAGTCAGTAGAAAACCCAGAGGTAAGCCCGAAACAAGAGAGCGGGAGTGTAAGGAAAAGGCCTAGTAGCTGGGGGTAAGTAAACAGATATTAGATCAGTAGTGGCAGGCCAAAGCTCAAAGCGAGGAGCGACCTACTTTTCGTTAGTAGTTTCAGAGTGAAATGCCGGGGCCTAAGGGTCAAAGCGGGTAGGTAGTTTCATTTTAGTAGTTCGGGGTGGAAGGGTATTGACTGCCTGTCTCATACTTATGTGTTTCAATCTTGCTTTCTAGTATTAGTATTAGTTGACTTAGGAAGGTATTCCACATTTGTATTAGTTGACTTAGAAAGGTATTCCACCAAACAAGAATCAAACAGGTCATCATCAGGATCAAACAAAGAAAGCAGTAAGGCCACGAAGTGGGAGTCTAAGAGAGTGAAAGGTAAGGCTTAAGTAGAGAGGAAAGGATAGTAAGCCCGAGAGTGGAACCTATGTTTGAGATAAAGAAGTGCGCTGTAGTGGAGGGCTGCTTGCCCGGAGTAGGGTTAGCAATAGCTCGATTCTTGTTAATGGCATTATCAGTCTGTCTGTGTAGCTAGCTCAATTCTAATAGGAGTCCTTGGGATACATTAGCTTTTAAGTCATTAGTTGAATGCCAAGTTCCGGGTTCAGGTATTGTTAGTCGTAGGTACATTCTTTCCAGCAGAGTCTTAAGTCTTGGGAGACCCTGTTACATTATGATTAGTAATATAGTATAATAAGGTAAAGTAAGCAAGGCTCATAGCAAGGAGAGGTAGTTTTAAGCTGTGAAGCAAGAGAATCCTGAATTGCGGTTCGAGAATCAACTGTGACAAGAGAATCAGCTGTTAGGTATCTAGGGCGACGAAAGAGAAAAAGAAGTTTCATCAGCAATGAAAGGGTTTGAAGCCGAATCTACTCTTTCTGAATTGGTTTAAGCTGCAGGGTTAGGTAGATCTGGATCTGAAGGAGGCTTAAGCATAAGTTGGATTTGAAGCAGCTGCACCTAAGAAGTAATAACTTCAGAATGAAGATGAAGTTGTGCCTTAGTGTTCGAAAGCCATAGTTCTTGTTGAAAAGAATGAAGCATGACACTTATGGAAATTGGTAAACAAACTCACTAAACTAACTAGCACACCTCGAAACAAAGAAGCAACATCTATCAATTATGCGCTTACGGAGTTACTAAAACAAGCTACTGTAAACTGTAAACCTAAACCAGCTCTCTATCTGGTCGACCACTACCCTTAAGTACGCCGCATGCAAAACAAAGAAAGGAAGAAGTCAAACCAAGTCCATAAGTCTAGCCTAGCACCATAGAGGATTCAGAACAGCCCTATTTCTTTTCCACTGAGTAGCACGAGAGGTGCCGCCATTGACTTTCAAGGAAACGCTGCCTTGGAAAGTGTGGGTGTTCAAAGCAACGAAGTCCCCCGTATTTGGATTCGAAGGCGCATTCGAGAGAGTACAGTCATCATATGTATAGGTCAGACCCAAGCTGCAGGACATGTCAAAGCCCTTTATACACATTTGAAGCGGTCAAGAAGCATAATAAGCTAATGAGCTAGCAGCTCCTAACTCATCTTCCTCGCTTTGCAATGGGTCTTGGATGTGGTGCCATGGAGAATTCCTTGACTCAGTGTCGGAACCAAAAATCCCAACGTTGAAAGGACGAATTTGGCTATTTAGCGTGTTGAACTGCTTCCACATTACGGGTTTACCCCTATGCTTTGACACAGGCTCAGACTGAGGGCGTAAAGGAATGAACACGAATTCCAGCAAAGAGAAGACCTCATCCTTGTGCAGCAAGTCCGTTGGGGCCTTTCTTACACTTTCCCTAAGACTTGCAGTGTTCATGACACCCTTAAAATGAAGGAATTCCTCATATGACTTCGCAACACCGCGTAAATGAGAAGCCACCACTATGTCCAAGCGATGACCACTACGAGTTAGGATGAAGCCAGTGTCCCCTTCTTGCAACAGAGACTCACAAACGCGGGGGTCCGTGATAATCCGGCCTTCTGCACTGATATCCTCGGAAGGGGTTTTAAGACTAGGGAACAGTGTGATAGACCCTATTTCTTCGTTATACTTCAGTGGAATCAGAGAACAGTTTTCCCAAGAGACTTCTTTCTGCAAAAGACGGCGCAAAAAACAGCCGTACAAGGTTGCAATAACCCTTTCCTCTTTAAGATCCTAAATATGATTCTTCAACTTAAGCCTCAGAAGCCTTTCATGGAAGGGGCCTCGTTGCCTAAGACTTCGAGATGGGTAGTTCGTTATGGTTACTGTAGTGACATTCCGTTTTTTGTTGAACAGCTGACCATACTTCGCATCCAAACGGCATTGCTGACCATCTAAAACCCTAAGCAATGTGTTATTTGTAGATGCCATAATCGCTTGGCTGATGCCAGAACTCAGATTATCATCTTCCACCACATAGAATTCATCAAACAACCACAAATCGTAATAGTCGTGCGCACCAGTAAAATCGTTCTTTCTGGTAGTCGCATGATAGATATTAAGCACAGAGTTTAACATTTCGAAAATCAGAGTTTTTTGCGTACTAGGCTCGCCATAAATCAGCATTTGCTCGGTCTTAATTGGACGACAAAAAAGAACATTCACAGCGATCCAGTCAAGCAAATAGTACTTTTCTTTCAAATCCTGAATCGTATATTCGGCGGGATGACCACGAGACGAAAGATAGGTAATGAATCGAGTGTGCAGCGAACTTTCCCTGTCTTTTATGAGTCTCATATCCTCGTAGACAGCTCTAAGGGTATTGTACGAACGGAAAACGATATCCACTAGGTCCGGATCCACATACACCCGCTCCCAGTCATCTAAGGTCTTCCGTTTTTCGATAACCTCCATGTTACTGGATGGCTTCCTAGTATGATTCGCACAGGCCTGAATTTCCTCCTGAACTGTGATCAGATCACCATTACACCAGAAGAACGGATCGCTATACTCCTTCAACAAATACTTACACACTGTAACCCATGCCTTGTGAAAGGAAACATGTAACTGCGCGCCCTCAAATTCGGGAAAGATCTCACGAAATAGCTTGGGGGCACGGGTTGAGAGGATACCGGAAGCCAACAGAACACCCGCATGGAAGTGATAACCTCCCTCGTCATGCTCCTCTCTTGCAACAATAATCGTTGTCGAAGCTAATGGGGCCTCAGTAATACGGAGAACCACTAGCTCTTTGGTCAATGAAGCTCTTTCTGCATTTTGATCGACTCGAGACAGAGTAATGAAAAGGTAGCGTTTCTAGTGAAAAGGTAGCGTTTATAGTTGCGCCTCGGGGCGACAGTGAAATCGGTATTGGGCATCTTTGATTAGGATTCACAAAGGGAAGAGATAATCATCCTAGGGCTGGGTTGCTACCCCAAAACACGGGGGTTGGTGAACGAGTCCACAAATCATTCCACTGGGGATGAACCTAGAAGTCAAACACCCGACCCGCTCAAGCAAGTAAGCTAACGTTATAGGCTTCCAGAACGGCTGGCTAAGGCGCCACTTGATAACTCCACTTAAATACAATGCTTATTTCATTGGGCTATAAAGTGATGGCAATCAGGTAATTCTCTAAGACAGCACTCTCAACTCGAAAGAGAGAATATTGGATAGCGTTTTGACTAAGATAGAATATGGTAAACAACCAGCTTAGCTTCCTTTAATAACAGTGTATAAGACAGGAGAGTAGATGCGTCTATATAAAGGTATAAGACATGAGAGTAGACAGTTCCGTTTAGGCCAGTGTAAAATAACCCAGGAAATAGAATACTATTGACTAATGCACCCCGAAAGTAAGCAAACGATATAGGCCGTACCCACTCCAGTAAGAAGCGCTAGCTATAAGCCGTACCCACTCCAGTAAGACAGTCTCAGAAGCAGCGCCGAGAGAATCATAAAGATATTTTCCGCTATATCAGGTTAGGAATAAAGATCTGAAGAATCTGCAGTTCGATAAGAATCTGCTAGATAATAAGGAATATAAGAAGAGATATTCCAATTCATAACGGAAAGTATAGGTCGAGGATGAATCCCATCTCAAGTCAGCAGCGGAATAAGGAAAAGGATCTAGATATGAAACAGGATCAAGAGAATCCACTAAGGGTTTATCCACTTCATACTCATCTCTTTCTGTTCGAGCCGACCAAGGATCATCGGCAGTTCGCTTGTCAGCTACAAGACCTTCTTCATTCACAACAGCTTCTCCCTCCCTAGCTTTTGAATTCAATCTCATTCACGACTTCTCAATCTCATTTACTACTTCTAGAATCAAGTAACAAAACAAAGCTCACTCACGCTGACGACGAAATAAGGAGAAGCCCTTTATCGAGTTGAGTTAACCGTCGTAAGAACAAGTGTGAGATTCCCAGGAGCAGAAACCCTTTAACGAGTATGGATTTAGGTAATATTCGACAATTCTATACAATGCTAGCAGCAGCCTATCTTTTCTACAACACCTTGATACCTTACTACACGACACCGTGCTGAATAAGGAATTAAGGCACAGTTCCTTAACTTGTTCGTTGTGCTAACGTAGGAATTCTTTCTTGTCTTCAGCTAACAATACGTATGAGTTATGTGAGTTCATCTAGCTAACGACGAGTTATAGTTTTCAGGGGTATAAATGAAATAGACGACACTGAGTCTGGGCCTGGACTTGATACTTAACCTTGAAAGCGCTCTGCTTCTCTTGATCAACTTTCCACTTCTTGAATAATACTTTCCCAATCGGGAAGACAAACTACATTGCCAAACTATACTTGAAGTTCCAATCCTTTACTTGCATAAGATCTTTCTTCGAATCAAGTTTTAGGCATCTTATCTTCTCTGGTATACTTTCTCCTCGCACTCCACCGGTGGGCTGGGGCCAAATAAAGACTTTTTACCCGGTCTTTCATCAGCGAAAGCTTCCTTTCCTCTCTCCGGGCAGTGAGATCTCGAGTGGGCATTTCTAGGTTTCTTCGCTTCCAAAGCTTGCACTGGATAAGGCAAAAGAAGAAGTTGATTCCATCCTGCACGGAACACTATTCAAATCAATATTTTAGATATCTCCATGTTGGAAAAGAAAGCTATCTGAGAGGCAGAGGTTTACTATCAACTTCGCTTCAAATGGCCGAAACTCACAAATAGGTGGAAAACCCGCGGAAGCTGGTTGTACTTGTCAGTTCGTTCAATTCACACAGTTCGCAAGCAAGGAGTTTCTTTCACGGAGCTAGCTCTCTTCCAGTGTGGAACTAGAACCAGCCTCGAATCTCTTAATCTTACGAACATATTCTCTTTTGGCTCCATTTTAGCTTAATCAAAAAGAAATATAAGCAGATGAGAAACTCCATTTACGGAAAATCTGGTACGAGACTGTGAGAGTTGTAGTTCTTCCTGTGGGGCTGGGTCTTGAATAAGTCTACTATATGGACTATGTCTTTTATGGGTATCTAATCCCGCAATGGAAGTTTCCGTTTCTTCTACCTTCCGTTTCTTCTACCATTAATACTAGTTTGAGGAGTCTCCCTGTAACACCATTATGGTTGGCAGCATCAAGAAAAGGGCGGTTTTGTTGACTGCGAGGTTTCGACCTTGATTATCCGCACTTCCCAGGTTGAGCTGGTCACCGGGAAGCTAACCACCAAATTGCTCCTCTGTGTTTCGGTCTACAAAAGTTCCCGATGTGGAGCGAACTCTTACCGGGGCCAGGGAAGATGGATCTTCATCGACGCCTCTCGTTCCTTTTTTGGTCGCTCACTGCTATCCCCTATTGAAAACTGCTAAAGCTCCCCAGCATCTATAGATTGAAAGTAAGCCAGCCCCTATAGACGGCGCCGTAAGCAAGGCAGACTTTACAAAGTAGGCCGTGTCGAGTTAGATTCCCCTTTCTATTTCTCGTCTACATATGGAAGATACATATCAGATTATAGATGTTAGGGAATGGGAAGATACGGATCAGATTATAGATGTTAGGGAATGGCCGGTTGGAGGGCAAGGCTCATTGAAGTTCCTATTCCTAGACCGCGCCGATGACTTTATTTGACTTTCGCTTTGCTTCCAGATTACTTGACTTTTGCTTTGCTTCCTTAGGATCTCATTGCTTTACCCCGGACCAATGATTTGAACTCGAGTACAAAATGCCCTATTGAGAATTCTCATTTCGTTCCAGGATCGGCAGCAGTTCTTGCTTGCTTCCTGAGCCTATACGAACTCCCTGGGGCTGGGCTGATAAGAAAGCTTAGAATTGGATTGGAACATTTCCTTCGAGGGCACTCATAACTATAGTAAAGTACTGTCTCGCGAACTGCCAGAATTCGGTTTTCCCTAGTGGATTCACCAGTCTTGCGGACTCCCTTCAGCTTACTTACGATCGAAATAGAACCATTTGGATTTCTCTGAGCTATACGAAAGAACGAGAAAGCTTGATTAGCTCCTTAAGTAGAAAAGAAAGAGAATAGCTGGCAGTGCACCTTTTCCTTCGGTCAGCATACTCCAAGGTGAGTAACAAATAGTCATTCCAAACCAACCTCCATTGTTATAGCTTTGAAGCCTATAGCTCTAGTAGCAGTACCATACCTTCCAATTACGTCAAAAGTCTCTGTCTCGTCTTTCTTGCTCTTCGCCAACCCCCTTTCCTTCTTACCAAGCTTAGAATGATCATTTTAGAGATATTGAATACCTTATGGACTTGGAAACTCAAACTAGCAACGAAGCTAAACCTGACTCGACCAGTCTACAACTTCTAAAGGGTAGCGTAGATCTTTCTTGAAATCATTCCGAAGTCGCAGGGTGGTAAGATCCTTGCCGCGAATCGAAGTTATTCATTTCATTCGCTACAGGAGCCCCTACTATTACTATTCCAGACGAAAACAGGATTGAATCGAATACGGAAAAAGGTAATGGGGCTATAACCCATAGGGCACCGGACTTAGGTATGAAATTAAGGACGAGTTTCACTCGCTTCGGGCTACACAAAAAGAAAGAAAATCGTGTGCGATCCTCAGCCTGAAACTTCGAATAGAAAGAGTGTGAGTACGTAGTGAGAGTCAAGGTCAAGGTTTATTGATGAGTTCAGTGGACAGAACGCTCGATGTGAGGCCTAGGTCAAGGCAGGAAGTTCAAGTGTGACCCGTAGTTTTGGTGGCGGGGGTTTGGTTCAGCGTCCGATTCGACAATGAACACTAAATGAAAGAGCAACAATCAAAGAAGTTTCTCACTTGCCGGAGATTGATTGGAGACTTCAGAAGAGATATTCCAATTCATAACGGAAAGTATAGGTCGAGTTTGCAGTAGGTCCTCCTTCTCTAAAGAATAGAATTCCAGGGCGTGAAGCTTAGATCGCATTTGATTTCCCTTACTCCTATTAATAGTGAAATTGAGCCTCCTTCGGACCCTAACCTAAATAGTCATCTTACTAGCTTACGGAACTAATCATATCAGAGTAAGCAAGTTCACTCAAAAGAGAGTAATGCTTATAGGAGGTCTATCTCCCTTCTGTCATGCCCTTCCCTTTTCTCACTGACAGCCCTTTCCTTGCTGCTTCGCGCTAAAGCAATTGTAGCAAGTAGGAGAAGGCGACGGCATTCTATGTGTGGACCGGAATAGGCTCAATGACTTTGCCTGCTTTCTTGCTTGCCCCGCTCCCCTTAGAAGCGGGCGCTGGACTCTATCTCCGTTGATTACTATTGGATTGAGCTATATAAGCGACCTACGTGAACACTTCAGCTAAAAAGAAAGTATGGAATTCTCAATACATTCTATTGACATTGAAAGGCAAGAAGGAGTGTTCAAGCTAAAGACTGGAAAGACATGTTGTCATATTCGAAATAATCAGAAACGTTCGTTCCCAGCCTGATGCATTCTACGCCAGATCTCTCGATCATTGCTACCAATAGATGATCTAGTTACACAAAGCCTTGAACCTAGGGAAACCACCTTGGGAACTTTGCCCTATCACAGAGCCATAGGTATCCCTGAGAGAAAGAATCAAACGTGGAATGGTCCGAATGAATGCTACATCAGGAGCCGATAAGAAGGGAGCGGTCTTATACTCTGGTATTAATACCTACCTATGGGCTACAAATACTGTTATGGCTCTCATCTCATATAACTCTGGCAACGCTGACGCGCTTAACTCTACTCTGTAAGCGCAACTCGGAACTTGCCAACTTGCCTAGTTGCTTGTCGAGCTATGACGCTTTAAAGGAGGGCCTGCACCTTCTAAAGTAAAGAATACTATGCAAGGAATAAGGCTATCTCTGTTAGGGAGGAGTTTTCTGGTCTTGGGACTGCAACCTTATAACTCCCAAATCCATTCCTGGACCTGGCAGAGACATAAAGAAATAGACAGAAAGATAGCTTAATATGCCAACCATCTTTAGCGTATCAATGGGCTATTCAAATAGAACTAGTGGAACTCCCTATACCTAAACGGAGTCTTGCATAGACTTAGGACTGAGTCTTGCTCGGACAAGAGGTCTAAATGTTCGTAAGTAAAGTATCAGGTAGTTAGAATGTGGAAAGGTAGGTTAAGTAAGTCATTGAATTGAAGTGTACGAGGTAAGTCATTGAATTGAAGTGTACGAGTGGTAAGTGGGCTTCCAGTCTATGTCTTTCCTATCTGCGGCATTAGTTCCTTTTGTATTGGGGTTCCCAATCTTCCTTGACTACTTTCTTTTTTCAAAAAGCAGAAGATGCATGCTGAGAATCGTCCGCTGGTGGTATCGTATAGTTTATAGAAGGGCTTTATTTAGGAGAGGAGCGATCTGTTCATCTAACTAGAAAGAAAGTCAGAGAATCAAAAGAATGCCCAAAACACCCATGTTGTTCGTTGGTCAACAACCAACAAACGAGAACGCTTAGTTCAGAACTACTCCTAATAAGGCTGTCTATCCTTTAGTTCAGTCTGATAATTACTTGTTTGCTTCTTGATTTTGATATTCACTCTCTTACTCGCTTGGCAACGCCCCTTGCTTTCCTGCCTATCGTTCTGTTACTCCGGAGTACAATGTAGCACAGCATCTGCTATAATAAGAAATAGGAATAAGAATATGGGTAGTAGACCATGGATTGGGAATAAGGGATATATGTGGTAGGACATAGAACCCCGGCCGGGGATAGATAATATGTATATGGCCCAGCGCATCCAATAATGTCATTCTAATAAAAGGTCCGGTCCCCCAGTCCAAGGTAAGAGAATGAAACAAGTTACTAGCATAGTGAACTGGCGCGCAGAACAAAAGACATATTATGTGTCCCACTGCTGTCAAAGCCTTCTTACATGCCAGATAAGACCGAGCCTTATCCCTGTGTGGCTGTCCGTCAATCGTACTATCTATATCGGTATTAAAAGCCTCATTCCAATGTAGATCAAGCTGACACCACTGTCTTCAATTCAGAAATAACTAGCCGACTCTTCCGCACCCTCTTCAACTCCCGATCTAATATCCGTATTTGTATCTTACATTCCAAACTCTAACTCTTTTACTGCTTTCTTTCATTCCCACCCACATTGTCGCTTATAGGCTTTTAGGCTTCTACAGTTATACCTAAGCCTAACTTGACTGTCTGTTTCTCATTCCCCAGCAACTGCCTCCCGGGCTACTTACTACGAGAATCGAATAACTCTCAAAAGAATGTGTTTGTGCGGGCAAGCAGACTTGAACTACTAACTGCCAGCCCGGCACTGCCCCCTCGGAGTTCACGGTAGAACTACCCGCTTTCATGCTCTAACTACTGACTTGCAGTCTCCCTTCTTGGCGCTAAGTTGACAGCTTCCATCACTGCTAATGAGAAACGCACTGATGACTTCAATGCCTATATGCGAGTGCAACCTTAATCTAAATCTGGAGGGAGAGAATCAGAAGAAGCAGAAGCAGCTTCCGCCAACAAAGAGAGGTTATGGTAGTAAGCCTAAGGTCTTATTAGGTAGTGTTACATTCTGATTAGCTGCTGTTCGAGTGGCAATGTAGACGGGAAGACAGTAAGAATGGTAGCCAGTACGGATAGAACTACTACGGATAAGTACGGATAATAATAAAACACAGAAGCGTGAATGAAAAGAAGTATTACAAAACTCAAAGTAAGGGAAGGAAAGCAGTAGACTAGCACAGCGCCCCCCAAATACAGAAATTCAGTGAAGAGTATAATCCTATATACAGGTATCGAGACTGGAGTGGATTTTAGTAAGAATTCGCTTCAGCAGTATTAGACTATATTTATACCCATAGTAGCATGCTCTATTATGGTTATCAGAGTAGCGGTAGTAAGCACAAGGGAATCCAAACAAGTAAATAAAAGAATCTAATCCGAGCTAACAGGACTTCAACAAGGCCAAGCAACGGGCCAAACAACTACTAATGTTGCGAGTTATAGGGGCGGATTCTCTTGTCGACTTGACTTCTTCTGATTCATATCCAGTTCAATCTACAGGTTCAGATCTCAAACATGAATTTGATCTTTCAATTCGAGCTAGGTGATCCTAGGCTTTCGCTTCTATATCTGTATAAGATGAAACTGGCACTGGTGATTCTCTTGATACAGCCGATTCCATTGTCGACTTCACTTAAGATATACTCATACTGATACTTACAGCAACTCCGTTGAGTGGGGTAATAAAGAAGAAATAGGGAGTTTCAGAGTCAATAGTCGCCAGGTTGAATAACCTATGTGCTAAGGGGCCAAGCAACTACTAGACGCCAAGCAACTACGGGCCAAGCAACGGCGCGCCAAGACACGTATACAAACTCATAGCAAGTAGCTTGAATATAGTAAGGGCAAGAACTCTACTTTCATAGCTTACCTTACCGACCCATCCTCTGGTATTAGTATTGAAGTGAAGAATCGCTATTCAAAAACCCGGGGATTGGTGATTTTCTTCATAGTACTGGCCGGTACCTTCAACTACAGGGTATGCCTTACCACAACGATCTGACCCGTGTCTTCTTTCTTTGCAAGGAGAGAGAGTCAAGGGAAGCAGACCTATCCTCTAAAGTAGTGACTTCCATTGCCCACCTCTTTTCCTTGGTGAAAGATTCTACCTTTCCTACTAAATCCTCTTTAGCTAGTGTTCGTCTTCTTAATTAGGCTCATCTACTTCTCCTCTGGCTAACAAATCAAGTTATTGTTCCCGAGCACATAAATAGTGGGCAAGCAGACTCCTACGGAAGGTATCAAACGACAGAATCACACCGGCATCCAAGGTAAGAAACATCAGAATTAGCCCTAAGTATAGGAGCCGCAGAGCTCTAGTTGCTATCAAACTAAAGAAGAAAACCGGCTGGCTATCTATCCGGAGTTGTGGAATCCTGAGTTGACGACGAAGCCTGTTTTCCCTGCCCGGCGTATTGGAATTAAGAGATGAAACTCTACTCTGGCTCTGTAACTCCGGACTCCTTTATGGAATTAGTCTTATCTCACTTATCGCAGCTTAGCATCCAGGCATGGGTCACTTACCGCAATTAGCCCCTTCCCTTCTTTATTGAATATAGTAGTATTTACCGTAAATCCCCCAATAGTAATTGTATATATTCTTATTTACCGCAATTCCCCCATTAGTACATCCCTCGCTACACCCTATGCCTCTGTCTCATCTACCACTACTGAGTGCAATTCTCACTTTCACTACTCTACTCTATTACGAGCTTAATTCTCATACACTGGGGGAACCGTTCATTCCTGTGCTCCTGGGTTTCATTCTATGGGGGCACCTTCTTATTATGAATTGGAGACCACGGCTACTTAGTGCATTTCTTATACCCGGATCTTCTACTTATTCCTTTGATTCCTAGCTCCGGGTTAGTAGGTAAGCCCTGTCAGCTTTGATTCCTAGCTCCGGGTTAGTAGGTAAGCCCTGTCAGCACTAGAGTTCAATCCTTATAGGAGTAGTTCGGATTCCTATTTGTGAGTCGAAGGCTACTAGTTGAAATACATGCTTTAGGGCGGGGCTTGGAGAAAGTCTAGTAAGAACGGTAGTAAGTAAAGGTAGACTTGTATTTCGGTTGGGGATCACAGCACAGAGTTAGAAGGTGCTTCGGCCTTGTCAGCGCTAGCGCCAATCTTGTTATCGGCGATTCAATGAAGTATTCTAAGATAAGGTACGAGAAGCAGTAGTAATATTCTGATATTAGTAGCGGAAGGGTTAAGTACCAAATACAAGAATGAGAAACAGGATTCAAACAAACAACTGCCGCGAAAAACTTAGTTATGAGGTACCCAGAGTGAATCGAGATCTACTATAATAGGGTAATGAGTCAGAGAGATATTTAATTGCTAGAAGAAGTCAAAGAGCCAGTCTTCAACCAATAGAATCATCTGTCCCTATTGAAGAGCCGGGAATCCGGAGAATCATCATCTAATCCAGTACTGGGCCTTAAGTTGAAGCTTGTTCTGCTCGAGTGGAATCGTACTAAGAAGAAGAGGCTAAAGCAGATGCAAACTATTCTGCAAGTGGAGTTATAGCGGAAGAGATAGTACTGGCTCTGCTCTACCTAAGAAAGCAGCCTAATACTTGTTTTCTTCTAGTTCTTCCTAGGCTTGTGGAAATTAAGGGTAGTGAACAACGTAAGACACTTGACTCTCAGCTCAGGGCTATGTTCTTAGGCTCCAATTCATTCAAAGGCCAGTAGCATAGGTTAAATGATAGATTCCACATATAGGTCAAATGATAGATTCCACATAAGAGGAAGTTGACCTTCCCGCTTCATATCTTTCAACTTATTCTTATCCATATTATTCTAGAAAAGATGGGTTAGCGCCAAGCCAACTAACTAAGATTCAACTCATACTGGAATTCGACTGTAATCTGGCACTGCGGACATCTTACTCTGGCTCTTTGAACTCTGGCTCCCCTTTCTGACCCGACAGCTTCACTTGCTCACTTTCTTACCGATACGAGTATAGTTGACTTTCCAAGCACAGCTAATTCTTGAGTATAAGTTGACTTTCCTCAAACAAGCATCTTCTCTTCTCGATCTCCTACTCAGCATTATTCATATTAGGGGTACTCCTACTCAGCATCTAGCGGATCAATTGAACTGTCAACTCTCCCGTTAACACTGAGTCTGGGCCTGCTCCTGCAAATACAGATCAATATCAATACTCACCTTGGCCTAGTGAAACTCAAAAGCAAGAATTGACCTCTCCCTCGCCTCTGGCTAACAAGCTTGGATTCTTTATATTGAGCCTCTTGAAACAAGCAGGGGTTCTGAAGCGCTAAGTAAATAAGTGGAATCTAATATGGAAGCCTCAGCCGAATGCCCAGAATCCGCATCAGCAGCTGGAGAAGAAACTGGATTGGAAGAAACAGATACTAGATCGGAAGAAACTGAATCAGGAGGAGCTAGATCAGGTACCGGCTTAGAAGCGGTCTTATACTCCTTGTCCTGTTGTCGGTGAAGAAAGGAGAGGCCCTTATTGTAAGTTGAGGCAAGGGAAGCAAAGTCAAGGGAAGGTTCTAGGGCGCTAACGAGAAGGTCTTGTTATAATTCATTCTTTGTTTACTGAGAAATTCCAATGTGATATGAGGCTGCAGGCGCTTCCTTCGGGTTCAGGGGGCAGAAGCATAAGAGAGTAATGGTTTTTAAACAAGGTCTATAAACAAGCTATAGTCATAACTATATATATATTATATGTTATTGTTTCGAGAGTCTCTTTCCGTTCGAGAATCATCCCTAGTCTACATCTTTATCTGTTCGAGAATCATCCCTAGTTTCCATCTTTAAAAGAAGAAGAGAAGACTGACTAAATGCTCATCTGCTGAAGCATTAAGTGAATGAGTTGGTGCAAGAGTGGAAGAAAGTATTGTTCTGGTGCTTGAGAAGACCATATTATTGGTTCATAAAGTGGAGTTCTTATTGAATCAGTTAAGTCGACTCGAATGGACTGGAAAGCTGGGTGCAGTTTCTACTTGATCTCGAGCTACAATAGAAGAAACAAGTTCGCTAAGAGAAAGAATAGGCTAAAGCAGCAGCGGGAGCTGAGCAAAGATTAGAGACAGCTGTTTAGGTAGAGCCAACAGTTTAGGTAGAGCCAATAGTAAGCTGTTTTGAGCCTGCAGTAGATGATTCAAAGTCTGGGTCAGGAAAAGAAAAGAAAAGATTTGCGGTAAATAGGATAAGATGTACAAATTGCGGTAAATACAAATATATACAATCTATGGAATGGGGGGCCAAGCAACTTCTAATGACCAAGCAACGGCGAAAGACGTTGTGCGGTAGGAGCCTGAGCTAAACGGCAGCGAGTTCAAGCGGTAAGTTGAGTTAATTAGTATATTGGTGGGGCTATTTGCGGTAACCAAGAATGTATCCAATCAATGGGGAGCTTTGCGGTAAGATTAGGGAATGTGTAAATTGCGGTAAGCCCTGTTAATTCTATAAGTTAGCTCTAAGAATGCAACTCAGTAGTAACAGAACCAAACTAAGGAGGCACAGGCGGATGCTGGGTAGTTAGAGAACGAGACCAGGTAGTGGCGGGCTGTAGCTAGGGAGTCAAAGCCTTCAACCACTACCGACCAGAATCAACCCATTAACTACCGGACTGATACCAGCAAGTAAGGGAATGGAGAGCTAGTAGGTGTAAGGCTGAAACCGGGCAGCTGGGGTCTCTAACAACTAACTACTAGGCTATCCGACCCAACTATCAGACTCAAACCCATGAATCCAAGCCTGCAACCACGGCAAGCAAGACTCCAAGCAGTGCTGGGCAGACCTCAACCACTGCATCCAAGGCTTATGTTAGTGAGTTACAGATTGATACCAGTGCTTCTCAGACTGATCTCCGGGTGTTACAGACTGCCGCTAGGGCAACTAAGCCTGAGACCGGTACCACCGAGCCTACAACCAGTGCATCTGAGCCTTAAAGCAGTGCCAACCGGAATGCAACTACTAACTCACAGAACCAAACAGGGAAGTCAAAGACCAAAACAAGTACCGCTTAGACTACAACCAGTGCATCCAGGGGAGTAGATAAGAATTCCACTCAGCAGCCAAAGAGTGAAAAGAGAAAGAGTGAGATGAGCCTAATTCTTTTAGATTCGATGAGAGCCATAACAGTATTAGTTGACATAGGTAGAGGAGAGGCTAGGAAATAAGTACTGAAGTCTCTATTTGCTATGAGGCAAGGGCCAACTCCTAAATTAGATCTTTTCTTTATATAGGTGAACGGATTCTACTCTGAATTCCAATACGAGGGCTAGTTAGTGGGTGTTGAAGCGCATATAGCGCCTCTGTTTTAGGGTCAAGATCAAAGAGACAGGTCGAGTGTGAGTTGAAGACCAGATTGATAGAGTAGTTGGCTTAGAGAGAGACAATCAATCCAGTGCGGGAAGTGGAGGATGCCAGGTAGCTGGGTGTTCGAAGCCCTAGTTCTGGTTCTTGTTGAAGACCGAGTGTCATCCCTAGTTGAGTCTTCCAGTCTGTCTTGTTGAGGATGTTGGTGCTGCCCCTGTTCAAGTGGGAAAGTCAAGAGTGAGAGTTAGTTCGGGTCTGTCTGGTCAGAAAGGAAAGGGAAGTAGAGTTTGAAAGTCTTGTTTCGGGTGCTCAAACAAAAGAAAGAAGTAGGGTCGGGCAAGACAATAAGAATGGAAAGATTGTGAGTTGACTTAAGAATTCAATGGGATGAATAAATTTGATCAAATCGCCAAGACACTGCTAATGACCAAGCCGATCTAGGCGCGGTAGCGAGCTATAGGAACGGCAGGGCCGCTATGTTGTTGCCAGAAAAGTCGATCTCTTTCTTATGTACCCAATCACTACACAAACAGTAGGGGAAAATATAGGAGAATTCTATCTCTTCTTATTAAGGAAACAAGAATCAACAGCTTCCCGACCCGATCGATCTACCACTGCCCAGCAAGACCGAAACAAGGTATTTAAAGAATCCAACCAGGGAGTGACACAATGGAGCTGACCTATTATAGGCTTCAACCGGTGCATCAAAGACTTCACCCAGGCAGTATGAGAGTGGAGCTAGTCAGTATCGGAATGGAACTAAGAGTTGAGCCAGTAAGATCGAGTTGCGCTAGGTAGGGTGCCTGTACAGTTCTGGTTCTTGTTGTTGGCTATGAGTAAGCCCGAAGTCTGTTACTAGACCACCGATCCCCTGCATCTAGTATTGGTATTAATTATCAGAAGCTACTACATTGTACTCAGTAGCCAAAGAATTCCACCAGTATGTATAAGAGTGGAACTAGCGAGTTAAAGAACGAAACCGGGTGGTCTTATCCGGACTAACGCTATACATTAGTATACGCTTGGCCCCTAGCCTACCTCTAACTACATCCGGAGTAGCTGTAAAGAGGAGAAATAGTTCAATACCTGTAAGTCAACTACCAATTGCATTCTTATCCTGGTTGCGGTAAATTCTATATGTTTTCATTGTCATTTAGATAAATCAGGCGTGAAAACAAGATCAGGAGATGGATCAGCAGCAGGGTCTTCCTATGTTTAGTAGCAGTTGTTACTAGTTATAATTTGAGCGTCAGTGAGTTCTTTACCTACAAAGGCGGAGAGGGGAGACAAGCTAACCTAAGCCATAAGTGGTGCTACAAAAGAAAAGCCAGTTCCGTCCCCCCAAGAGTAGAGTTGACTTTCCTCGAAGTAGTCCAAAGTAGCACTCAAATGCAAAGTCAGTAAAGTCATAAATGAGTTATAGGTGTGAAGATGCAACTGAGTAATAGAGCAGTAACTGAATCAGCTGGCTGGATAGGATGAGGAAGCCAAAGAAGGAGCCAGATCTGAATCTGGATCAAAAGCCGTACGAAAGGAAGCTACAAACGGAAAGGAACTTAAGGCATGATTAAGTTAGGTCGGCGAAAGACAGACGTGGAGGTAAGGCAAGCTTTTACACAAAAAGAAGTGATTGAATGTTGATCTTCTAGACTCGGTATTCCACTATAGCACCGAACTCCACCTCTAGTCCCGATGAATCGCCAAGACACTACTAATGTGGCGCGGCAGGAGTCCCCGAAATATGAAATAAATAAGAAAAGTCGACATCTTGACGCTCCACTTACGTGGTTTGATTCTTATCGGTGGGCTTACTGCCTGTAGCTAAGGTTGCTGTGGAGTGGCTTCAGTCTTGTTATGGACTGTCTCATTCGCAGACTACTGAGTTGCATTCTGATCTTGTGTATCGGGGCCTCAGTCTTGTTGTTACTGTATTAAGTCTTAGTACCACTAGTTTGAGTCTGACTTTGTTCCTAGGGCTACAGGAGCTAATTCTGAGTAGCACTTGGTTAAGCTTGATCGGATCTAGTTTGATTATTGGACTCACTTGTTTGATTCTTTGGCTACCTGCTTTAAGGCTTGCTTGTTAAGTTCTCATATATTAATTACATGCTTTCCTGTTAGTGTTGCTCCCCCGCTCCCTTAGAATTACTGTATTCTTATATTCTGTGTATTTATTGTAGACTGCTTCGATTCGGTTTACTTTACCACAAGAACGGAAAGAGTAGATACTGAAGCTGAAGTAGACCTAGACCTCGCCTCAAAGCCAGTACTTTCTGGAACCACCCGACCCTAGTAAAAGATAGAAACCACTACCCCAGCTACTTTCCTAGAGCATAAGCACCAGCACTACCCAAACACTAACAAGCAAGTCTGTTTACCACCCGGCACAAGCAAGAAAGTAAGGTGCTGAAAGCCCCCAAGAATAGGGGCATCAACTAAAGGATTTCTCACTTTGGATCGTTTTAGGTAATATATTTTATTTGCTACCCCCTTAGGGGCCAAAATGGTCCTTTCTCACTATAAGATTTATGGTCTAATAAAGGGTTTATACCGGCTTTGTTGCTAGGGTAGTAAAAAGAGAGTACCATCTTGTGACAGGACCCATACGCGGCACCCACATCCATGACATGACACCCCGACCCGCACTAACTCTATCTGAAGGCCCGACCCGACCCCTTAACTAGGCAAAACTCACCCCTATCCGACACAAGAACAGAAAGATACTTTTTACCAAAACACAGTTTAACGCTCTTCTGTTCTCTTATATAAGTAAGATAGAATTCCAGTGGTCATGTTGTTTACTGTTCACTTGTATATAAGAGGAGTGGAAAGATGACTTTTGTGCTAGTCTAGTAGGTCTCGCCCAGTAGCGCCTTGACATCTATGTGTGCGAAATGCATGCGTTAAGGCCGGTCCCCGAGGCTGGAAAATCTCTCTGGTTTTCTTTCCATTTTCTCCAATCTGTACAAGTGTTAAGTCAACTCCTCACTCCTGAAATGCAGAATTCTGGGGGTTGATACCCGAATGATTCCCACTTCTGATCGATGGGTTTCTATCTTAATGATTCCAATTCCTGTTGATAGGTTTCTACCATAATTCCTCCCATTCCTGTTCGATAGTTTCTTATTTCTTCCCGCTCCTCTTCTTGAGTTTTCTACCAGAATGATTCCCACTCTTGTTCGATACCTTTCCATCCCATCTCCGTTCCCCGATACCAGGTCAGCAAGGAATGACACAAGTCAGTCACTTTACTAGGCAAAACTGAACCCCTCAACAACCAATAATGGCCTTGTAATATCATTCCAAAAGTGCCTTGTAATATCATTGAAAAAGGGTACCGATATTTCGTAACATACGTGGGTTTCCCTCCTAAAAGCCATCGGAAAATCAGTAGGTTTCTCGCATGATCGGTAGTAATTTCTTCATTCTATCTGTCCACCTTTCTTCATTCTATCTGAATATAGTGATTCGTCTTTCTGAATGTGTTTGGCGTCGACTCGTTCCTTTCCTCTGGTCTGGTGGTATAAAGCACTCTTCCCTCGTTCCTTTCTTCTTATTACCAAGTCCAGTTTACACCCGGCACAAGCTAGTCAGTCAACAACACTACCCGAGTCACAGGCAATTCTCCAGTGGTCACCACCCTAACAAGCATGTCAGTAAACAAAAGCACTGAAGCCTACCCGACCCGACCTATCTACTTCCACTAATAAGAATTCCACTCCTCTGGCTAATCCATGAGATCAGGACTACCTAACACATGAACAGAAATAGATTCCACAGCCAATCTCTAAGCCCTCTTGATTGATTCGATATACCCGATACCTCCTAAGTCAACTCTATTCTGTAATTCCTATTCCTACTTCTGAGCTTGCTGACTACTAGACCTCTGGCTACAAACAAGGAGAAAACTCGGGGTGCCGGTCTCTCTTGCCCTAAGTAGCCGTTGCTTGTCTTATGGCTCTGTCTCTGTGAACTGTAGTAGCTTGGCTCCTCTCTTTATTATGTAGTTAATTCCTATCTTTGCCTTTCTAGTGGTTGCTGGGCCTATTGACTACCCAGGACAGGACAATCCACTCTATCTCCTATGTCAACTAATACAGATGAAGCAGTACTACTCTACTGCACCTCTGGCTAGGCGAGGGAAACAAGGGCTCCTTAAGCTAGTGTTCCGTCAACTAATACTGTTATTGCTCTGGCTCTGCTTCTTCGGGAGCATCTTCTCTAGCTGATTCTCTTTCTTACCTTGCGGACCCGACCTAAACAAATACAGAATTCCACTTCACGAAACCCGTTAAACAACACTGCCGCGTAACTACCACTGGCAACCTCGACTCAGGCTTGGACTCCTTAGCATCAGCCTCTAACTACCTAGCTCAATTCTATCACTTAGCAGCATCAGTCCCATACTTAGCTTAGTAATACCCAACATAGGCCTGCAGCTACCCAGCTAGAGCCTGGAACTACCTCCTCACAGTCTCACTTCCCTTGCTTGCATTCCTATCAGCGCTGGGTTAAGTCTGCCCAGCACTTGTTTGAGTCTTGTCGGTACTGGTTGCATTCTTGGGTTTAGTGGTCGGATAGCCTGGTTTTCAGTGGTTAGAGACCCTAGCTACAGGAGCTCATTCCGAGCCTACCGGGTATCAGTCTTGCCCTCGGGTCGGATAGCCTATCACTCGGGCCGGATAGCCTGTAACACCTAAGCAGCAGTCTCAGTGGCACTGGTTTGGTTCCGAGTCATATGAGCATCAGTCTGATAATACCTAGCATTAGCCTGCCACTACCTGGGTGAAGTCTAACTGTCCTGGCTTTAAGGCTTCTACTGATGAGTTGCATTCTTAGCCTTCCTTCTACTTTTACGGGTGCATTCTTGGACTCCCAGGTTGGATTCTTACCTTCCTACTTCACTGCTTGAGGCTTAGACTCACTGGTTGATTTCTTACTGATAGCCATAGCCTGTAACTTCCTACCATCAGGCACCAAGGCACGGGCCAAGGAACTTATTTAGTAGGGGCCAAGCAGGCATACTGGCTTTGAAGCTAGGTGTGAGCTAGGTCTGATAGATCTTTGTAACCAAGGGAAGCAGTTCAGTAAGAAGGAGAGGACAGCTGGAAGGTCAGAGTTAGAGTTACCTGAGGTGGATGAGCCGGGAGTTCTGGTTTCATCCCCTGTTGCATCTGTCTTTGTAGCCAGAGTCGAGGTGGGCAAGGTAGACAATAAGTCACTTGAGAGTTGAGGTCGGTTCGGGTTTACAGCTTATAAGAGGTAGTGGCAGTGTTGTTTACTTACTAGGGTATGCTTGTTTCATTCCAATACGAGGGATAGGCTTGTTCCAGAGAGTACCATCTTTGGGTAGTAGTGGATTGGCTCTCGCTTTGGTATTGGTATGTAGCTAGTAAGAATGCAAGCAGTAAGTCCAAGGCTGAAACCGGGTGGTCCAAGAGGGGAGCTAGTAAAGGGGGTAGTCTAGGTCAGTTACTAAGATCAGACTGAAACCCGTGCATCCAAGGCCTAGGGAGTGACAGGCTATAGCTAAGGAGTCACCGGAGACTAACGCACAACTGACGTAGTTGCTTGTTGGCTTCAACCAGTGAGTAAGCCCGAAGTCAGTTACTAGACCACCGATTGCCCGAAGTCAGTTATTCAAGTGAAGTTCTTGCCCCAACTAGTGGTTTCGTAGTTTCATCGGTATGAGTTGCCAGACTTATACAGGGAAGTCGTTTACAGTTCCAGTTCTTTACCGCTACGTGAGCTTAGTATAGGTGACTCTCAATCTTAAGTTCAAGCAGGGCTCAGAGAAAGGCTGATTTCCAAGTCAAGCAAGAAGAGAATGGATATGACCCATTATCAGCATTAGGTAAAGACTGAGGAGTAGTATTAATAGGACCCAGTAAGGGAATGGATACTGAGTTAAGGTTATGACCCATCTTCAGCATTTAGTGCTTGTTTCATGAAGTTACTAGGCTAGGCTGGTTTACTTACTTAGTTTACAGAGGTGGAGGTCTAGTAGAAAGAATATAGATCAGGTAAAGGCTTTTCAGCAGAGCCAGAGCCAGTAGATGTAGATTCCAAGGAATGAGTTTAGGGCAGAATCCATTCAAAGAGTTGACCCTTGTTAAACGATGATCAATCTGTGTTTCCAGCCCCAACTAGTAGCTTGTTTCTTACTGGACTACTTGCCAACTGAGTTCAATTAAGTATCTGTTGCCAGCAGGGTAGGATTAAGTGCTTTTGTTAAGCAAAGAAGAAATCTAGAACCTCAGGAGCCGGGTGCTCGAAGGTAGGGTTACAGAATTCCACTCGGTAGTCATGGAACCAGTAAGACTGAGAATGAAACCGGGTAGTCCTGGCAGTAGGAATGAAAGAATGGAACTAAGTAGCCATAGGACAGGTCGGCAAGCTAGTCCATAGGATAGAGAGGCAGAGGCAAACAAAGGGCCCTTACTATCATTTCTGCCACATCTTACCTAGGCGAGGGACAAGAATGGACTTCACGCTGAACTGCACTACCGGGCTATTCAATTAGTAGGTGTCAGTCAATAGTCAACTACTTCCTTACTTCCTTACTTCAGCAGTGGTGGAAAGGGATGCAGTTAAGTATCATGGTAGCAAAGGGTCGGTTGGCGAGTGGAATTACTTGTTTTCTTCCAATACTAGGGCTGGGTAGGCATTCCAATACGAGGTGCCCTTATGGTAAGTTGAGGGGTTAGTTTTGCCTAGTTAAGGGATAGGCTTACTTACTCGGGTAGTGTCGTTTACTTACTTTCTGGTTCCTGCACTGATCTGGTTTACTTACTTTGGTTACTTACTTTGTGGGGTGATTCACTTACTAGGTAGGGTCGGCTGGTTAACTTACTAGGTAGGGTGGTGGCCCTTATAGTAAGTTCTTTGTTTACTGACTTTGCGGATAGGCAAGGGAAGATATGAACAAGTAAGTATAATCAAGGGCACTAATTGTATAGTACTTTAGTCTACTAGTTTCTAGTTGCTAGTCTAGTAAAGGAAAAAGAGAAACCAGAGTAGAAGACCGCTCTTCTTATAGGAAAATGAATTGTAGCAAGAGGAAAAGTAGATGAGCAAGAGGCGAAATGAGAACTCGCCAAGTCCTGTTAGAATTGATTTATTACTTGCCATGTGTTCGGGAGCCTGAGGTAAGTAGATGAGCCGCATTGAGTATCTAGAGATTCAATCGTATCTGCTAGGCTAAAAAGATTCCTCCCAGGCTTCAAAGGTCTCTCCCCAATAAGGAGTCTGCCCCTTATCGTACTTAAAGAATGGAATGGCAAATAAGATATATGTAATGTAGTAATTACTTAACTACTTGTTTGCGCTGTTCTCCATCACTTGTTTGTTGAGGTAAAACTCACTGCTTGTCCGCTTAATGGAGTTGCTAAGGTTAGCGAGTCTGTCTGCTTCTTGTCGACTTGTCTATGTAGTTACTTGGCCTTTTCCTCTAATAAATTCTATATTCTCTTTATATATGATAACAAGAAGTCAACTCGGAGTAGTTTAAGAATTCAACTCGGGGTAGCTAGTATGGGACTGATACTACTGCTACTGAGGCTATAACCACTGATGCTAAGCTTGTTGGTAGGTATGCTCGGGCTGATACTGGTGCTGGACAGACTGATACTGGTGAATCCAAGGCTATAGCTATTAACTACCAGAATGACATGGTAAAGACTCGGACTGACCCTGGGCATTGATAGACTTAAGCTAGTGAGTTGGGGAATGAAGTTGGGTAGTATCGGAATGGAACCTCGGATCGCAGTGATAGAATTGACCTAAGTAGTTAAAGACTGATGCTATGTAACTAGGGTCTCTAACCACTAACAACAAGCCTACCGACACTACCAGCAAGAATCAAACCTGTAAGTAGAAGGCTAAGAGACACCTCTCCAAAGCCCCCCGATCCCCCGCATCTAGTACTAAGCATATAGTATACATTCCCACTCCGATGATAAGAGCGAGTACATATAAGGTAGCTATTGCCCGGTATACGCTTGTCTGTTTGTCTAGTATACGCTTGGCAGAGCAAGAGTTAGAGGAGATGGAAAGGTATGGTTATTGTTGCCCGAGAAGAGCAAGAGGTATAGAGAGAAGCCTGAGTTCAAAGAAAGAGCATTAGTTTACAGAGGTCTCGATTCTAAGCCGGTGGAATCTGTATTAGTTGACTGAGCCAGAGCTGCTCTAGTTGTTGGTGAATCCCTAGTTTAGTCTTCTCTGAAGTTGACAAGTAGTAGCTCCTTAATTCAGTATTTCTTGTTTCATCTGTATTAGTAGACATAGGAGCGAACACTAGCTGCCCTGCTTTTTGAATTCTTTATTAGTTGCCCTTATATTAAGTCACTAGATGGAGAGTGCTTTCCGAGTCAGTGATCTCAGAGTGCTTTCCGAGTCAGTGATCTCTAGGAGGCCTCTATAAGAAGTTTCGGGGTTCACTCAAGGGGTTCTTGATTACTAGTTTACAGTTCCAGAGTCCAGAGCAATAAAAGTATTTGTTAACAGGGGAGAGGCCTCTATAAGAAGTAGCGGGTGTGAGTTCAAAGTTGACAGTTCCAGGTCGAGTTTCATCTCTTCATTCCAATACTAGGGAAGGGGGTAGTTCTTGTCGGCTTGGCTGAGTAAAATCTCTGATTGGAATTCTTTTTTGACTTAAGAAGTGACTTGAGAGTCGAGGTCGGGTCAGGGTTCACACTTCTTAGAGGTAGGTTCGGGAGACAATAAGAAAGGAGTTGACTGACTTAGTTTACTGACTTAGTTGACTTACTTGTTTCATGAAGTTACTAGGCAAGGAGTAAGCCTACCGATTGTCCGCACAGCTATAGTATAAGTAGCTTTCCTACCGATTCCCCTCAGTCTGTTACTAGTGTTGAGTAAGCCTACCGATTCCCCTCAGTCAGGAGGAAGTTATGAGCCAGAGTAGAGAGAGGCTCGGGAAGCTGCAGAGTCAATTACTTGCTTTGAAGCTAGGTGGGAGCTAGGGAAGTTCTTCTTATTGCTTATTGGAATACCGGGTAGGAATGGAAACTGGAAGGTAAGAATCCAACTAGTAGCTAGTAAGCCCACCGATCCCCCCAGTAGTTGCCGGTGCTTGTTGGTGACTCTAAATCCATAGTTAAAGCCTATATATATTAGTTGCCGGTGCTTGTTGGTGACCTGTTTGGGGCATTTGTTGACAGAGGTCAGAGGTATAGTCGTTGCTTGGTGAATCCAACTAGATAGTATAAGAATTCCACCAAAGTGCTCCATAGGTTCGGGGTAAACGTTACCAGCCAAACTCCTAAAGTGTAGCGGCAGTCCGGGTACCTTCTCCAACCCTCGCTACTTTCTAAGAATGACACTACAGGCAGAAGAAAAGAAGGCATAATCTGTATCTTAAGCTAATGAGGAATTAACAGTAAAGCCTAACTGCTTCCCTTTCTTTGGAATAAGATCTAGCTTCTGTTGATTCTTCTTCAACACCCGGTTCATTCTTATACAGACTGGAATAAATCAACTCTAAAGTCAGAATGAAAGTGAGCCAGGAACTTCTAATCTTTTGTCAGGGAATCGCTACTTTCTCGGGACGGGAAGGAATGGAGAGTTGGGCTTCTTATCCGAGGTATATATACTAATGTTCTCTGGTCTGCTTGGCTCTTCTACTTACGAGTGCAATTCCTTATTAGTAGCAATAGGTGTATACGAGTGGTCCAGGTCGAGGTCAAGTGGAAAGTGTAGTTTTCGAGTAGCTAGTCCAGTAGTTGGCGATAGGGGAGAGGAAGCTAGTCCTGAGTGGAGCTAGGGCGCTAAGCAATAAACAAGTCCTGTTGTCGGGTCTTCAATCAATAAACCAGTGGATGTCGGTTCGGGCACTTATTAGAGGTCAGGTCGGGAAGGCAAGAGAACCTGTTTTATCAGTAGTAGTAGGAAGAGGGATGCGTTAATTAACTGAGTTGTCTTACTAGGAGTTATATACTAAATGCCTAAATACAGAGAATTGGTCATATGAGTTATATTCTGTATCTGTTGCCAGCGGAGTTCAATGAATTGGAGCCATAGGAGAGGTAGGTTCGGGGTCGGGGAAGACAATAAGTACTGAAGTAAAGAATCCAACAAAGTAGTCCATAAGTCGGAATGAAAGAATTCGTTGCCAGGCTGCTAGTGTAGATGAGCCAGTGGAATTCCCAGTTTCATCCTTAAGTAGTAGAGTAGTCGAATCTGTATTTGTTTACAGAGGTGGAGAAGAGGAGACCCTAGATCGACTCCGATAAGAATATAGAAAGAGAAGAGGGTCTAGCGCATATAGAATATCTGAATTCTTCTGAAGCACTAACTGAGTGAAAAGAGCAAGATCAGAGGGATAGTTTACTTAGGTAAGAGTTCGGGTCGGAAGAAACAGACTCAATATTGTTAAACTCTTTATAAGCAAGTCCTTTTTCGGTGGCTTTGAGGCGAGGTCGGAAAGAGAATAAGTGAAGTTCGGGTCTGTAGTTGTTGACAGAGCAGAGCCTGTAGTTGTAGTGACTTCTTGTAGTAGTAGTCCTGTTCTTGTCGAATCCCTAGTTGCATCCGTTATCATAGTTGCTTGTCTGATTCTGACCTTAACCCTGCTTGACCTCGCGAACTCGCTAGAATCTGTTGTGTGAAGAAGGTATGGGTTCGGTGCTCGTGCTAGTGCTGCTGTAAGAGAATCAGAGGATTTAGCTGCAGTTCCACAAGTGGTGTGATAGTGGAATCCCAAACTAGTAAACGAGTAGTCCAGAGCCAGAGAAGAGGAGAGATCCGAGGCAAGATCAGAGGGGAGGTAGTCTAGAAGTGGTTCTGAACTGAGAGTCGAGTTTGGGGTCTCTTAGTCGCTTGCCGGTGAGTGACTGGGTGGCAGATATATAAGTTGCCCTAGTTCTGGTTCTCAAGTAAGCTGCTATTCAAGGCTATTCTTGTATAGGTCGGGCAAGCTTCATGACTAAAAGATGTTACTGGCAAGGAAGCACTAACAGAGTTCAAAAGCAAGTCCTGTTTCATAAGAGTTAGATTAGCCTAATTCAGTTAGCAGAGATGAACAAGAAGTCTAGTAGCCTGAGTTAGATGAGCCGGGAGTTCTTGTTTGAAGTAAGATAAAACCTCAGAAGTGGGAATTCCAGAATTAGTTGACAGAGCAGAGCCAGTAGTTGCTAGTTGCTAGCTTTATTCTTGTTGGTAGAATAGAAGTATAGAGGTCGGGTCGGGGTAAGAAATCATAATTAGTTGACTTCTTGAAGCAAGTAATTAGTTGACTTCTTTCTATACTATACTATGCGACTTATTTCATTTCAATTCAAACTCACTTAGTTTCGCTCACCTACAATATTGCTCGTGGAAAGATCATCTCCGTCGGTTAAGTCAGCGGGAAGTGCTGTGCCACTTATATATCTGCGCCTTTCTTCTTCCAACTCTGGTAATCGAAATAGAAGAATAAAGAAAAAGGGGGGAGCCCCTATGGAACTTGTAGGAGTGGGTAAGGGAGTTCAGAGGTAAGTCCACTCTATTCATTCTGACTTTTAGGCTAGTTACTAATTCATTACTATTGATTTCCTGATTTGCCTCTACTCTCTTTTGGTCACCCTCTAGTCTAGTGCTCTGAACTTCAATCCTATGTCTCTATAGTTTAGTTATCGGAGTTTAGGTAAGTATGTATTCTTTGTATTAGTAGTCTGAGTCTTAGTAGTATTCTATACGGAACAAGTTGGCATTGAAGAATTTAGGAGTACACCAACTAGTATACGCTCGGTCCACCAACAGTAGCCTCTTGATAAGCCTTATTGTCTCACTGGCCTACAGAACATATTTCTTGAGTTCCAACTCTAGTAACGAAGAATAAGCCGCGTTAGGAGCTCAAGTAAAGGGTTGTAATCACTATGACAATTCCAGTTTTCGACCACTACTCATCAGAATGAAACTAACTCTCAACTCCTAACTCCTTCTCAAATTACTGAGTGATATACGGCATCCCTTTCTTTGGAATCTGATACTTTACTGTCAACTCTTCCTTTTTGCCAATATCGAGCATACCTATGGAATTCTTCCCTTGCTTTGCTGGCGATCTACCACATCTTTATGCCCTTGGCCAATAAGACGGAATTGGATGAATCTAGCGCCTTCTTGAAAAACAGAGAATGAAACGGAGGTCTTAGACAGCCCCTAAAGAGAGATAATATGTCACTACCCCGTGCTCTTAACCTTCTCTTTTGACTTGTCTTTCTCTTCTCCTTGCGCCTCCCCCATACTTTTATTGAGCGGGGGGATATCCTGAAGCTTTCCTGTTTGAGGTAAAGAAAGGGGTAGGGTCCTGTTTACCGAGTCAGTTGTTATTGCCTGTCTGAGGGAAGTATCCCCTTTCCGCGGAGTAGGTCAAGATCAAAGATGCTGTTCGAGTTGCATCCTAAGTAAAGTCCTATCCCATATAAAGATAAGTGTTTGTTAGTACGTTGCCATGAGCAATTCCTTTGACATTGTTTTTCATTGAACTTAAGCTGTTTATCAAGTTTCAAGTGACTTGCCCACCTCTCCTCAGTAACCCTCGCTTCATAGTTTCTTGGGTTCTGGTTTTGGGACTTCTGGCGATAGACAATACTATGTTTACAGGAATGATATCCTCGATCCGCTCTGCTATATTAAATAAGAGTCTTCAAAGATTTCTTAACCTATACTAGATACCACTAGAGGACACTTTCCTAAACTAGATACCACTAGAGCACACTTTGCAAAATCTATCTACTTTCTGCTATGAGGTAGCTTTCCCTTCCTCTTTCAGCTAATTATAGGACTTCTGGACATCATATCGATAACCCGCTATAGTAGCAGGGTGCTTTCTTAGAGATGCAATGGAAAAGGAAAGTCAAAGAAATAAATAAGTAGGTATAATGGAGTTTTCTTCTTTTGTTAAATAACCTTCCCCATATTTGGAATCTAATCCGCACTGCTGTCCATCTAGCACCCTTAGTATAGTGTTGTTAGACGCAGCCATGATAGCTTGACTGATTCCTATGCGCTAATATTCTTATCTTCGGCAACATGGAACTCGTAAAATAGCCACATGTAATAATGATCATGTGCTCTCCCCCGAGAGAAATCATTCTTTCTGGAGGATGCGTGGTATATGTTGAGCACGGCGCTAAGCATTTCGAAGATGAGTGTTTTTTGTGTGCTTGGTTCTCCATAAAGTCATAGCAGTTTTGGATTTATTGGTCTTCAAAAGACGAGGTTGCATCCCAGCCTGTCGAGTCAAAAGTGTTTTTCTTGCAACTCTTCTATGGTATAGTATACTCCGCGGGCCATCCCATACTTTCTAAGTCTTTCTGGAATCTTTCTTGCAACCTGCTTTCTTTCTCTTTGAGGATTCTCATATCTTAGAAGACCGCTTTTAGGGAGTTATAGGAAGAGAAGATTTGTTTCAGAATATCCGGGGCTCCTCAGAAACTTGTTGCCATTCATCGAGATCTTTTCTTTTTTGACGATCTCTTTATTTCTTTCGGGCATTTTCCTATGTGTCCCCTGTGCTTTCACTGTTTCCTTCATATGGTGTAGAGTTTGTTTCCCCCACGGGTATGGCTGTGAGTCCTCTTTCAGGATATATTTCACACAGATGCCCATGCTTTGTGGTAGGACACGTTGAGCTGCGCGCCTTCGAATTCAGGGAATACTTTCCTTAGGATTCTGGGTGCTGTCTTTTTCGAAATTCCCTGTTCAATGAAAATGCCAATATGAAAGTTATGTCCGCGCTCTGCATGGTCTTCTCGCGATACAATGATATTTTGACATAGTAGAGCAGCCTCTATCCTTCTAGATACTTCTTCTCTCGTGAGTGCCGCTCCTTCTTTGATAGCATCCGCTCTCGATAGTGTTAATAGCACGAACTTCCGGAAATTGGACTTCTTCGACTTGCCCTCCAGTTGGTAGTTCATGTGAAGCATCCGATCTTTTTCTTGGCTGGGACTCCCGCATCTGTCTTGGAGCTGCTGTTACTAGCCTAGCTCTGTGTGTCCCCATCGTTGCCAGTTCTAGTAGTTATTTCAGCCCGCCTCTGAGCGAGTTGCTAACATCTCTTCCTTTTCGCCCCCTTTTTTCCTTCTCTTTCCATTTCTTTGGACGCGTTATGGCTGCTCCAGAAGCCCTTTACGAATCAGTATCTCTCGGCTTCTACGAGTTCTTCTGGTGCCCTAAATCCCTTGAGCTAGAGGGCTTTTTAGTGAGTTTGTTGCTTCCGGCTTGTTTGCTTCCTCTGCTTGCTGTCTCTTTCAGCTAACTAGGAAGACAATAGACATAATGGGAACCCCGCTAAAGACCTTAGCAACGCTGTTAATCCTAGATAAAGTCAAAATGACCCTAAGGAGAATCGAGACCTCGACTCAAAGCCAGTAAGATGCTCTTTCCCAATTACTTAAGGGCAAAGGAACACCCGGTTCATTCTTATACTGACTGGTGGAATTCTTTATCGAGAGCAAAAGACTTACTAGTCGAATTCTTAGTCGAGTGAAGGAGCAAGTCAGAGTTACGAGTGGAATGATTCTTCGGGAAATTGAGTTCCAATTGAGGGTCTTCCATTCATTATATTCCAGGTGTTCGCCTTCCTAACTAAGTAGTAGTCCCAGTAGTAGGAGTCCAATATCAGCTGTGCCAAGCCGGGTGCTCTTTCTCTCAATACGGAAAGTGAGAATGAAAGTTAACTGGAGGGGTCTCGTTGCTTGGCGATCGGCTTGGTCGGGAGAAATAAGGACTTTACCTCGATTCTTTATACATTGAGTGGAGTAGTCTCACCTATGTGTTAAGCAAGTAGTAAATATAGAACCTTAGTCGGCAAATAGAGAACCTTTGTATACTTTTCCCCTACTTAATTCTTTACTCCACTTATATAGAATGACATTTAGGATGAAACTAGTAAGTAGAAGCCTTTGTTGCGAGGGTAGTTGACTTACTTGTTAGGCTAGGCTAGTTGTGGAAGTCAGTTACTAGGCTAGGCTTACTTATACCAAGATCGGATAATCGCGGTGCATTAGTCGGATACCGAGATAGGGTAGTTGACTTACTTGTTTTGGTCGGGTAGTCAAAAGAAAGAGAGTACTTACTTGTTGAATGCCTATGCTCGGGGTAGGGCTTGTGGAATTACTTGTTTTATTCCTTTACGAGTGTCGGGTCGGCAGACAATAAGAATGGACTGGACCTGGACTGGACTTCGCCTCAATCAACTACCTTTCCCTTCCCGTTAACTACTCCCTTATCGCTTGCAGATGACACAGATGAAAGTCGAACAGGACATTCTACTGCTTACTTGTTAACCAACACCATTACCTTAATGAAATGCTATGCTTGGACTGGACCACTACTCGGCTCGGGCATTAAGCAGGACAGGCGTTGAAGCTAAGGGAGGAGGATGTAAGTAATCAAACAGATAGGATCGCAATTAAAGAGGAGAGTCAGCAGCAAAGGAAGTCTCAATTCCAGTTCTTGGCTTCTAGTATCTTTCTATTCTAGTGTTGTCTCCAATAGAATAAGAATCGGCAGTATCTGATGAAGCAGCAAGTAGTTCTTCAAATAGAGTTCGGGAAGAATCTATTCTATAGTATAGGCTTCAGCGAGGTGTGGTCCGACCCCAAGCATTCAAGGCGAGTCAGCAAGTTCAGTTGAGTTACTTGCTTCTAAGTCTAAGTTAGTTAAGAGAGTACGGAGTTTTAGGGAAAGAAAAGAAAGGGTATATAGAGTTTAGTGTAGATATCATACCATACCGGTAATCAGAATCACTTATATGCGGACGCAAGAGAGTCTCCATGATCGGAAGCCTAGCCTAAGTTTGATCTGACGCTAGATCATAAGATAGAGAAGATTGGTGATAGTTTTGGTTGCTTCTCATTATTAGAATTGCCTGTTGGAGAGGGTTAAGGTGAAACAACATATGTCTTTACAAAGAGATCTCTACAGGTGAGGTGGGGGTTAAGACGATAATTGCCTGATTGTGGCGATGTCGCTCTACGCTCAAAGTTTCAAGTGTAGTTCCACAGTTCTAAAGTCAGCAGAGGAAGCATGTGCCTACGGAACAAGCAAATCACTTATGGTTTTGGGGTGCCTACATTTCCTGAGTTCCAACAAGCTATGTTCCTAAGCGAGTTTAGTTCAATGTTTTACACTTATATTCTTATTCTCTTAAAGCAAGAGCGATTCGGTGCCTTAGCCGACATCAATCTTCTATTCCAGGGGTGCTAACGTGTTAGGTGATTTGCGCAGTATAGTTTCCCGCTTATAGATGTTGTCAGTGAAATATAGGTAGTTGTCAGGCCAGTTTCCTAGTTTCAATGAAGTCCACTCTCCCCTTGGAGCGTATAAATGCTTTCTTTCTTGCCTGGCCCTTGCTTTAGTTCATTCTTTTTCTACTGCCCAGTAAATACTCATTTCTTTCGGAGTAGGAAATGTGGTTGTTTGCCTATTAGCAGTTACTTGGTCATTAGTAGTTGCTTGTTGGCTTTAAGTAATGCACCAAGTAGTAGTTTGTCTCTTTCCCACCGATTCCTAGAAGTCTGTTACTAGGCTATTCAGTCAGTTACTGGTTATGAGTAAGTCAGTAACTAGTTAGTAGTAAGCCCTAAGTAAAAAGGTAAGAATTCTACTCGTAGGAGCCGAGCAGATGCAAGCGGTAAGGGAGTTCATTCAGCAAGTCATAAGGGCGAGCTACTAGATAGGATCCGAGTTAAGTATCAAGTCCTGGCTTTGAAGCGCTAAGGCTAAGGTTTACTCTTGTTGTTGCTTGGCGGGTAGTTGTGGAAGTCTGTTAACTAGACCACCGATTGCCCGTATGAAGTCAGTTACTAGACTAGCTATGAAGTCTGTTAGTATATGAAGTAAGAATGAAGTAAGCAGTAATAGAATCCGAAGTAATAGAATGAACAGTGCCAGGAAAGTGGACTTCCAGCCTAAGCCTAACAAAAGTACTCTCATATTTCTCTATTTGCTATCAGCCAAGGAACCACTAAGTCCTATGTTTGGGAGCTCTTTATTGGTCGGTAGTAATTGCTTGCCCGGGTAGCAAGTAGTGAGATTAGCCTCATTCTGTGTCATATCTTTCTTCCCTGGCTAGGCAAATGATTCTGTTTCAGGGCATCTCGCTTCACTTCATAAGTGCTTAATTCTTCCCTTCCCTTCCCTTTTCCTCTTTCCCATTCCCCTTCAGATATTAATGGGTTGACATATCCTCTAAAAAGAAAAGAATATTGATTAATGAGGAATACACGCTCTTTGGATGTAGTAACCTACTTGAACACAACTATGGGAATATCAAAAGTGGAATATATCTTATAGGGGTCAATTCACTATCTTAGAGTTGGGGTATCGATTATAAGCCGGGGGCCAAGCTAAGTAAAAAAGCCTACCCATGCCTAGTAACTGAAGTCAACAAGCCATACCCGCCAAGTAAGTAAACAAGCCTAGCCTAACAAGTCAGTTAACCACCCGAGCCTTGTATATAGAATTAAACAAGCTGACGGCTTGACTTCAATCCTATCTTACTAAACGGAACTTTATACTTTACCTCGTCTCTATCCTACTAAACTCCCCTTGAAACTTTACCTCTTCTGTATCTGTGACTCATTTGTACTATAGGCAGAGTATAGGTGTGACTAATGATCTCTAAGACCTAACTGGAACTGCTCCTACTGCTTGTCTTGCTCCGACAAGAAACTACCTTACGTTTCCGACTCCCTGGACTATGTCTACTGCCAAGCTACTACGAACAAGTACTACCTGTCTTCCACTCTAACAAGAACAGGAACAGGCTGCTCGCTTACTTTGTCTCCGGGTAGGGTAGTAAACATCCTCCTTCATAGCTTAGCTGCCTTATCGGAGTTTAGGTAAGTTAGTATTAATGTACGTCTGCTTGTATGATACTGTTTCTTACTCTATACTTGATCAACCAACAAACCAGACTTACTACATCAAAAAGTGACCCGAACTCGAACTCTTTCATTGGACTTTCTTCTATGAGAATAGCACATGAGAATAATGTACAGACATGAAATACCTTTTCTTTTTTGAATGGAACTAGTGTCTCTCGAGCACATAGTATAGAATATTGTAAGCTTACACTCGTCAGCAGATCCGCACCCGCTTGCAGCTACAGAGCAAGTAGACTTTCCTGTCAACCGTACAAGAACCGTGTTAGCTAAAGATCCTGCTGATAAGTAAGTATATTTAATATGAGAAATAAATGTACGATATCGCCCCCTCAACAAAGAAAGATGGGACTTCCCCCACTCACTGCACTATACTTTCCTTATTATTATGCTTCCTCTCTTGATCTAGCTTCGGCTTCAGATCTTTATCAAGCTTCCTTACCTGATCCCATCCCCTCAGACAAACCACTAAGAATCCTATAATAAGGGCCTACCCTAAACCAATTACCGTTAGCACCCCATGGCTATTGCTTGCTCGGCCAAACTCCTTCCTAATGCGCCTAGGAAAACAGAAAAGAAATCGAAATGGAACTATGTGCATATAACTGCGGAATTGAGAAACCAACAAATACTTATATTTCTGAGGATCCTCTTGCCCTAACATAACAGGAAAACGCAACTGGATTTGTTTCTTACGCGCGTAATCTTTCTATACTTTCTGAACCTCGATTCTAGCCTTATTCATCTGACCGGCTTGGCACTGCTTCCCTTTCTTTCTTTTTAATCATACTGTGTTGTGGGGCTTGTTCTTATTCTGCAAAACGGACTTATTGCTCTCGCTAACCATTGAATGTCGGCATCCCGCCTACTTTTGTATCTCCTTGCTTCCTTTGCTTTAACTCGACCCTAGCTTTATAGACTTTGATACTTTACTGAGATCGCATTAACAAGATACTACTCCTCCTACCGCCATGAATACCGGTGACGAACACAGGCAAGAGGTCGACCACACCTTACTTTTGACTTGATTCTTTTCTTCCCAACACTGCTGGGCATGAGATCCCAACACTGCAACATGGGCATGAGAACTTATTGCTTCGTCTGCTCAGGACAAACGCCGATGAAGAAATAAGGAACTGACTGCCCTGCATTTCTAATCTATGAGCTTAACTCCATTCTTTGTACGAAAACTCTATTACTCGGTTAAGGCTGACCAAATCAGGATCTTTCAAGCTATGAAGATCTCATTGCCCTAACTCCCGGTGTGAGTCTTGCTCGAACGATACTTGGAGCTACTGCCTTAGAGACATAAGCAGATGAAACTTTAACAAGGGATGACTTGATCACTGCCTCTCCTATGATCCTGATACAGGCAATTCTCCAATATACTAGACTTAACCAGGGCAGCTAGTCAACTCCATTTCATTCTTAACTGAAAGTCCTGTGAAGAAAGTAAGGTGGGTGTTGGCTTTCCCTTATATACAAGCGAGTGAATTTCCTTATTAGTAGCAATAGTATGACTTTGAGATGCCTACACTCCTTCTTAAAGGAAGCAATGCTGTCAGCTGTTGGGTTTAAACTAGCTACAAGGTGGGCTTCTGCTACTCGACTACTGAAATATGCTTAGCGGGCGGTACCCTCAACCGACTTACTTGCATAAAGCTACAAGTACTCAGACCCTCAAAAGTGAAGTAAAGCACACAAAGGTGAAGTAATAGCTACAGGGCGCGTCAGAACCCTTCTTTCGAGTGCGCGGTCTGCTGATGCTTACTCTGTTGATTCCGATTCTCTCGTTGACAAAACCTGAACTTAGGATGATTGATACAATGACAACTTATCTTCTGACTTTACTTAATAGGATTCAAGTCGACAACACGGATTCAAGTCAAACTCTTAGACTTCACCGCGGGTCAATAAGTGATAGCGCAACAAGGAATTCAACCACTTTCCCTTTCACTGACGCTTTTACACTTAGTCTTCTTCAGCAGGGGGCGCTATCAAGATCCTTTTGCTCTTAAAACTCCCTTTCCGTTACTTGTTCTTTTGCCCTTGTATGTTCCGTTGCGGGAACTCGATCCAGAGCGCTTATTGATAAGAATTGAATGGAATCTGATGCATCTCAAAATAGAAGTTTGTAAACAACGAGCATTGCTTACTCTTTACTTGGTTTCAATGAAATTACTACTGGTCTCTTTGCTTATCTTCCCTATCTATCCTATGGACTAGAGCTAGAGCATCTCATCTACCTTAATTCTTTGACTCAATGGTGGAATTCTTGCATTCCTATTCCTACTTCTGAGTGGAATTCTAACTCCTCTCCCCCGCATGCCGATACTGTTACTACTGACTACCCCCTGCTTCCGATACTGTTACTACGCCCCGACCTCTAATAGACCCGAGCTCTGGCAACTTCCAACTATTCTCTTATTAAAGCTGCTTCTCTCTTTCGAAACTAAATCCTTACTAATAACAGATAGAATTTCTCTGGCTTTTCCTCTACTTAGTCAGTACTGAGTCAATGGAACTCAAATCTCTCTTGTTTTCTTTCCATTTGATCCAATCTGTACAAGTGTTAAGTCAACTCCATTCTCTAGTTCACTATCGGTCAACTCTCTTCTTTTGAAGACCCAACAAAGACAGATGCAACAAGAACAGGAGCAGTACTCCCTGGCCTTGCCTCTCTCTTTTCTTTAGAAATCAATTAATAGCTTCCCGAGCCTACCCGCAAAGTCAGTAAACTACCCGACCTCGCCTCTCCTCTTACTCCTCTGTAAACTAATTCTTTCATTCCGACTTCTGAGGTTGTCTCTCTCTTACTTCAAACAAGAACTCCCGGCTCAGCTAACTCAGGCAACAAATGATTGTACTGCTGACTCATCTCTGCTTGTCCCCCGCCTAGGTATGATAGAAAGAAGAGGGTCACTAACTAGAAGAAGGTCATTAACCAGAAGAAGGTCACTAACCAACTAGATCTAAACCTCGGTGCTCTTCTCTTAACCAACCCGCCAAGCAACGGCCAAGCAATTACTAATGGCCAAGACACTTAAGAATGGCCAAGACACTTAAGAAGAATAGGGGAGAGCGGTCTTCAACTCACACTCGACTTCAACTTATGCTCCGGGCCAAGGAACTACTAGAGTGGAAAGAGAACCAGTTGACTACTTGCTATGTGTTTGTGAGTTAGTAGTTAGAATACCAATACCTGAGTCCGGAGTTCAGAGTGAGAGGAGCCGAATTTACTGTAGTAGTGGACTACGGTCAAGTTGCTAGGTTTGGGTTGGTATAGCACTGGTTCTGATAGTTGCTAGGTTGATTCTGTATTTGGTAGCTCAGTGGACTGGTTCTATTCTGTGACTGATGAGTTCAATTATTTGATCTACCGGTTTCCTTCTTAGCCTTATACGAAGCTACCTGGCTTTTAGGCTTCTCCTTGCTGTCCCTGTTTGGTTCTGTAACTACTGATTTGTAGGCTTACTAGCACTGCTTTAAGTCTGTCACTGCTGAGGTCAATTCTCGGTGGTACTGCTTTGATTCCTGCTGTTAGTGCTATCAGGCTGAAGATTGGTTCTTGGACTCCTCGGTTTCATTCTATCACTTAGCAGCTCTATTCTCTCACTCCTTAGCTTCATTCTCAGTAACACTTGTTTAAGCCTGTAGCTACCCCGGTTAAGTCTGAGTGGCGCTAGTTCCATTCCGATACTGTTTAGTTGCATTCTTGCTAGCAGCGATTGAAGCCTTAGATGCGCTGGGTTAAGACCCGAGCTACCTTGTTAGAGAATCAGTAGCATCAGCTGCAGTCACCAAGCAACTACAAATGGAATATATTCTTTACTTACCGCAACGAAGACATCTAGACTAGACCACTGGCAACCTCTACTCTGGTATTGTATAATAGATTCTTTCTTTATAATATAAATAAGATAACTCGGGATTCCACTACTACCCTATAGCCTAGTTACTGAATTCCACAAGTAAGTCCACCTCTCCTCTTGCAACAGCCAAGCCCAGATGAAGCAGATAATCTTTCTGACCTTAGTACTGGCACTGGGGATTCTCTTTCTTACCCTGCAGACTTAGAGCTAGCAACCTTTCTTCCCTGGCCCTGGTCCACCTCTGTTATTGATTAGTCAGAAGTGATTCTATACCTATGGCTACAATAACCATCCTCTTGCTCTCATCTCGCTGTCAACTAAAACGATCCTCTGGCTACTAGCTACTACTGATCAAGTAAGAACTCCTGCCGCTACACATTATACGTGTATTGTCCCCTACTATATTATATATTATCTTATTAAGGATGACAGATCAAACAAAGGAGTTACAGGCTGAAAGCAGCGCATCTAAGAACCAACCCACTAACAACCAGCCTTCACTCACTTACAATCAGAATGACATGGTATAGATTCGGACTGAAACAAGGGAGCGACAGGCTTAACTACTGCCCCAACCACTGCTGCTAAGCCTGCTACTGGTGCCACCGAGACTGATGCTTAGGTTTATCAGACTGATGCGTGCCCCTACTGTGCTAGGTATTGGACTTCAGCTGGGTAGACTGAGAATGCAACTGAGTAGACTCGGAACGGAGCTGGCAAGGCATAGAATGGAGTGCTAGAGTCAAAGCCTTCAACCGATGCTGCTAGGACTGAGGCACCTAACAAACAGAATGGAACGAGTGCTAGCAAGAATCAACCCAGTGGGAAACAGGCTTCACCAAGGGAGTGACAGCCTGAAAGCAGGTATACTCGGAATCAAACAAAGTAGTGACAGGCTTTAAGTAGGTCCACTCAGAACGGAGCTAGTAACAATCAGACTGAAACAACTAACTAGCAGACTGAAAGCAGTGCTAACAAACCTTCTATAGCTACTTAAGACTTAAACCCACACCGATCAGAGTTGAACTAGTATGTATGAGAATGTAACTAGTGCATTAGTAGTAGTTAGTGCCCTTCGCCGCCCACTTATGCTCCTTTTTCTAGTATGGAGAGATATTATTAGTCCTAAGGTTATTCACAAGTCCTGTGTTCATGGATCAGTTGCTGTATCAATAGAATCAGCTGTTCGAAAGTAAGCTACAGTGGAATTACTAGTTTTACTGGTTTCCTTGACTCGTATCAAGACTCAGTGTGGTGTGTGCTCATTTTCATTCCTAGATTAGATGCAGATGATCAGTCAGTTCCATTTCTATTGATGTTTTCTTTCCTCTTAGCATAAGGGAGTTCGAAAGTGATCTAGGCTACAAAGGCATTACACGAGCTTTTCGGGTACACCAATAGGTAAAGCCCAATTCAACCACATTTGGATTAGTTTACCCTAGCTTAAACAACGAGAAAAAGGCCTTCTTACACGGATAGTCCCGCTGGAGCTCCTCTTTAGCCTGACCAAGCAAACGTATACAAAGCAAGAACCGGAAGGGGAACAGTTAGGGTCTCTCTCTTAAACAGGAAGGAAGGGAGTTTACAGTGAAAGTTATCTTAGCGCTTACAGATGGAAAAGGACAGACACAAGCAATACTATTACTATTCTAATACTTTGACTATCCCTATTCTTATATTAATTACTTTATATGCTTGTTGGGTGCCTAGTAGAAAGCCCTACCCGCTCTTTTGAGTGATGTTCTCATCGTAAAGTGGTTCTGTTCAACTATTCTCCATTATATTCTATTATTTCTAGTTCCCTTATTCTTAGTGCCAAAGCTAAGTTTCGGGTATTGTTTGACTTCCGCTCTATTAAGTACAGGGTCGAGGTCGGTAAGTAAGATCGAGTTAGCTCGGGCCCTTATTGTGAGTTTCGGCAAGAGAACCCTAATAAACAGGACTTGCCTAGTAGCTTGGCAGTTTACAGAGGTAGAGGATAAGAATGAAGTTAATAGTAGCCATAGGTAGATGAGCCTGAGTTCACAGAGCCTAAGTGGAAGTCTAGTTTGTAGTAGTTGCCAGATAGAGAGAGAGAACAGCGCTACCGCTATACATTAGTAGTTGCTTGGTGGCTTTCACACGTAACTATTATAGTATAGGTTTGCCCTCCAGCAAGTAAGGCTTAGGGGCAGAGATATCCGTTTTTAAGAAAGTAGTGCAAGGCTATGGATTTCATAATTAATATATGCCAATTGAACTAGAAAGTCAGAATGAAACTAATTAAGTAAGCAAAAGGGAAGCAGTTCAGTCATCCGCTGAAGCCTAGCCGAGATCAGAATCCTTTCTGGTTTCATCCCAGTAGTAGTAGTCCAGTTGGTAAGTCAACTCTCTAAATTAGAATGCCTTTGAAGCGAGGTATCTTGCTTGCTCTACTGATCTTACTGTTTCCGACCTATCCTTTTCAGTGAAGAAATGCTTGCTGCCCAACCCACACTTATAAATACCAGTACTTTCTTCTTTACCAGAACTAGACTTGAGAACAGGCTATAAGAGTTGCAGTAATTAAGGGCACAGGATTCCCTAGTCGTAGTTGCTTGTCGGTTAGTTAGTTAACCTGGTTCTATCTTACCTAGGCGGGGGGAACAATAAATATTCCGTTAGTTGCTTGTTGGCTGCGCGAGTTAGCACTTTCATTCGATTCCAAAGATGGATCTTCTGTAGGTCATTTTATTCCAAAGATAGAGGTTGAGGAAGTAGAGTTCAAGTTCGTTCTTATCTTAGCTATGTCGAACAGAGGTCTTACTAAGAGCAATCTCCCTACTGCATAGATTCAATTGGGGGCTAGTGCGTAATATAAGTAAGGCAACTCTCCCTACTAGCTTTGTTGTTAATGCTTGACTCACTAAACATATGAGCAGCGCAAAAGACTATAGCACTAGGAGTGCGCAGTGTTGTTACAAGTTTATAGCTATGGATTCAATTCTGACTTTAGTTTAGAGTGGTTAAGGGGTGCGCCTATGATAGATATGAGTTTTGGAAGCTATGAGTTTTGGAAGCAGGAAGCAGGTAGAGTGGAAAGTAAGGTTTTATAACCCCAGGCAACTCGCTAACTTGTTCGTTTCGCATACGTAGGCACTTAGGCTATCGATCTACTCGCAGCAGAGCAGCTTGATTAAGATGGTGCACCACTGCTTTTCAGGTAAAGTCTCAGGGCTATCTATCTTTCTTTCTTGGGTTTTAAGAGACGAGCAACAGGGCAGGGCTATCTTTCTTTTTAGAGCCAGAGTCGAGGCCCTTATTGTAAGTTACCCCGAGTTTAATCAGTTCTCTTTCTTATATGTTCTCTTTCTTATATGATATAGAATGAAATAAGTAGTTAATAGAATGAAATAAGTAGTTAACGCCAAGTTATAGAATGTAATAATCACCTCCCTACCATAGTGGGTTGGGTGCTCTTTCCGCATCACGCGATAACCTCCCTACCATAGTGGGTGCTCTTTCCGCCCCTACGTGATCCAACAAGTACGTACCTGCCAAGCCGACTGTTGCGAATTTCATAGCTTTTACTAATTTCAATCTGCGGATTGTTCACAAGAGGTTGGGTCGCCCTCGGGCTTTTTGTCATATCCTCTGTATTTTGCTCCTCCCTCATTAGAATAAGAAAGAGAAGGTGTTTCACGTCTATTAAGAAAGAGAAGGTGTTTCACGTCTATTAAGGAAAGATAGGGTGTTTCGCCTCTATTCTCCCTGATATTCCTAAGCTCTCTCCCCCTTATTTCTCCCTCCGTTTTAGTTTCTAGTCAGCCTTTTTTTCGCTTCTTTTTTCTCATATTCTATCATATTATATTCTTTTTGTTATCATATTCTTTTCTCATATTATAGGCTCTTTTCCCTCAGTGACTCCTCCTTTACTCATTCGTTTCTCTTTCATTATTCGTTCCTAATCTTCTCTACTAGTCATTTATCCATTATTTCATTAATTGTTATCAATCATTCGTTTTTCTTTGTCGGTATATTTTCCCTTTTTACCGCCAGTTAGGCATGGCATTGGGCATTCTCTTTTCTATTCCGATAGCATGAAAACAATCTATACTTATGGTTATCCGTAGCAGTAGAATTACGCAAGAAGTTTCTTCGACTAACACACTATCCAGAGCCGAGATGCCACTCCAGAGAAGGGACGGACCCCGTTGTCGCAACCAGAGAAGGGACCCCGTTGTCGCAAGAGGAAATAGAATCCTATATAATGAAAGAGAATTCATTTGAGTATACTCGGTATAGGCCAAGTAACGTATAGACAGCCGAGTCACTCCTGCAGCTAATGATCTAAACAATTCCACATTTCTTTATTTCTTTTCGATGGAATTTTCTTTGAGACACAGGGAACAATTTCTATGTTGGAATATTCATTGAGGAAGGAGCTCCTAGAACGAGCACTCGAACCCTCATGAGCAAGATCTTCCCTGAATTCAAAGACACGCTGATTAACCTATCCTTTTGGAAGTCTTTGGCTTCGTTGTACAGATACATCCTTGAGGAAATAAAGGAGGATCCAGCGCCACTCGTGTGGGGGAAACTGTCTCTGCTGCAGATCCCAGAAAGAGTTTGGGCGCAAACCCTGCATCAACAAATTCCATATCAGGGTGTAAAGGAGATAAGGCCGAGAAGCATAGAGGTTACCCAAAAGTGCAGATCAATTAACAACTGGGATCAGGCTCCCTTTAAATGGGGTCAACACACTCCTTCCTCAATTAGCGCAGACGCAGACATAAGGGGGGCGAGTGCTTTGCATAATAGAATGCCAGATAGCCATCAGCAACTCGTTTCCAAGCTCAAAAGCATCGATTCTTTGGATAAAGATAGAATGAAAGTAGTCAAGATAGAATGAAAGTGGAATTAGAAGCGAGTCCACCAAGCAACTGGGCAAGTCACGTATACAAAGACTGATTATCCTACTGATTCTCTTTCGTCACCAACAAATACAGATTCCACTCGAACCGCATCCGCTTCTTATACGGATCTAGCTTCTGATCTTTCAACTTCCACTAAACTTTCATCTCCAAACAATACTCGGGACATTCCGTTTAGTGTGATAATAAAGTTATAGAGCAGAGTTCGACCACACCCCGCATATAAGTTCGTAAGGATAAGGTGCTGTAAAGCCTTACCACTCTTTTGAATCTGACCTCTTACTTGCACCAATACTTAAACAGAAACAGTAACTCCACTTGAGGAACTGCTACGTAGGGGGGGCATTCGAAAATAGAGTCAATTCGGCTTGCAACTTACTTTAGCACAGCTTCCACAGCTTCTGATCTCGTTGACAACAAAGAAGCAACCATCTATTAATTTCTCACGTTAGTGGCGAGTTACAGAAACAAGGGATGCTAGTAGAACAGGCAATTTGGACTTCACTTCCCAAGTTGTTTGATTAGAAAAGCAAATGCACCTTATCCGACATAGACCAACAAAAAGGGAAGGGCTTCAATCACATCAGTGGAATCGAAAACGGAATGAGAAGACATACTCGAGAAAAAAGATAAGCTCATATGCTCATACCAAACTAAGAGAAAACACTATGAAAATCAGAAGACTCGGCTCGGCTCCTTTTCATATTGAATTTACTAGTTGGAAATAAGGACTAGAGGGAATAGCCTACATGGACGAGAGCACGGAATAAACTAAACTACCAGACCCCCGTAATGCAAATGCAGTACTTAACTTACGGAGCAGTTAGAACCTGAAGATGCAAAGCGAAAGCGAATTGGATGATGTGGGTGAGCTACTCCTCAGGTGACTCCCGGGTGGGGAGTGACTTTCACTAGCAAAAGAAAAAGCGCCCATGCGTGTAGCACCGGTTCCGGCGACTCTTTATAGATGTTATTTCCGATATCCTGGACTCCATAAAGGAATGAACAAATTACTGAGCTACTAGAATCAATCGAATATTCCACTGATGAATGGAGGCTAAGCCTATTGAGAACAGCTTACTAGAGCCCACTTTCTTTCACTTTTGTATCTATTTCAATTGAAGTCCTCTCCTGTTCGGTACTATCCAACTCGGGTCTTCGTGGAAAAGCACACTATCTTGTAACAACACTTGTTTGCCAGCTTTCCGTTTTCGAAAGAAAGGTGTTTCAGGGCTTTTCCCTGTTTGATTTCGATTAGTTAGTAAGTATAAGAAGGCACTCTATAGACCTATAGACTCTCATAGACAGATGCGAATAGGCGCATAGGCGCTTTGGTACTCAAGCGAGAAAGGTGGCTTGGCTGGATTACATAGAAGAAGCGCGCGTAAGGGAATCAGTAACCGTTGCTACCCCTGCTCGAGTTTAGGTCATTGTGAAATCATCCACTGCTCTCGTAACCCTTGCTTGGCTCTCTCCTGTTGATTATGCCTGATCTGATGATTAGTTAGCTTAGGATCGGAGGTACAACCAACCGGGTTTTGTAAAACGAGTCCTGTGTTCGGCAACTACTTTTCTATTTCCTACTCCTGTTCCAGTTCTAGTTCTCAAGTCAGCAATAAGGTATAGAACAACTTATTAATATGAACCATATCTATATGATAAATCAACTATATGATAAAGTAAAGATCCAATTCTATAAGGGCGGGGGAAAAAGGCATTCTTTCTATTCGAACTTGAAACATATTATACCTACTGCCCAGGGATAGCTTTGAAGAAACTTCCCCGCACACTCCTACAAGGCTCATCGGCTATGCAATCCTGTTCCTTATGAACTCTTTGAAGGGACATTATTGTATTACAACTTTCCTTCTCTTCTTTTTGTTCCTTTTATCCCGTTGGTAACTCTAACTCAGACGCGGGTTATCTAATATATGGGCTCGTTTTCGTGGATCGAACGAGAAACTCCAACTAGCACAATTGACTAAGGACAATGATGAGATAATGAATTTTGCTGTGCCTTCTGTCTGTAAGAGGAAAGGAACGAAAACAGGTGTAATTAGGACTGGTTCGATTCTTGTTGGTACTGCTTTCAGGCACCAAGCAACGGAGTTACAGCCTGAAACGCTGCATTCCAAGCCTTCAACTAGTGAACCAAGTGCTGTGTTCGTCTCCGGGAGTCCTGTTCGAGTGAGAGCTCAATTACATCGACCCTTTGTTTCATCCCCTTAATTAGTAGTTGCATCTGTATTAGTTGGACAGAGGATAAGAATTCAGGTAGAAACCAGAGGAGCTGAAAGCCTTTAAGAGTAGCCATAGGTCAGAGCCCTAACTTTATTTGTTTACAGAGGAGAGGGGGCCGAAAACAGGAGTGGATTTCTTACTTGGAACCACTGATACTATATTCTTTAAGTAAGGAGCAACCAAGCAGACAGCTTGAATATAAGTGAAAGAACAAGTAGTGGCCCAGCCCAGTGGAATCCGTATGAGTTTACAGACTTACCGCAATTAGTACATCTGAGACTAACGAGTGGAATTCTGACCTTTCTGCACTTTGAGTGGAATTCTTTGTTTCATCTGTCTTAGTTGACATAGGTATCGGAGCCATAGGTATAGAAGAACTTGTGACCTAATGTTACTGATTTCTTTGACGGATATCGGTCATATCTATCGGTCATAACCATACTTGAGAACTGGAATTAGAGATGAAACTAGTAAGAATGAAGCCAGAGAAGGTATCGAATAGAGTTTACGATTTCTTCTGTTAGGCCTGTACCTGCGCCTTAACCCTACTTTAGAGCAGAGAGATTCGCTGTTGAATCCATTCTCTTTCTCATATAAGATAGAATGAAAGACCTTAGAGCGAGGTATCTTCACCAGGCAAACAACTCCTCAACAAGCAACTCAGGGCATTTCGTATATCGAGAAAACGCATCTTTGCATTCAACTACGAGGGGAATGTTTTCAACTGACAAAGCTACTACTCGGGGCTTTGAGGCTTCCACTCACTATAGGTAGGCTGACTCGCTGGCTTAAGGCTTCTACCCACTAGCTCCCGAAAACAGTTAGTCTTCTAGATAAGCCAGAGGAGAGAGAGGCTCCATTAGTACTTTTGTTGCCAGAGGCCTCTATAAGAAGTTTCAGGGAAGCCCTAGTTCCAGTTCTTGTTTAATACCGGCCAAGTCACCACTAATATCAAGGAAAGGTGTTGTCGACAAGAGAATTAGCAAATTCAGTATCATCAGCCGAAGCCGAGCCGAGAGAAGAATCCGTTCAAAAGTCAGCCGATTCAGAAAGTGACGTTCGAGCCTAAGCTAGATCCTTGAGTAGGAGAAGGAGTTATTGTATTCAATAGTGACTACTGCTCCTGTTCTTGTTAGAGTAGAATTCATTCTAATAAGGGGTTGCCAGAAGTGGAGGAGCCTAATTCAGTTAGAAGTGGAGGATGCTTGATCAAGTCAGGAAGCAGCTAGTTGCATTCTTTGACTCGAGTAGTTGTAGTGGTTTCATTCGCCTTCGAGAGCTATATGATCTTCGGCTTCTTAGCTAACTTATATTTCCTACAACAAAGGTCAATCAAGCCAATCAATAACCTTCACCGACTAGGACAAGGAAGTATCAGACTAAGAATAAGACAATAGGGGGCAAGCACCGTAGTTAACCTCTTCTTCTCTCTACATTGAGTGCAAAAGAGGATGGGTGTCTAGTCAACCTCGGAAAGTAACCTCACACAGCTCCGCGCGTACCTTGACTTTCTTCTTACCTTTCAAAGCCAGTTCACAGGACATAGAACCAGGTCCTATTATACACTTCTATACTGTAGGCGTAAGTCAAAACCGATACTCAAAAGATCCCCAGTAAAAGCAGGAGTTCCACTTTCAGAACTACTTGCTACTTGCTATCAGGTACATCTTTCTGTCCAACATAGAATCCAATAATCCATTCTTATCTTGCCTGCCCACCTCTCCTCTCCTCAAGTGCTTTCTTCGTCGTCGGCCACCAAGCACCATTACTTTCTTGTTGCCCAGTGCCAAAAGAGAAGTAAGCGCTGACAAGCTAGTAGATGAAACTGGAATAGGCCACTATCCCCTTAACCCAGCTTCCGTGAGTTACCTGACCTGATTCTATCATACCGGCGGCGGGGGACAAGCAGAGATGCAAGCGAGTGCAATTCTTTATTAGTTGCTATATAGGTGTAATAGAGTGGTCCTGCTCTGATTCTTGCAAAGACAGATTCAAGCCATGTACTATTCGAGTTTCATCCCGAGTTTACATAGGAGTGAAAGGCTTTCCCGAGAAGAGAGAGTTGGGGTATGTAGCTAAGGTCTCAAACAAGTGCCACTCATTCTCACTGACCCGAGGTAGTCATAGGTATAGATGGCTTTCCAAGGCTTCAACCAGTAAGTAGTAGACTCAGAGTGCAGCTAAGTAGTTACAGGATGAAACTGCCCACTGCTGTATTGGACTGCTGTCTATAGTAGCTCGGGACTGTTGCCTAGGTTATCGGGCTGATGCTATGTAGCTAAGGGATAGAATGGAACTAGTAAGTAGAAGCCTTAAAGCAAGGTCAGCTGTTCAGTAAGAGGAGAGGTCAAAGGAGGAATTACTGAATTGAACGGCGTAGTCAAAGAAGTAAGTTACTAGACCACCGATCCCCTGCATCTAGTATTGGTATTAATTATCAGAAGCTACTACATTGTACTAAGTAGTGAAAGAATCCAACCAGTAAATCACAGAATCAAACGGAGAATCGAGCTAACCAATCAAAGAATGCAACTAAGTAGCCAAAGACGAAACCACTGCAGCTAAGCCCGATACTGATGTTACTGAGACTTCGACCGGGTAGGCTCAGAATGGAGCTAGGGCAACTAAGCCTACAACCAGTGAATCCAAGCCTTCAAGCGAGGGTCGCTAGTATGGGTATATGTAGCTAGTAAGACTTCAACAAGGTAGTTACAGAATGGAAACTGTAAACAAGGAATACAGAAACTGCCATGCAACTACATAAGAATTAATGCGCATCAGAATAACCTCCCCTCTCTTGTGGTCGTGGACTTAGGTCATAAAAACCAGTACTTTATTCATTCCACTGCTGATCTCGCTTCTAATGCATATTCTGTTCCAACTCGCTTATGAATTAAGATATTATTGCCTTTACCCCTACTTGAAGTTATTAACTGCAAATGTCAACAACACCCTCTCAACCGACAGAATCACCACCTTACACTTAAAGACTGGCACCCGAAACAAGACTGGAAGTGAAGAAGTTCAGAGCTGATATAATAAGTGGCACAGGAACTAGTTAGAGGCTTTGAAGCTAGAAGTACTATTGATCCCAGGTAAGAAACAAAAGAATGAGCCAGTTAACGCTAGTATACGCTTGGCGCTGCTATGTGTTTGTAGTTGATTGGCCCGGTCTTCAAGCCTTTCATCCTAATCTTAGAGCACCTCTTTAACTCCTCCGATCAGTATTTGTTGCCAGAGGAGATGCACACTAGTGCCTTTAAGGAGAAGAGCCCTAGGTATAGGATAGAGGTGAAGTTTCCAGTGACGGTAACTATTTGCTATCCAAAATCCCGGCCAAGTATTTGCCTAACTAGTAATTCCCTGTTCTCTGCTCTTTCATCTACTCTTACTTCCTTACCTAATCCTTTTCAAGCTTCTAATCTTTCTTCTACTCAAGCATATGATCTCGGATACTTAACAAGAACGGACAGAGAATCAGGACATTATCAATCGTACCTTAGCGCTACAGAAGGAGTGGATTCTTTCTTGCCATAGTATATAATGGAGTAATATCGTTTTTCATCTTAACGATTCTATACCTTATTGCTGACTTGCGCTGCGTTGAGACTTTCCCTCGTTAACCTCACTTCTTACCCGGTTGGAGTTTCCTCGCCCAACTTAATCATGCACAAGCACTTGAACCTGAACCTCTATTGGAAAAAGGAATCTTTCTTTCGAGCGTAGAAGCCCCAAATATGGCATTGAATCTATCGAGTGCAGAAGTGAGTCTAGAAGATTGCCCCACCCAACCAAACTCAGTAACACGGAATCTTTAGAGCGCATAGCTCCGTTAGCTCCGAGGAAAACTGGAATATCAATGGAACTGACAACTGCTTAATATCTTGCTCATCCTTATGATCCAGCATCAGATCTTTCCTCATATCCAGCTCCCACTGACTCATTGGCTTTTGACCTTTACGCCCTTGTTGGTTCAGCTACCTACCCTTTGTTTGTTCCTTATACGGATCTTGTTTGCTTTGCGCTGGACCTATGATATAATTCTTTGCTTGTGAAAACTGGAACTCACCGTTAGCCGACAACTCTTATAGACAAAACGATTACTGCTGATTTAGATCTTTTTTATCCAGCTTACACCCTTTTCTTTTGTCCCTACCTAAGCAGCTTAAGCTTGTTTATTGGTCCGCTTACCTCTTTTAAACGGCTGATTCTCTCGTTGATGAAACTCGAACAGAAAGAGATGATCTTATAGATGAAACTCTCACTCTAGCATTTGAAAAGAGAGTCGATTCGGCTTACGGAACTCTACGAGCGGGAGCGGGAAAAGAAGTGGAGTGTGAGAATTTGTTCCTGAGTTGTAAGCGCGTATATAAGTCTAGACCACATAAAGGAAAGCAGTAATATAGGCTATTCTCTAAGTTGAAGCTATATTAAAGCTATTCTCTAAGTTGAAGCTATATTAAAGGTTGCTAATAGGGAAAAGACTCATTGAGACTCGGGGCAAGCGTATACTAGTTTTCGGCGAGCGGGGGTGGGTAAGTGACCTATTACTTAATGCACTAGATCTATCCCTTTAGTTGATCATTCCATTCTGAATTCTTACTGATAATACCCTAACATTCTTCATTCGTACTTTTGAGTTTAGTTCGGAGCCAGAGTATTGATATTGGGCGAAGAGTAGATAAAGAATAAGTAGTTGGCGCAGTAAATATGATAAGTTGGTCAGCTTCACCTCCTGTCCTGTTTTGGGGGTATATCTTGATTTCTATACTAGGTGTAGGTGCTCTATGGATTTAACAGATCTTTTTCACTGCTTAAACTAATTCTTAAAGAGGAGTTCAACAAGAGAAGAGGGCAAATCCTTTTCCTGTTCCTTATTTGTTCGTCGGCTTCGGCTTCTATATATGATGAAAGAAGAACTGGGCGAACAGAAACAGACTCTAACACAATAACCTATCTGCCAAGAAACAACCTTATAGACTTTTGCCAATAACCTACGGAAACGGAAACAGCTTTTCCTCTCTCTCTGGTATCGCCAACACCCGGATTTAAGGATAATAAAGCTTATTATATCATAGCGTAGACAGTAAAGCAAGTGCCAACTCCTTCTCCTACTCGCTTAGGCTCGAACTCAACTTTCAACAAATAACTCCTTATGGGTAGGGCTAAAGTTTTCTCCGTTCTTGCGTTGGCAACGAAAGCTTGATTATCTTGTTTACTAGAATTCTTCTGCTTCATATCTTGCTTCCTTACCTGATCCTGCGTATGATCCTGATCTAGTTTATGATCTTATGGATTCCACTCGCCAAGTAATATTACCGACTTAATATAAGTGCAACAAATACAACATTGACTTTTTCTTCTTATTAAGATCTTTCTTATACTGCTTCTCTCATTGACTTAACAAGAACAGAAATATACTTTACAGATCTCTACTCCTCAACTCAAATGGAAATCCACTTGTATTCCTTACTTATAGGTTCTGGAACTCGTACACTTCATACTGTCCGGTCAACTCTATCACTTCTCTTACTGCCCGGTAAACAAATCCAATAGTCATTTCATCTCCCTCGAGCGCATGTCATATCATATAAGATGGAAATAGTTTAGTCACAAACATTCAAAATCAGCGGGAATTTCTTTTAGCGCGGAAGCTCCTAACGCCAAAGACAGGAATAGAACAACTTTCCGAGCACAGAACTCAGTTAGCGCCGAGTGAAACATTCCATTAATCTATCGAGTGGTCTTCAACAAATCATTCTGAAAGTTCCCAGTAAGGAGTGAGTTATTCCTCCAGTCTTGTTTCTTTGTCAGCGAGAGAATCAGAAGTTTCAAGATCTAAAGCAGAAGACGGATTGGAATTAGGATCATCAACAGGATCTAAAGCTTATTAATTGCCTGCTGGAGTCTTTCTTTGTCATAGAGAGAGTTTCGGGTGGTGGAATTCCTATAGTGAAAGAGGTGATTGTGTTGGTTCAGAAGGTGAATGAGTTGGAGTCGATAACACCTCTGCTCTTGTTGGTCACTAAACAGATTGTCGAGTTTATGCTCCTTCCCTTGGGGACGAGATAGGAATAAATAAGGAAAGGAACTACTCTCATGCTGAGGTGCTGTCTACGAATCTCATGCTGAGGTGTTGTATCAAGGAACAGTATAAAGAAGCTAGTATCTCGTGCGAAAGTCAGCTACAAGCGAAACGATAAGGGCCAAGCAACTAAGCGCCAAGCAACGAGGCAAGTCGACTACTTAGGTTCATTCTTATTAGTACTAGCTCAATTCTTTGACTTACTGATCTGTGACTGACTGTTGGAATTCTGTGTTTCCAGTTGATTTCTTTCCTTCAAACAAAACTTCCCTTTAGTGGCTCTAACAAAGACAGATGCAACAGGGGATGAAACCAGAACTCCCGGCTCATCTAACTCTTTCGCCTCTCCTAGCTAATCTCTCTCTTTCTCCTCTGCAAACTACTCCTTCTCCTGTTCAGTTCTTGACCAAGTCCAATCTTCGTAGATGTGCTCTGGGGTCATAGGGAAGAATAGATTGCTTCTCTTTTGTCAACACTGGAGTTACATCTTATAGTCAACACTGGGATTACATCTTATAATAATCACAGAACTCGATCGATAGAAGAAATGATTGTTTGACTTCCGCTTACGGAGTTCTCTGACCTGATCCATCTTTCTCGTGCTAACCTGATCTTCTCGTGCTAAAAAGAGGCAGGGCCCTTACTATTAATTGCCTCTCTCGACTCTCCTTAAGGGCATGCTTAGCTGGGTATAGTCTAGAAGATTGCCAACACTTCGTCTGTCCATCCTATTGTAGAAGAAGAATCCGCAGGTCCAGGTCCCAGTTAATTAGTTTTAGGGGCTTGGCTGTTTTTGTCTTCTTAGCCTCTGCCTCTGGTTCCTGTTGATGATTAATATCCTTCTCTAGCTTCGGTATCAAAGCAAGTACTTTCTTCTTCAACCTACTATAAGACCTAACATCTTTTGTTTGAGCACCCGACTACTTACAGAATCAACCCAGCTTCAAAGTACTAATATGAAGCTTGCATTTCTTATCGTATAGACTTGATTAAGCTTGCATTTCTTATCGTATAGACTAGCTTGTGCACTCAACTGTCTCAACATTAGCACACCTTGGCTTCTGGAACTCTACTTGAAGAAACTCCCATTCATTAATTCTGACTTCAAAACTCCCGTTAGCGAGCGGGCAGCAACAGAACTCTACGACTGCTTTCGCACCCCAAGAGATTCTTTCTTTCTCTCAGGTCTCGCCAACATCACCGCTTGCAGAACCCAAAACGAGTACTTTCATTTCGGCTGATCCTGATACTGATCTGGAAACTGGAACTACACTTTTCGAATTCCCCTACTAGGCGCCAGTTGATCTGAAGTCAACAAATCATTCCACTCTTAAAGCACTACATCTAGCGTACAAACTTTTAGAATAAGTAAGTAGCTTGTTCCCTCATGCTCGTGCTCCTTCCTTTAAGAAAAGAATGCAGACTCTGTAGATGCTGACTTAGCGGTTGCTGTAGTGGAGTTGTCCAGTTCTAGTGAAATCGACGAGATCAGTTTCAAAAGGACTCTCTCTCCTCTCAAGTAGTCAAGTAAGAAATGAACGGCGTAGTCAATTGAATTTAACAAGCCTTAACCCTACTTCCAAACTTAGCTTTATGGTTTATCTGCCTAGCCGGAGGGGAAACACTCAGAATTGAGTTGAAGCCACAGGTAGATCAGCAGAATCACTAGACGTTACTCGCCCTCTTTGAGACTCTAGTATCCAGCTAACTCGCCAAGACCTCATTCTATCTTACTAAATGTGCTATTGCGGTAAGAATACCTACTTTGCCTAAGAATACCCACTTTGACAGAGCTCATGGGTTGGTGAGAGAGAAACTTGACTAGCACTAGGGTAGGTTGACGAGTGGAAATAGAAAGAAAAGGTTGGTGCTAAGAGAATGGAAATAGAAATCCAAGGTTGGTGCTAAGAGAAGAGCGGTTCGAGACCATGCTTGGAGTGGATAATTGCCTGTATCAGGAGCAGAGGCAGTGATCAAGTAATAAAGAGTTTACAGAGGCTGTTGAATCAGTTGTTTTCTTATATGTAATTATTATCGCCAAGACACTACTAACCAAGCAGACAAGCTGGCGCCAAGTAGTTAGTGCTTCTCGTACTTTCACTGCTGCTTCTCGGAATGCAACTAAAGGCAAACAGTACAGGCAAACATGCTTACTAGTAATTCTTTCAACCGGACACTGCCCTATCTCAATTCCCTATCTATTGATTCGAACCTCAGCCCCTTGCTTTAACTCTAAAGCCCTATTGATCTCGAACAGGAACTCTACTCCAATGAACTAGCACTGAAGAACAAATTAAGGCAAAGCTCACGTTAGCCCTTGTTTATTCCGTTCCAAAGCTCACTAAAGCCGTAGTCGAGTTAAGGAGTTAGACAGGAGAACCCTCTATTACATCATATGTGACTTTGAATAGCAGATTTTCCGTATTAGCATAAGAGGATAGGGCGCAAGCAAGCAATTGTAGTTAGCGAGTTCCGCTTCCGCAGATGAGCATTCGGCTTCCTCTTGGGGAACTCTACTTAGTATATAGTAACAGTCTCAAGCTAGTCCCGCTCTCGTAACCTAGGGATTCAACCCGTTTTCGGGAGCTACTGTTATAGCGGTAGTGGTGTTCGAGAAGAAGTGCACTTTTCTTTATATATTATGATTCTAGAAGAAGATCTCCCACTCCAAATAAGAAGAAGACACACACATAAGCACACTCAAAGAAAGAGGAAAGGAGTATAAAGGCTATTCCTGATCTTCGGGAGCTGCTATAAGTAGCCATGTATACAACTTAACCTAATTCCTTTTGAAAGGCTTTAATCGGCCGAAGGTACCTAGAGACTTTCAATCCCAAATTACCCTCGTACCAAGGAATAGTTTTCTATCGACTATTTGACTAGTTTCAGACTGGATTTCTCAAGATAAGTACCCGGGATGAAAGAAAGTACAAATGCCACAGAAAGAGAAGGAGCAGCTATAGAATTCGCTTCAAAAGGCGGAGCGTCTACCAGGCCACATAAAAGCTATCCAATGGTACGCATTGTAGGCGGTCATCATCAACATCAGCATCTTGTAAATCCGCTCCAGCCAATGACCATGGATAGATCGTCCTATGATATAACCCTGAAGGAATTACTTGTCTGAATATGAGAGGTTCATTGGTGCTGCTCTTGCTAATTTCCCAAGAGCGGTCCTCCACCATCAGTGCTTGAAATTGATTCTTACTCGGTTACAGTAGTTTACGCCAAGCTCTCTTCGTCACTTCCCTTACAATCTTAGTACTCTGGATTTACTGGAATCTGATGACGATTAACATGCTTGCTGCACATCGCCACTATCATTCAGCTAGTCGCCAGATTGTTCTCTCCTGGTGGGAGCGCTAAAGCTTATCCGTCCCTTATCTCAATTCCCATGTAACCCTGTCTTGTTGTAGCAGAATTGGATTAAGGCTTCTGGTCAGAGGGCCTCTGGAAAGGCTAGGGATGTATGATGCCTGGAACCGGAACGTCGAAGGGAAGCTGTGACACCAAAGGATACTAGGCGAGATGGATTCAATTAGTGAAAAGTTGACTGAACACCAACAGAATAAGAAGAAGTATAAGTAGGAGCTGGATCTTAAGCTGTACCCAGAGTAGGAGAATAAACAGTAGTATCTTTCCACAATTCTATAACGGAACAGTTGATGGAAATACATCATTTCATTGAATCATAGAATTCGAAACTGCGGAAGCTGATGCTCAAAAGTACCTTGTGCAAGTCAAGTTTTCGGCTAATATGAGTTTTGCCAGAAAAAGCAAGCAGGAATCAGAGGTGTTTACGTTCTCAAAAGGGATGATGCAGTAAGGTATCTCGGTGTTGCTGCAAGCGGGTCAATTTCCCATAAATAAATCATAGTTTCGAGCGTCGTCAAAGAAAGATGGGAGTTAACCGGTCAGGGGAAATCAATCTGGGTTTACAGCCCGATTTCTCGTTACTTAAGCCTTGTTCAACTCAGCTAATGGTAATCACCCAGCTTCAGAGTATGATCCAGAGTCTGACCCATCTTAGAATCCATCTTAGAATCTTTCTTCTCATTAAGTGTTGAAGGAGTTCCAGGATCCAGTAAGTCAGCAGCATACGTTTCTTTCAAGTATAGTGTTCTTGTTTACGAGATCGGAAGCAGTACGAGTCAATTCCGTTTCTGCTCGAAAGATTCCCGTCCTGTTTTCAGCTTACGGAGTTCTCTGATCTTCTGTGCAAGAGAGAGATTCCATTGATGTTTGAGTGGATTTGCCAGTTCACCTTTTTCATTTCATAATGGACGTTCGTTCATAGATAGGTTCATATAGAATAAAGTAATAGGAGAGTAGACTCCAAAAGAAAGGGAAAGATTCCTATCAAGGTTAAGGCCCAAAACAAGAGTACTCTGTGCTAAGGTAGCAATCATAAGCTGTGCGAAAGGAAGCAGCAAGACCAGAAAGTGTAGTTCGAAAGGAATCAGCAAGTACATAATCCATTTTTCATAAAGGAATCAGTATAGTAAGCGGGAAGTCAAGGTTCGGAAAGGGGAATCAGTCCTGTTTTAGTCGTCGTTCGAGGCTAACAAGATGATAGGCGTCAATGCATCAGAAGAGAACTTCCTTTCGGGGTGTCTTCAATAAGGTAAGGTTAAGGTGGATTTCTTTCTCATTAGCTACGTTTCCCGCGATGCAAAAGGGCATACTACGGTAAGGTCTGTTGGGCCGTTCTAACAAGGATCTTAGTTTTGGGAGTTCGGATAGCCTACGTATCTAAGTGAGTTTTCGGGAGTTATCAGATCTTCTGCTTCATCCGTTGTTTGTTTCATTTCATATCTCTCTTACCGAGACAAGGTTGTCAAGAAACTAACTCCTTGGCTTTTGCCGAACTATACTTTCCTTCTTCTGTTTATTCTGATCTTTCAACTGGATATTAGCTTGCACTGGAACAGACCATTCTATGAAAAAGACTCTATCATTTATTATGGTTATGGACCTCGCATCAAAGCCTCTACTCTCATATGACCGAACCCGACTTGTTGTGTTGAACCAGCTCCCGTTAGCGCCCCAAGATAATAAACTGGTAAAGAATAGGCTAACCCCTCTTAACTAACCGCCGAAAACAACACTTATAATCTCGTAGTCACTTTTGGGGTTTCAGGTAATCGAGTGAATTCTACTTGTTCTGTTTGCCTAGTTCGAGTTTAATCATATACAGAAATGGGGTAACTAAGGAGAGAGAACCAGGAGTTATTGTTTTAAACCCAGTAAGGGTAGGCTAACAGGCAGTGAAGCAAGGTTCAAAGTCAGCAGCGACAGAACGGTATTGAGAACGAAAGAAGGGTTTTGAAACAAGAGAATACTGGATGCAAGTAAGAGTATCAAAGTCAGTAAGGACCAGGCTCCAATGCAGTGGTTACGGGATCAAACCCTGTAGCTATAGACTAAAGACCGGAGGAGTTAGACTTAAGGGAAGCAAGTGCCAGGCCGATAGGAGGTGTTGCAAGAATTAGATCGAGGACAGTCAGACTAATGGCAAGGAAGGGGCCGGGCTTTCGTCATTTGCTGATATTTCCCTTTGAGGGTTGGTTAGAGAATCCTCTTTCATCCCGCAAACACTTATGTTAAAGGAAAGGATACTAAAGCTCGCACCTACCGAGTAGAGTATGTATGAAGTTCCTTCACTCCCGTTTGCTGCTGACAAGAACAGTATAAGGTACAGGGTAAGATTTAGAGTCACCTATACAAAGCCCACTAGCGGTTAAGAATAAAGTCAGCGGGAAATAAAGTCAGGGTAGAAAGTCAAGTGTATGTATCCATATGGAGGAAGGGCGCAAACAAACAAGCTTTAGGCAGTAAGTCAGTAGTGGGGTTGGAAATGGCTCTTTTCATCATTCTTTTTTGCATCAACCCCGGGAAAGTCACTAGCTAACAGGTGTTGTTGACAGTGAATGATTTGTGGATTGCCCTACTAGAGAATGTTGCGTTCCACCGAGAGAATAAACTAACCAACTAAAAGCTTATTCCGTTGCTTGTTCTCTTGCTCGTTCTCTTGCCTTTGGCGGGAACACCTCTAACACTCCACTTCTTGTCCTATCTTCTTCAACGTGAAGTGAGTCAGTGTCAAAGTAGATAGAAGCTCTCTGCCCACTACACGGTGTTGGGTTTGTGTGAAGCATCTGTTTACTCTGTTGCACTTGACTCTTAAGAAGCACCGAATCTAAGTTGGACTTTCTGCTTTGAGGTAAGGAAAGAAAGGTTCTATTATAGGTAGTTCATTCCTGTTATGAGTAGTTCAATCTGATAGTTAGTAATTTCATTCTCATAGCAGTAGCCTTATGGTAGTGTTCGAGGTACGAGCTCCAAGGTGAAAGGTTAAGGCTTATCCGGTACCTAGTGAATTCTTAACTGCTATTCACTCTTATTGTTATTGTAGTTCAGTCGTATCGGATGGTAATTGATTTCTTGTTAACATCAGTATCGGTTTAAGAGACAGAAGAGGCTGCCTTGTTAGCAGTAAAAGTGAGCCTGTTCTCTTGGGGGTAGTGTTTGGATTCCCTTTCTGGTGTGGATTACTTGTAAAGCAATGTCAGTTTGCAAATTCAGTAGTTGGGGAATGAGATAAAGGGGTGTTGGTTCAGAAGTTAACCAGTGGAATTGAACTGGGTATTAGAAGAACTAGGGGTACGATGTAGTGCATCTAGGATAAGAGTAATAACAATAAGGGAACAACTCAGACTGAAGAGAATCAACAGTAAAGTCAGGGACATAAGAATAAGAGGAGTGTAACATTAGAATTCCACTTATTATTATTAGATAAGTACGATCTATGCGCATCTACTAATAGGAAAAGAGTCGTCCAAGCCTTGGTTCGTTCTTTCTTCAAACTTACCTCCCTGAGCCCTTTACACCCTACTCACTTCTTTACTCGGAGCTTGGGCCTATCACTACCAACTCAAAGTCTCCCGCTTCTGACTTGGATTCTTCAATACTTCCCCTACACACAACAAATATCACTTTTGGGGTTTCTTTATTATACCGGTGTTAGTTTCTTACTTGATTCTCTTTTGAACTCTTCCACTGCTTTCTCTTAGTCTTACTTTGATGTCTCTCTTGCCTATGTGCGATGGTTAGTCTGCTAATCCTGGAGCTCAGCCTTATCCTCCTTTAGGAGAGTCCGAATCCTTCCCTGCCGCTACTACTAGCTCTAGGGCTTCCACTTACTTCCTGAATTCTGTAGTTAAGGTTTGAGTCCGACTCTCCTGTCCCCTAGTACGTAACTACTTTATCTTAGTCTACCACTCATTACTCTAATTCCCCATTTCATACCTTAGCCTTTCGCCTTGACATTCTGGAACTTATTATTCAATCTTTTGAACAGCGCTATCAGACTATATCTCCTCGCTGTCAAACTAGAACTTACCGCCTATGGGAATGAAAACAGTGCTTCTCGTCCTTTATCTTCTAGTAGAAAGAAAGACTCACCATTGCCCCAGCCAATCAGACTGACAAAAGGAAATAATTGTTTGGGTATGATCTAGGGCATACAGAAAGAATAATCCACTAAGGCAAGCCACCCTTACTCACCGGTAGCAAAGCCTTACGCGTGTTCGCTTCAAGCCGGTACTACCAACCTCAAATCAGTAGTTCACCTATCAGCCTGCCACTATTGAATCTCATTCATGCCCCCTCTTGCTTAAAACTAGCGCTAGTGCTTCTATTACTTGCTCTGACAATAGAGAATTGAACCCATACTGACAAGATACAAACAATGGCCCCCTCTTACATTATGTATTTCACCTTTCATTCTTCAAATCTCTTAGGTCACTCTTTCTTTTCCACAGAGCAGTCTATCGATCCGTCTCAATGCCCCACCACCGAAATCTGAGCTTACTGTCTCTCGGCCTAGCGCACCCATACCTAAATCTTGGTATTTTGCCCCAGCCTATTAGCCTGCCCCTATTAACTAGAATTCTGATTCTCCTCTTGCACTCTAACTATCCTGACTGCCTTCCCCAGCACCCTTTTGATTCTGTAATTGATGCTTCCAAGGCTCTCACTGCTTACTCATAGCCGTACTTGTAGCTCTCTTATTCTGAAACTGGCTTCGAACCTTGCTTGACTATAGCACATAGCCTCCATCTCCTTGCTCTAAGTCTCCAGATCTATGCTTTCTTTCCCCGATATACGAACCAGGTTCTTATACTCTTGGATTTCACTCTGTAGCTGCTGAACCTAAACCTTACTTGTGAGTTTGAGTTTACTATATAAGGTAGTTCAAACTGACAATCCCAACTCGCAAACTAGCATCCGGACATATAAATATGAATAACCTCTCTCAAGGACAAGGACTTGACTTTTGCTTTTAGTCCCTGAGCTCGGGCTTGAGTCCGCCAAACTTACACTACCATTATGATGCTCTTTACTTTCATGCTACTTTCTTTAATAACGATAGAACGATAAGGGAGTTGTTGACATTCAATTACGTGTTGGCATCAAAGTCTTCTTCAAGTGTTGCGGAAGGTAGTTTCTATTTAAGTCTGCCTCAAACAATACTTTCAGTTTCATATCCATCTTTTTCATATAACCCTAGGAATTGACACTGCGTTAACGCCCAGAAAGTCAGAATATCATTGAACCCATTTTTCCTCTTCCTCAATAATGAGAAGGTTTCTATACGAGATTCCACTCAAACATACCCGGTCAGCTGGATAAGTATCATAGGAAGGATCAGCGACAAGTCTCGTCAGCTGAGCTGGATAAGTATCATAGGAAGGATCAGCGACAAGTCTCCTACGAGTTATGAATAAGTCTGCATTTCGGTGTCTACATTCTCTTCGGAAACTAAGCAAAGTATAAGGATACAGAAAGAGCTGGATCAGAAGCCAAAGAATCCAGTACTGGCGTTGAAGCGCTAACGGCTTATTGAGTAGAGGCGGAGGCACCCCTAGCTTTAAGAATAGAAGATATGCTCTTTTCTCCTGCGTAAGTCTCAAGTCTTAGTAAGGATGAAGTCAGAGTTTCTACCGGATTAATAGAATCTTACAGTATATGGAGTCGGTCAATAATCTCTAGTCTTAGTTTGAGCTGGAGAAGAATATAAGGCAATCAATCCGGGTATTCCAAAGGAAGAAAACATCATTTCCATTTCCTTCTCGGCAAGTGGAGTTACCTCAGCCAGCTAACTTACTAATCCGTTTTCTCGGCCGGGTACCGCTTACTCCCTTTGGCGAACTTCCTAATCATTTCGTAATCGGCGATTGTGAAAAAGAGAAGAGCGGTCCTAAAAGGTTTTTTCTTGAAACGGACTTTGTTACTTGATTGGATCGGTCCTCATATGGTGCATATTTCTTAGTTGGGAGGGAGCTTTCCCACATAGCCCATCCATATAAAGTTCTCCTTGGTTAGACAGGTTGGTTTCTAGGCCGATCTTTTGACTTATCCTCGCATCTCTCAATACGCTAAAATCCTATATTAGCTTATTAAGGCAGTTGAAGGTCCAACAAAGCCTTTCTTTTTTGCCTAACAGCGCATTTGGAGCTTCTTCTATTAGGGCATCTTTCGATGAGTAGGTCCGGAAAGAGACAGAAGGCATCCCTATTTGGTTAACATTTCCCTGAGGTGCCTAGTCTTTATGGGCAAATAATCCATCCCGCGCCATTCCTTATTGTCGGTGTGAATAATAATCAGAGCAATCTAGAGTAGATAATCTAGTCTCGGCATCAATCCGTGAAAGCCTTCCCAGCTCTTGACCCTTAAAGTAAAAGCTTGAAAACGAGTTGACCCCCTATCCTTGGCTTATGCTTATGGCTTCATTCCTCTTTCCTATCCTGCGGTGGAATTATAAGCTATAAGCTGCTCACTATTGCCAATGGCGGTTGTCCACTTCTCTTATCTTTACGAAAGGTCTTCTTCCTTGTCCCCGAGTTTGACCTTTTCCAAATCTTTCTATTTGAATCGGCCAGCATCTTTCCTCGGTTCAATCCAAGAGTTATTATCGAATGGGTCCTTCTTCTGAAAAGCTTTGATCTCCTTTTAGGGAAAAACCCCGGGGAAGTGACAAAAGCATACGAAATCGCTAGGGAACCTTACCTCCTTGCCAGGCTTTTGATTCATGGCCTGAGATCAAGGCACAGCACAGATCGATCCGAAGCGAGCAGAAAGCAACGGCGCTGCTACGAAAACTACTGTAAAGAAATGGCTTTCAACACGGGGAAACATGGAACTTTGAGGCTTCTGCCGTTTCGTCAAGCTAGTGCCTTTCCTTATAGATGGCATAACCAGGTCAGCTTCAGCAACAGTAGTCTTGGAGCTCGGTTCTGGCATCTCAGTGCAGTCCTACCATAGCCTATTCACTTCAAATGAAAAATATTGTAAGAAGTTCCTTGCCGCTGCAAAAGGCTTAGATTCTTAGGGTGCTACTGTCTTGATTAGGCTTAGATTCTTAGGGTGCTACTGTCTTGATTAGGCTTAGATTCTAAGGGTGGCTACTGTCTGGATTTCCGTTACCCATGTTCACATTGGTGCATTTTCCGACTCAGCCTCTGTCCCGACCTCAGGTTCTCGGATCAATTGATTAAGGATCTGGACTTGGAACAGAGCGAGGGTAAGTTAGGGACTCCACTATTCTTTTGGAGATTGGTATCCCTCGATATGAAACAGGAAATGAAACGATTGGTTCTCGAAGGGACTTTGAAACGGCTGGGGCAAAAAGTAGGGTAGTGCTTCTTGACCGGGTTCGGAGACGCTCATGCACCTGAATTTGCTCGAGTCTGAACTGACCTTGCACCCGCCCCTGCCTCTGTTGCTGGATATCGACCTCTATTTGCCAAATCCGCTTATGGTATAAAGTCAATCCCTTCGGCCCGTCTTTTTCGCTGCGGCCGTAATACACCTTAATTTCATGAATTCTGCTCAGCCCCCGGGGAGTCACTTTAGGATGTGTCCCGTAGGAAAGATAGTCAGTATAACAGTGTATTGCGCTTACTAGGAAAGAGAGTGTATTGCGCTTACTAGGAAAGATAGTCAGTATAACAGTGTATTGCGCTTACTATTACTAAGTCATTTTCCTTCCCTCAGATAAGCAGTTACATCCGTTCCATTCCCTAAATAGGGAGCTCTCCAATCGGTAAGTTCCCGCGTTTCCTTAGTGGGCATTCTCTCATCCGGGCAAGCAATAGCATTCCAAGCAGTAAATGACGCTCGCAAGATCATGAAAGCACATCTTATACCATAAAACGGATGAAGAAAAGCCCTTTACGCACGCCGCT